>NW_027175263.1:318231-636462 GCF_028021215.1 Eschrichtius robustus
TTGGGTGTATGGAACGGTATCTGAGCGAATTTGAACCCCTTGTTTTATGCATCACCCCACCTCACCTTTCCCGTTAAGCAGCCATAGTGTGTTTTCTAAACGTGTGACTCTGTTCTGTTTTGTAATTCAGTTCAAGTGTAGCGGTTTTTACATTCCCTCTATAAGTGATAGCTTATGATAAGTGTCTTTTTCTGTGTGACTTATTTCACTTAGAATCGTCGTACCTAACTCCACTCATCTTGCTTCTACTAGCCTTATGACATTGATTTCATGTCTGAGTGATATTCCATTGTACATAAGGACCACGACTTCTTTATCCATTTTTCTCTTTCCTGGGATATTTAAGTTGTCATGAAGTGGAGGTTCTTGTCAACAGAGCAGCCCTAAACTTTGGGGTGCCTGTGTCTTGCTGATTTTTCTTTTTCCCAATTTATACGCCCATGAGTGGACGTGCCGTACGCTCCCTAAGCTGTGTTTTTTCGATGTTTCAGGACACACCATACACTTCTCCAGAGTGGCTGCTGGCAATTAACATCCCGCCCATCAGCGTAGCAAGGCTGCCATTTCTCCATGGCCTGTGCTGCATTTCTGGTTTTGACACGTTTTGCAGCATGACCCTTTTGACCGATGGGAAGCGAGACTTCTTTGTAGCGCTGATTTGCCTTTCCAGGTTGCTTGGTTGGCCAAAAAGGGCGTATGCGTTTTTTCCAGAATATATTCAGGAAAAAACGCATACGCCCTTTTTGGCCAAGGGCATCATTGTCGACGTTTTGCCGCTTTTCATGTGCTTTAAAGGCGATTCGAATCTACCTCCTGAAACCTGTTTCCTGCAATTCTGCCTTGCTTTCAAATCCTCTTCGTTGCCTTCCCTCAATATATTTGTGGACGAGAGTTATCGTTTATAACTCAGCAGGTTTGTGAATGGCAGTGCCCCTGAGCTCCATTTTTCAACTGTCTTGTTTGGGAGCTGGCCGCAAAAGCACGGGATTGCCTCAGGCCCTATTCTGGTTCCCGGCGGCAGGCTGAGCCTGTGGTTAATTCTTCTTCCTGATGGGAAAATAGAGTGACCTGTGCCTGTCCCAACACCTAGATCTAGTCTCTCATTGGTTGCCCCTCTTCCCGTTCATCCTCAGGACAAATTGCAACCTGTACAGAACAGGAGGTTAAAGGTGCTGATTCTCCAAGTAGGGAGATTGCTAGTGAAGTAGCTGGAATGGCGAACCCGAGCACAAGGAGATGAGAAATGAGGTGCGTTTTAGAAACCTTTCAAAATCACACGGTGTACCATCTTCTGGGTTCCTCATGCAAGATTTCGATGTAGGAAGATGCCCTTGAACCTGGAGATTTGGGACCCATGGGATGGGTACCATGCAGTATTACTTTAAAGGGTCTGCGTTTTCTCACCCAACCTCACCCAACCTCTCAGCCCCAAGAGTGTCCACCCTTATGTCTCATCCAGCTGTGGGTCTAGATATGGTCAATCCAGGTTGCATCACAGCCCCTGAACGAATTTTGTAAGAATTTCTCTCTCTTTCACTGTCTTTGTTTTACGGGTTTTTAAAAGTAATTTATTTTTATAATGGGGTTTAGCTGCTTTTCACGGCTGTGTTTATGCGGATTTACACCCACTTGACTCACTTCCAGACAGATATCAATACATAGGTATTAAGATTGTTACTAGTCACATATATTCTTGTGCGGTGAATAGGGGGTGTTGAGTCCAGTTCACTGAGCAAAGAGTAGTTCTTGTCTATTACATATTGGGTGTATGGAACGGTATCTGAGCGAACTTGAAACCCTTGTTTTATGCATCACCCCACCTCACCTTTCCCGTTAAGCAGCCATAGTGTGTTTTCTAAACGTGTGATTCTGTTCTGTTCTGTAATTCAGTTCAAGTGTAGCGGTTTTTAAATTCCCTCTATAAGTGATAGCTTATGATAAGTGTCTTTTTCTGTGTGACTTATTTCACTTAGAATCGTCGTACCTAAGTCCACTCATCTTGCTTCTACTAGCCTTATGACATTGATTTCATGTCTGAGTGATATTGCATTGTACATAAGGACCACAACTTCTTTATCCATTTTTCTCTTTCCTGGGATGTTTAAGGTGTCATGAAGTGGAGGTTCTTGTCAACAGAGCAGCCCTAAACTTTGGGGTGCCTGTGTCTTGCTGATTTTTAGTTTTCCCAATTTATACTCCCATGAGTGGACGTGCCCTATGCTCCATAAGCTGTGTTTTTTCGATGTTTCAGGACACACTGTACACTTCTCCAGAGTGGCTGTTGGCAATTTACATCCCGCTCATCAGCGTAGCAAGGCTGCCATTTCTCCATGGCCTGTCCTGCATTTCTGGTTTTGACACTTTTTGCAGCATGGCCCTTTTGACCGATGGGAAGCGAGACTTCTTTGTAGCGCTGATTTGCCTTTCCAGGTTGCTTGGTTGGCCAAAAAGGGCGTATGCGTTTTTTCCTGAATATATTCAGGAAAAAACGCATACGCCCTTTTTGGCCAAGGGCATCATTGTCGACCTTTTGCCGCTTTTCATGTGCTTTAAAGGCGATTCGAATCTACCTCCTGAAATCTGTTTTCTGCAATTCTGCCTTGCTTTCAAATCCTCTTCGTTGCCTTCCCTCAATATATCTGTGGATGAGAGTTATCATTTATAACTCTGCGGGTTTGTGAATTGCAGTGTCCCTGAGCTCCATTTTTCAACTCGCTTTTTTGGGAGCTGGCCGCAAAAGCGCGGGATTGCCTCAGGCCCTATTGTGCTTCTGGGCGGCAGGCTGACCCTGTGATTAATTCTTCTTCCTGATGGGAAATTAGAGTGACCTGTGCCTATCCCAACACCTAGATCTAGTCTCTCACTGGTTGCCCCTCTTCCCGTTCATCCTCAGGACAATTTGCAACCTGTACAGAACAGGAGGTTAATGGTGCTGATTCTCCAAGTAGGGAGATTGCTAGTAAAGTAGCTGGAATGGCGAACCCGAGCACAAGGAGATGAGAAATGAGGTGCGTTTTAGAAACCTTTCAAAATCACACGGTGTACCATCTTCTGAGTTTCTCATGCATGTTTTCGATGTAGGAAGATGCCCTTGAACCTGGAGACTTGGGACCCATGGGATGGGTACCACGCAGTATTACTTTAAAGGGTCTGCGTTTGCTCACCCAACCTAACCCAACCTTTCAGCCCCAAGAGTGTCCACCCTTATGTCTCATCCACCTGTGCGTGTAGATATGGTCAATCCAGGTTGCATCACAGCCTCTGAACGAATTTTGTAAGAATTTCTCTCTCTTTCACTGTCTTTGTTTTACGGGTTTTTAAAAGTAATTTATTTTTATAATGGGGTTTAGTTGCTTTTCACGGCTGTGTTTATGCGGCTTTACACCCACTTGACTCACTTCCAGACATATATCAATACATAGGTTTTAAGATTCTTACTAGTCACCTATATTCTTGTGCGGTGAATAGGGGGTGTTGAGTCCAGTTCACTGAGCAAGGAGTAGGTCTTGTCTATTACATATTGGGTGTATGGAACGGTATCTGAGCGAATTTGAACCCCTTGTTTTATGCATCACCCCACCTCACCTTTCCCGTTAAGCAGCCATAGTGTGTTTTCTAAACGTGTGACTCTGTTCTGTTTTGTAATTCAGTTCAAGTGTAGCGGTTTTTACATTCCCTCTATAAGTGATAGCTTATGATAAGTGTCTTTTTCTGTGTGACTTATTTCACTTAGAATCGTCGTACCTAACTCCACTCATCTTGCTTCTACTAGCCTTATGACATTGATTTCATGTCTGAGTGATATTCCATTGTACATAAGGACCACGACTTCTTTATCCATTTTTCTCTTTCCTGGGATATTTAAGTTGTCATGAAGTGGAGGTTCTTGTCAACAGAGCAGCCCTAAACTTTGGGGTGCCTGTGTCTTGCTGATTTTTCTTTTTCCCAATTTATACGCCCATGAGTGGACGTGCCGTACGCTCCCTAAGCTGTGTTTTTTCGATGTTTCAGGACACACCATACACTTCTCCAGAGTGGCTGCTGGCAATTAACATCCCGCCCATCAGCGTAGCAAGGCTGCCATTTCTCCATGGCCTGTCCTGCATTTCTGGTTTTGACACGTTTTGCAGCATGACCCTTTTGACCGATGGGAAGCGAGACTTCTTTGTAGCGCTTATTTGCCTTTCCAGGTTGCTTGGTTGGCCAAAAAGGGCGTATGCGTTTTTTCCAGAATATATTCAGGAAAAAACGCATACGCCCTTTTTGGCCAAGGGCATCATTGTCGACGTTTTGCCGCTTTTCATGTGCTTTAAAGGCGATTCGAATCTACCTCCTGAAACCTGTTTCCTGCAATTCTGCCTTGCTTTCAAATCCTCTTCGTTGCCTTCCCTCAATATATTTGTGGACGAGAGTTATCGTTTATAACTCAGCAGGTTTGTGAATGGCAGTGCCCCTGAGCTCCATTTTTCAACTGTCTTGTTTGGGAGCTGGCCGCAAAAGCACGGGATTGCCTCAGGCCCTATTCTGGTTCCCGGCGGCAGGCTGAGCCTGTGGTTAATTCTTCTTCCTGATGGGAAAATAGAGTGACCTGTGCCTGTCCCAACACCTAGATCTAGTCTCTCATTGGTTGCCCCTCTTCCCGTTCATCCTCAGGACAAATTGCAACCTGTACAGAACAGGAGGTTAAAGGTGCTGATTCTCCAAGTAGGGAGATTGCTAGTGAAGTAGCTGGAATGGCGAACCCGAGCACAAGGAGATGAGAAATGAGGTGCGTTTTAGAAACCTTTCAAAATCACACGGTGTACCTTCTTCTGGGTTCCTCATTCAAGATTTCGATGTAGGAAGATGCCCTTGAACCTGGAGATTTGGGACCCATGGGATGGGTATCATGCAGTATTACTTTAAAGGGTCTGCGTTTTCTCACCCAACCTCACCCAACCTCTCAGCCCCAAGAGTGTCCACCCTTATGTCTCATCCAGCTGTGGGTCTAGATATGGTCAATCCAGGTTGCATCACAGCCCCTGAACGAATTTTGTAAGAATTTCTCTCTCTTTCACTGTCTTTGTTTTACGGGTTTTTAAAAGTAATTTATTTTTATAATGGGGTTTAGCTGCTTTTCACGGCTGTGTTTATGCGGATTTACACCCACTTGACTCACTTCCACACAGATATCAATACATAGGTTTTAAGATTCTTACTAGTCACATATATTCTTGTGCGGTGAATAGGGGGTGTTGAGTCCAGTTCACTGTGCAAGGAGTAGGTCTTGTCTATTACATATTGGGTGTATGGAACGGTATCTGAGCGAATTTGAAACCCTTGTTTTATGTATCACCCCACCTCACCTTTCCCGTTAAGCAGCCATAGTGTGTTTTCTAAATGTGTGATTCTGTTCTGTTCTGTAATTCAGTTCAAGTGTAGCGGTTTTTACATTCCCTCTATAAGTGATAGCTTATGATAAGTGTCTTTTTCTGTGTGACTTATTTCACTTAGAATCGTCGTACCTAAGTCCACTCATCTTGCTTCTACTAGCCTTATGACATTGATTTCATGTCTGAGTGATATTGCATTGTACATAAGGACCACAACTTCTTTATCCATTTTTCTCTTTCCTGGGATATTTAAGGTGTCATGAAGTGGAGGTTCTTGTCAACAGAGCAGCCCTTAACTTTGGGGTGCCTGTGTCTTGCTGATTTTTAGTTTTCCCAATTTATACGCCCATGAGTGGACGTGCCCTACGCTCCCTAAGCTGTGTTTTTTCGATGTTTCAGGACACACCGTACACTTCTCCAGAGTGGCTGTTGGCAATTTACATCCCGCCCATCAGCGTAGCAAGGCTGCCATTTCTCCATGGCCTGTACTGCATTTCTGGTTTTGACACTTTTTGCAGCATGGCCCTTTTGACCGATGGGAAGCGAGACTTCTTTGTAGCGCTGATTTGCCTTTCCAGGTTGCTTGGTTGGCCAAAAAGGGCGTATGCGTTATTTCCTGAATATATTCAGGAAAAAACGCATACGCCCTTTTTGGCCAAGGGCATCATTGTCGACGTTTTGCCGCTTTTCATGTGCTTTAAAGGCGATTCGAATCTACCTCCTGAAACCTGTTTCCTGCAATTCTGCCTTGCTTTCAAATCCTCTTCGTTGCCTTCCCTCAATATATTTGTGGACGAGAGTTATCATTTATAACTCAGCAGGTTTGTGAATGGCAGTGCCCCTGAGCTCCATTTTTCAACTGTCTTGTTTGGGAGCTGGCCGCAAAAGCACGGGATTGCCTCAGGCCCTATTCTGGTTCCCGGCGGCAGGCTGAGCCTGTGGTTAATTCATCTTCCTGATGGGAAATTAGAGTGACCTGTGCCTGTCCCAACACCTAGATCTAGTCTCTCATTGGTTGCCCCTCTTCCCGTTCATCCTCAGGACAAATTGCAACCTGTACAGAACAGGAGGTTAAAGGTGCTGATTCTCCAAGTAGGGAGATTGCTAGTGAAGTAGCTGGAAATGCGAACCCGAGCACAAGGAGATGAGAAATGGGGTGTGTTTTAGAAACCTTTCAAAATCACACGGTGTACCATCTTCTGAGTTTCTCATGCATGTTTTCGATGTAGGAAGATGCCCTAGAACCTGGAGATTTGGGACCCATGGAATGGGTACCACGCAGTATTACTTTAAAGGGTCTGCACTTGCTCATCCAACATCACCCAACCTCTAAGCCCCAATAGTGTCCACCCTTATGTCTCATCCAGCTGTGGGTCCAGATATGGTCAGTCCAGATTGCATCACAGCCTCTGAACTAATTTTGTAAGAATTTCTCTCTCTTTCACTGTCTTTGTTTTACTGGTTTTTAAAAGTAATTTATTTTTATAATGGGGTTTAGCTGCTTTTCACCGCTGTGTTTATGCGGCTTTACACCCACTTGACTCACTTCCAAAGAGATATCAATACATAGGTTTTAAGATTCTTACTAGTCAGATATATACTTGTGCGGTGAATAGGGGGTGTTGAGTCCAGTTCACTGAGCAAGGAGTAGGTCTTGTCTATTACATATTGGGTGTATGGAACGGTATCTGAGCTAATATGAAACCCTTGTTTTATGCATCACCCCACCTCACCTTTCCCGTTAAGCAGCCATAGTGTGTTTTCTAAACGTGTGAGTCTGTTCTGTTTTGTAATTCAGTTCAAGTGTAGCGGTTTTTACATTCCCTCTATAAGTGATAGCTTTTGATAAGTGTCTTTTTCTGTGTGACTTATTTCACTTAGAATCGTCGTACCTAAATCCACTCATCTTGCTTCTACTAGCCTTATGACATTGATTTCATGTCTGAGTGATATTCCATTGTACATAAGGACCACAACTTCTTTATCTATTTTTCTCTTTCCTGGGATATTTAAGGTGTCATGAAGTGGAGGTTCTTATCAACAGAGCAGCCCTAAACTTTGGTGTGCCTGTGTCTTGCTGATTTTTAGTTTTCCCAATTTATACGCCCATGAGTGGACGTGCCCTATGCTCCCTAAGCTGTGTTTTTTCGATGTTTCAGGACACACCGTACAGTTCTCCAGAGTGGCTGTTGGCAATTTACATCCCTCCCATCAGCGTAGAAAGGCTGAAATTTCTACATGGCCTGTCCTGCATTTCTGGTTTTGACACTTTTTGCAGCATGGCCCTTTTGACCGATGGGAAGCGAGACTTCATTGTAGCGCTGATTTGCCTTTCCAGGTTGCTTGGTTGGCCAAAAAGGGCGTATGCGTTTTTTCCTGAATATATTCAGGAAAAAACGCATACGCCCTTTTTGGCCAAGGGCATCATTGTCGACGTTATGCCAATTTTCATGTGCTTTAAAGGTGATTCGAATCTACCTCCTGAAACCTGTTTCCTGCAATTCTGCGTTGCTTTCAAATCCTCTTCGTTGCCTTCCCTCAATATATTTGTGGACGAGAGTTATCATTTATAACTCTGCAGGGTTGTGAATTGCAGTGCCCATGTGCTCCATTTTTCAACTGTCTTTTTTGGGAGCTGGCCGCAGAAGCACGGGATTGCCTCAGGCCCTATTCTGGTTCCGGGCGGCAGGCTGAGCCTGTGGTTAATTCTTCTTCCTGATGAGAAAATAGAGTGACCTGTGCCTGTCCCAAAACCTAGATCTAGTCTCTCATTGGCTGCCCCTCTTCCCGTTCATCCTCAGGACAAATTGCCACCTGTACGGAACAGGAGTTTAAAGGTGCTGATTCTGCAAGTAGGGAGATTGCTAGTGAAGTAGCTGGAATGGCGAACCCGAGCACAAGGAGATGAGAAATGAGGTGCGTTTTAGAAACCTTTCAAAATCACACGGTGTACCATCTTCTGGGTTCCTCATGCAAGTTTTCGATGTAGGAAGATGCCCTTGAACCTGGAGATTTGGGACCCATGGGATGGGTACCACGCAGTATTACCTTAAAGGGTCTGCGTTGGCTCACCCAACCTCACCAAAACTCTCAGCCCCAAGAATGTCCACCCTTATGTCTCATCCAGCTGTGGGTCTAGATATGTTCAATCCAGGTTGAGTCACAGCCCCTGAATGAATTTTGTAAGAATTTCTGTCTCTTTCACTGTCTTTGTTTCATGGGTTTTTAAAACTAATTTATTTTTATAATGGGATTTAGCTGCTTTTCACGGCTGTGTTTATGCGGCTTTACACCCACTTGACACACTTCCAGAGAGATATCAATACATAGGTTTTAAGATTCTTACTAGTCACATATATTCTTGTGCGGTGAATAGGGGGTGTTGAGTCCAGTTCACTGAGCAAGGAGTAGGTCTTGTCTATTACGTATTGGGTGTATGGAACGGTATCTGAGCTAATTTGAAACCCTTGTTTTATGCATCACCCCACCTCACCTTTCCCGTTAAGCAACCATAGTCTTTTTTCTAAATGTTTGACTTTGTTCTGTTTTTTAATTCAGTTCAAATGTAGCGGTTTTTACATTCCCTGTATAAGTTATAGCTTTTGATAAGTGTCTTTTTCTGTGTGACTTATTTCACTTAGAATCGTCGTACCTAAGTCCACCCATCTTGCTTCTACTTGCCTTATGACATTGATTTCATGGCTGAGTGATATTCCATTGTACATAAGGACCACAACTTCTTTATCCATTTTTCTCTTTCCTGGGATATTTAAGGTGTCATGAAGTGGAGGTTCTTGTCAACAGAGCAGCCCTAAACTTTGGGGTGCCTGTGTCTTGCTGATTTTTAGTTTTCAAAATTTATACGCCCATGAGTGGAAGTGCCCTATGCTCCCTAAGCTGTGTTTTTTCGAAGTTTCAGGCCTCACCGTACACTTCTCCAGAGTGGCTGTTGGCAGTTTACATCCCGCCCATCAGCGTAGCAAGGCTCCAATTTCTCCATGGCCTGTCCTGCATTTGTGGTTTTGACACTTTTATCAGCATGGCCCTTTTGACGGATGGGAAGCGAGACTTCTTTGTAGCGCTGATTTGCCTTTCCAGGTTGCTTGGTTGGCCAAAAAGGGCGTATGCGTTTTTTCCTGAATATATTCAGGAAAAAACGCATACGCCCTTTTTGGCCAAGGTCATCATTGTCAACGTTTTGCCGCTTTTCATGTGCTTTAAAGGCGATTCGAATCTACCTCCTGAAATCTGTTTCCTGCAGTTCTGCCTTGCTTTCAAATCCTCTTCGTTGCTTTCCCACAATATATTTGTGGACGAGAATTATCATTTATAAGTCTGCAGGTTTGTGAATTGCAGTGCCCCTGAGGTCCATTTTTCAACTCGCTTTTTTGGGATCTGGCCGCAAAAGCGTGGGATTGCCTCAGGCCCTATTCTGGTTCCGGGTGGCAGGCTGAGCCTGTGGTATTTTCTTCTTCCTGATGGGAAAATAGAGTGACCTGTGCCTGTCCCAACACCTAGATCTAGTCTCTCATTGGTTGCCCCTCTTCCCGTTCATCCTCAGAACAAATTGCAACCTGTATGGAACAGGAGGTTAAAGGTGCTGATTCTCCAAGTAGGGAGATTGCTAGTGAAGTAGCTGGAATGGCGAAACCGAGCACAAGGAGATGAGAAATGAGGTGCGTTTTAGAAACCTTTCAAAATCACACGGTGTACCATTTTCTGGGTTTCTCATGCATGTTTTCGATGTAGGAAGATGGCCTTGAACCTGGAGATTTGGGACCCATGGGATGGGTAACACGCAGTATTACTTTTAAGGGTCTGCGTTGGCTCACCCGACCTCACCCAACCTCTCAGCCCCAAGGGTGTCCACCCTTAGGTCTCATCCAGCTGTGGGTCTAGATATGTTCAATCCAGGTTGCATCACAGCCCCTGAACGAATTGGGTAAGAATTTCTCTCTCTTTCACTGTCTTTGTTTTACGGGTTTTTACAAGTAATTTATTTTTATAATGGGGTTTAGCTGCTTTTCACGGCTGTGTTTATGCGGCTTTACACCCACTTGACACACTTCCAGAGAGATATCAATACATAGGTTTTAAGATTCTTACTAGTCAGATATATACTTGTGCGGTGAATAGGGGGTGTTGTGTCCAGTTCACTGAGCAAGGAGTAGGTCTTGTCTATTACATATTGGGTGTATGGAACGGTATCTGAGCTAATTTGAAACCCTTGTTTTATGCATCACACCACCTCACCTTTACCGTTAAGCAGCCATAGTGTGTTTTCTAAACGTGTGACTCTGTTCTCTTTTGTAATTCAGTTCAAGTGTAGCGGTTTTTACATTCCCTCTATACGTGATAGCTTATGATAAGTGTCTTTTTCTGTGTGACTTATTTCACTTAGAGTCGTCGTACCTAAATCCACTCATCATGCTGCTACTAGCCTTATGACATTGATTTCATGGCTGAGTGATATTCCATTGTACATAAGGACCACAACTTCTTTATCCATTTTTCTCTTCCCTGGGATATCTAAGGTGTCATGAAGTGGAGGTTCTTGTCAACAGAGCAGCCCTAAACTTTGGGGTGCCTGTGTCTTGCTGATTTTTAGTTTTCCCAATTTATACGCCCATGAGTGGAAGTGCCCTATGCTCCCTAAGCTGTGTTTTTTCGATGTTTAAGGCCACACCGTACAAATCTCCAGAGTGGCTGCTAGCAATTTACATCCCGCCCATCAGTGTAGCAAGGCTCCCATTTCTCCATGGCCTGTCCTGCTTTTGTGGTTTTGACACTTTTTTCAGCATGGCCCTTTTGACCGATTCGAAGCGAGACTCCTTGTAGTGCTGATTTGCCTTTACATGTTGCTTGGTTGGCCAAAAAGGGCCTATGCGTTTTTTCCTGAATATATTCAGGAAAAAACGCATACGCCCTTTTTGGCCAAGGGCATCATTGTCCACGTTTTGCCGCTTTTCATGTGCTTTAAAGGCAATTCGAATCTACCTCCTGAAACCTGTTTCCTGCAATTCTGCCTTGCTTTCAAATCCTCTTCGTTGCCTTCCCTCAGTATATTTGTGGACGAGAGTTATCATTTATAACTCTGCAGGGTTGTGAATTGCAGTGCCCATGTGCTCCATTTTTCAACTGGCTTTTTTGGGAGCTGGCCGCAGAAGCGCGGGATTGCCTCAGGCCCTATTCTGGTTCCGGGTGGCAGGCTGAGCCTGTGGTTATTTCTTCTTCCTGATGAGAAAATAGAGTGACCTGTGCCTGTCCCAACATCTAGATCTAGTCTCTCATTGGCTGCCCCTCTTCCTGTTCATCCTCAGGACAAATTACAACCTGTACGGAACAGGAGGTTAAAGGTGCTGATTCTCCAAATAGGGAGATTGCTAGTGAAGTAGCTGGAATGGCGAACCCGAGCACAAGGAGATGAGAAATGAGGTGCGTTTTAGAAACCTTTCAAAATCACACGGTGTACCATCTTCTGGGATCCTCATGCAAGTTTTCGATGTAGGAAGATGCCCTTGAACCTGGAGATTTGGGACCCATGGGATGGGTACCACGCAGTATTACCTTAAAGTGTCTGCGTTGGCTCACCCAACCTCACCAAACCTCTCAGCCCCAAGAATGTCCACCCTTATGTCTCATCCAGCTGTGGGTCTAGATATGGTCAATCCAGGTTGCGTCACAGCCCCTGAATGAATTTTGTAAGAATTTCTGTCTCTTTCACTGTCTTTGTTTCATGGGTTTTTAAAACTAATTTATTTTTATAATGGGGTTTAGCTGCTTATCACGTCTGTGTTTATGCGGCTTTACACCCACTTGACACACTTCCAGAGAGATATCAATACATAGGTTTTAAGATTATTACTAGTCACATATATTCTTGTGTGGTGAATAGGGGGTGTTGAGTCCAGTTCACTGAGCAAGGAGTAGGTCTTGTCTATTACGTATTGGGTGTATGGAACGGTATCTGAGCTAATTTGAAACCCTTGTTTTATGCATCACCCCACCTCACCTTTCCCGTTAAGCAACCATAGATTTTTTTCTAAATGTGTGACTTTGTTCTGTTTTGTAATTCAGTTCAAATGTAGCGGTTTTTACATTCCCTGTATAAGTTATAGCTTTTCATAAGTGTCCTTTTCTGTGTGACATATTTCACTTAGAATCGTCGTACCTAAGTCCACCCATCTTGCTTCTACTAGCCTTATGACATTGATTTCATGGCTGAGTGATATTCCATTGTACATAAGGACCACAACTTCTTTATCCATTTTTCTCTTTCCTGGGATATTTAAGGTGTCATGAAGTGGAGGTTCTTGTCAACAGAGCAGCCCTAAACTTTGGGGTGCCTGTGTCTTGCTGATTTTTAGTTTTCAAAATTTATACGCCCATGAGTGGAAGTGCCCTATGCTCCCTAAGCTGTGTTTTTTCGATGTTTCAGGCCTCACCGTACACTTCTCCAGGGTGGTTGTTGTCAATTTACATCCCGCCCATCAGCGTAGCAAGGCTCCAATTTCTCCATGGCCTGTCCTGCATTTGTGGTTTTGACACTTTTATCAGCATGGCCCTTTTGACGGATGGGAAGCGAGACTTCTTGTAGCGCTGATTTGCCTTTCCATGTTGCTTGGTTGGCCAAAAAGGGCGTATGCGTTTTTTCCTGAATATATTCAGGAAAAAACGCATACGCCCTTTTTGGCCAAGGGCATCATTGTCCACGTTTTGCCGCTTTTCATGTGCTTTAAAGGCGATTCGAATCCACCTCCTGAAACCTGTTTCCTGCAATTCTGCCTTGCTTTCAAATCCTCTTCGTTGCCTTCCCTCAGTATATTTGTGGACGAGAGTTATCATTTATAACTCTGCAGTGTTATGAATTGCAGTGCCCATGTGCTCCATTTTTCAACTGACTTTTTTGGGAGCTGGCCGCAGAAGCGCGGGATTGCCTCAGGCCCTATTCTGGTTCCGGGTGGCAGGCTGAGCCTGTGGTTATTTCTTCTTCCTGATGAGAAAATAGAGTGACCTGTGCCTGTCCCAACACCTAGATCTAGTCTCTCATTGGCTGCCCCTCTTCCCGTTCATCCTCAGGACAAATTGCAACCTGTACGGAACAGGAGGTTAAAGGTGCTGATTCTCCAAGTAGGGAGATTGCTAGTGAAGTAGCTGGAATGGCAAACCCGAGCACAAGGAGATGAGAAATGAGGTGCGTTTTAGAAACCTTTCAAAATCACACGGTGTACCATCTTCTGGGTTCCTCATGCAAGTTTTCGATGTAGGAAGATGCCCTTGAACCTGGAGATTTGGGACCCATGGGATGGGTACCACGCAGTATTACCTTAAAGGGTCTGCGTTGGCTCACCCAACCTCACCAAAACTCTCAGCCCCAAGAATGTCCACCCTTATGTCTCATCCAGCTGTGGGTCTAGATATGGTCAATCCAGGTTGCGTCACAGCCCCTGAATGAATTTTGTAAGAATTTCTGTCTCTTTCACTGTCTTTGTTTCATGGGTTTTTAAAACTAATTTATTTTTATAATGGGGTTTAGCTGCTTTTCACGGCTGTGTTTATGCGGCTTTACACCCACTTGACACACTTCCAGAGAGATATGAATACATAGGTTTTAAGATTCTTACTAGTCACATATATTCTTGTGCGGTGAATAGGGGGTGTTGAGTCCAGTTCACTGAGCAAGGAGTAGGTCTTGTCTATTACGTATTGGGTGTATGGAACGGTATCTGAGCTAATTTGAAACCCTTGTTTTATGCATCACCCCACCTCACATTTCCCGTTAAGCAGCCATAGTCTGTTTTCTAAATGTTTGACTTTGTTCTGTTTTCTAATTCAGTTCAAAAGTAGCGGTTTTTACATTCCCTGTATAAGTTATAGGTTTTGATAAGTGTCTTTTTCTGTGTGACTTATTTCACTTAGAATCGTCATACCTAAGTCCACCCATCTTGCTTCTACTAGCCTTATGGCATTGATTTCATGGCTGAGTGATATTCCATTGTACATAAGGACCACAACTTCTTTATCCATTTTTCTCTTTCCTGGGATATTTAAGGTGTCATGAAGTGGTGGTTCTTGTCAACAGAGCAGCCCTAAACTTTGGGGTGCCTGTGTCTTGCTGATTTTTAGTTTTCAAAATTTATACGCCCATGAGTGGAAGTGCCCTATGCTCCCTAAGCTGTGTTTTTTCGAAGTTTTAGGCCTCACCGTACACTTCTCCAGAGTGGCTGTTGGCAGTTTACATCCCGCCCATCAGCATAGCAAGGCTCCAATTTCTCCATGGCCTGTCCTGCATTTGTGGTTTTGACACTTTTATCAGCATGGCCCTTTTGACGGATGGGAAGCGAGACTTCTTTGTAGCGCTGATTTGACTTTCCAGGTTGCTTGGTTGGCCAAAAAGGGCGTAGGCGTTTTTTCCTGAATATATTCAGGAAAAAACGCCTACGCCCTTTTTGGCCAAGGGCATCATTGTCCACGTTTTGCCGCTTTTCATGTGCTTTAAAGGCGATTCGAATCTACCTCCTGAAACCTGTTTCCTGCAATTCTGCCTTGCTTTCAAATCCTCTTCGTTGCCTTCCCTCAATATATTTGTGGACGAGAGTTATCATTTATAACTCAGCAGGTTTGTGAATGGCAGTGTCCCTGAGGTCCATTTTTCAACTCGCTTTTTTGGGATCTGGCCGCAAAAGCGCGGGATTGCCTCAGGCCCTATTCTGGTTCCGGGTGGTAGGCTGAGCCTGTGGTATTTTCTTCTTCCTGATGGGAAAATAGAGTGACCTGTGCCTGTCCCAACACCTAGATCTAGTCTCTCATTGGTTGCCCCTCTTCCCGTTCATCCTCAGGACAAATTGCAACCTGTACAGAACAGGAGGTTAAAGGTGCTGATTCTCCAAGTAGGGAGATTGCTAGTGAAGTAGCTGGAATGGCGAACCCGAGCACAAGGAGATGAGAAATGGGGTATGTTTTAGAAACATTTCAAAATCACACGGTGTACCATCTTCTAGTTTTCCCATGCGTGTTTTCGATGTAGGAAGATGCCCTTGAACCTGGAGACTTGGGACCCATGGGATGGGTACCACGCAGTATTACTTTAAAGGGTCTGCGTTGGCTCACCCAACCTCACCCAACCTCTCAGCCCCAAGAGTGTCCACCCTTAGGTCTCATCCAGCTGTGGGTCTAGATATGTTCAATCCAGGTTGCATCACAGCCCCTGAACGAATTTTGTAAGAATTTCTCTCTCTTTCACTGTCTTTGTTTTACGGGTTTTTACAAGTAATTTATTTTTATAATGGGGTTTAGCTGCTTTTCACGGCTGTGTTTATGCGGCTTTACACCCACTTGACACACTTCCAGAGAGATATCAATACATAGGTTTTAAGATTCTTACTAGTCAGATATATACTTGTGCGGTGAATAGGGGGTGTTGTGTCCAGTTCACTGAGCAAGGAGTAGGTCTTATCTATTACATATTGGGTGTATGGAACGGTATCTGAGCTAATTTGAAACCCTTGTTTTATGCATCACACCACCTCACCTTTACCGTTAAGCAGCCATAGTGTGTTTTCTAAACGTGTGACTCTGTTCTCTTTTGTAATTCAGTTCAAGTGTAGCAGTTTTTACATTCCCTCTATACGTGATAGCTTATGATAAGTGTCTTTTTCTGTGTGACTTATTTCACTTAGAGTCGTCGTACCTAAATCCACTCATCATGCTGCTACTAGCCTTATGACATTGATTTCATGGCTGAGTGATATTCCATTGTACATAAGGACCACAACTTCTTTATCCATTTTTCTCTTCCCTGGGATATTTAAGGTGTCATGAAGTGGAGGTTCTTGTCAACAGAGCAGCCCTAAACTTTGGGGTGCCTGTGTCTTGCTGATTTTTAGTTTTCAATATTTATACGCCCATGAGTGGAAGTGCCCTATGCTCCCTAAGCTGTGTTTTTTCGATGTTTCAGGCCTCACCGTACACTTCTCCAGGGTGGCTGTTGGCAATTTACATCCCGCCCATGAGCGTAGCAAGGCTCCAATTTCTCCATGGCCTGTCCTGCATTTGTGGTTTTGACACTTTTTTCAGCATGGCCCTTTTGACGGATGGGAAGCGAGACTTCTTTGTAGCGCTGATTTGCCTTTCCAGGTTGCTTGGTTGGCCAAAAAGGGCGTATGCGTTTTTTCCTGAATATATTCAGGAAAAAACGCATACGCCCTTTTTGGCCAAGGGCATCATTGTCCACGTTTTGCCGCTTTTCATGTGCTTTAAAGGCGATTCGAATCTACCTCCTGAAACCTGTTTCCTGCAATTCTGCCTTGCTTTCAAATCCTCTTCCTTGCCTTCCCTCAGTATATTTGTGGACGAGAGTTATCATTTATAACTCTGCAGGGTTGTGAATTGCAGTGCCCATGTGCTCCATTTTTCAACTGACTTTTTTGGGAGCTGGCCGCAGAAGCGCGGGATTGCCTCAGGCCCTATTCTGGTTCCGGGTGGCAGGCTGAGCCTGTGGTTATTTCTTCTTCCTGATGAGAAAATAGAGTGACCTGTGCCTGTCCCAACACCTAGATCTAGTCTCTCATTGGCTGCCCCTCTTCCCGTTCATCCTCAGGACAAATTGCAACCTGTACGGAACAGGAGGTTAAAGGTGCTGATTCTCCAAGTAGGGAGATTGCTAGTGAAGTAGCTGGAATGGCGAACCCGAGCACAAGGAGATGAGAAATGAGGTGCGTTTTAGAAACCTTTCAAAATCACACGGTGTACCATCTTCTGGGTTCCTCATGCAAGTTTTCGATGTAGGAAGATACCCTTGAACCTGGAGATTTGGGACACATTGGATGGGTACCACGCAGTATTACCTTAAAGGGTCTGCTTTGGCTCACGCAACCTCACCAAACCTCTCAGCCCCAAGAATGTCCACCCTTATGTCTCATCCAGCTGTGGGTCTAGATATGGTCAATCCAGGTTGCGTCACAGCCCCTGAATGAATTTTGTAAGAATTTCTGTCTCTTTCTCTGTCTTTGTTTCATGGGTTTTTAAAACTAATTTATTTTTATAATGGGCTTTAGCTGCTTTTCACGGCTGTGTTTATGCGGCTTTACACCCACTTGACACACTTCCAGAGAGATATCAATACATAGGTTTTAAGATTCTTACTAGTCACATATATTCTTGTGCAGTGAATAGGGGGTGTTGAGTCCAGTTCACTGAGCAAGGAGTAGGTCTTGTCTATTATGTATTGGGTGTATGGAACGGTATCTGAGCTAATTTGAAACCCTTGTTTTATCCATCACCCCACCTCACCTTTCCCGTTAAGCAATCATAGTTTTTTTTCTAAATGTGTGACTTTGTTCTGTTTTGTAATTCAGTTCAAATGTAGCGGTTTTTACATTCCCTGTATAAGTTATAGCTTTTGATAAGTGTCTTTTTCTGTGTGACTTATTTCACTTAGAATCGTCGTACCTACGTCCACCCATCTTGCTTCTACTAGCCTTATGACATTGATTTCATGGCTGAGTGATATTCCATTGTACATAAGGACCACAACTTCTTTATCCATTTTTCTCTTTCCTGGGATATTTAAGGTGTCATGAAGTGGAGGTTCTTGTCAACAGAGCAGCCCTAAACTTTGGGGTGCCTGTGTCTTGCTGATTTTTAGTTTTCAAAATTTATACGCCCATGAGTGGAAGTGCCCTATGCTCCCTAAGCTGTGTTTTTTCGATGTTTCAGGCCTCACCGTAAACTTCTCCAGAGTGGCTGTTGGCAATTTACATCCCGCCCATCAGAGTAGCAAGGCTCCAATTTCTCCATGGCCTGTCCTGCATTTGTGGTTTTGACACTTTTATCAGCATGGCCCTTTTGACGGATGGGAAGCGAGACTTCTTTGTAGCGCTGATTTGACTTTCCAGGTTGCTTGGTTGGCCAAAAAGGGCGTATGCGTTTTTTCCTGAATATATTCAGGAAAAAACGCATACGCCCTTTTTGGCCAAGGGCATCATTGTCCACGTTTTGCCGCTTTTCATGTGCTTTAAAGGCGATTTGAATCTACCTCCTGAAACCTGTTTCCTGCAATTCTGCCTTGCTTTCAAATCCTCTTCGTTGCCTTCCCTCAATATATTTGTGGACGAGAGTTATCATTTATAACTCTGCAGGGTTGTGAATTGCAGTGCCCATGTGCTCCATTTTTCAACTGGCTTTTTTGGGAGCTGGCCGCAGAAGCGCGGGATTGCCTCAGGCCCTATTCTGGTTCCGGGTGGCAGGCTGAGCCTGTGGTTATTTCTTCTTCCTGACGAGAAAATAGAGTGACCTGTGCCTGTCCCAACACCTAGATCTAGTCTCTCATTGGCTGCCCCTCTTCCCGTTCATCCTCAGGACAAATTGCAACCTGTACGGAACAGGAGGTTAAAGGTGCTGATTCTCCAAGTAGGGAGATTGCTAGTGAAGTAGCTGGAATGGCGAACCCGAGTACAAGGAGATGAGAAATGAGGTGCGTTTTAGAAACCTTTCAAAATCACACGGTGTACCATCTTCTGGGTTCCTCATGCAAGTTTTCGATGTAGGAAGATGCCCTTGAACCTGGAGATTTGGGACCCAAGGGATGGGTACCACGCAGTATTACCTTAAAGGGTCTGCGTTGGCTCACCCAACCTCACCATACCTCTCAACCCCAAGAATGTCCACCCTTATGTCTCATCCAGCTGTGGGTCTAGATATGGTCAATCCAGGTTGCGTCACAGCCCCTGAATGAATTTTGTAAGAATTTCTGTCTCTTCCACTGTCTTTGTTTCATGGGTTTTTAAAACTAATTTATTTTTATAATGGGGTTTAGCTGCTTTTCACGGCTGTGTTTATGCGGCTTTACACCCACTTGACACACTTCCAGAGAGATATCAATACATAGGTTTTAAGATTCTTACTAGTCAAATATATTCTTGTGCGGTGAATAGGGGGTGTTGAGTCCAGTTCACTGAGCAAGGAGTAGGTCTTGTCTATTACGTATTGGGTGTATGGAACGGTATCTGAGCTAATTTGAAACCCTTGTATTATGCATCACCCCACCTCACCTTCCCCGTTAAGCAACCATAGTTTTTTTTCTAAATGTGTGACTTTGTTCTGTTTTCTAATTCAGTTCAAATGTAGCGGTTTTTACATTCCCTGTATAAGATATAGCTTTTGATAAGTGTCTTTTTCTGTGTGATTTATTTCACTTAGAATCGTCGTACCTAAGTCCACCCATCTTGCTTCTACTAGCCTTATGACATTGATTTCATGGCTGAGTGATATTCCATTGTACATAAGGACCACAACTTCTTTATCCATTTTTCTCTTTCCTGGGATATTTAAGGTGTCATGAAGTGAAGGTTCTTGTCAACAGAGCAGCCCTAAACTTTGGGTTGCCTGTGTCTTGCTGATTTTTAGTTTTCAAAATTTATACGCCCATGAGTGGACGTGCCCTATGCTCCCTAAGCTGTGTTTTTTCGATGTTTCAGGCCTCACCGTACACTTCTCCAGAGTGGCTGTTGGCAATTTACATCCCGGCCGTCAGCGTAGCAAGGCTCCAATTTCTCCATGGCCTGTCCTGCATTTGTGGTTTTGACACTTTTATCAGCATGGCCCTTTTGACGGATGGGAAGCGAGACTTCTTTGTAGAGCTGATTTGACTTTCCAGGTTGCTTGGTTGGCCAAAAAGGGCGTATGCGTTTTTTCCTGAATATATTCAGGAAAAAACGCATACGCACTTTTTGGCCAAGGGCATCATTGTCCACGTTTTGCCGCTTTTCATGTGCTTTAAAGGCGATTCGAATCTACCACCTGAAACCTGTTTCCTGCAATTCTGCCTTGCTTTCAAATCCTCTTCGTTGCCTTCCCTCAGTATATTTGTGGACGAGAGTTATCATTTATAACTCTGCAGGGTTGTGAATTGCAGTGCCCATGTGCTCCATTTTTCAACTGGCTTTTTTGGGAGCTGGCCGCAGAAGCGCGGGATTGCCTCAGGCCCTATTCTGGTTCCGGGTGGCAGGCTGAGCCTGTGGTTATTTCTTCTTTCTGATGAGAAAATAGAGTGACCTGTGCCTGTCCCAACACCTAGATCTAGTCTCTCATTGGCTGCCCCTCTTCCCGTTCATCCTCAGGACAAATTGCAACCTGTACGGAACAGGAGGTTAAAGGTGCTGATTCTCCAAGTAGGGAGATTGCTAGTGAAGTAGCTGGAATGGCGAACCCGAGCACAAGGAGATGAGAAATGAGGTGCGTTTTAGAAACCTTTCAAAATCACACGGTGTACCATCTTCTGGGTTCCTCATGCAAGTTTTCGATGTAGGAAGATGCCCTTGAACCTGGAGATTTGGGACCCATGGGATGGGTACCACGCAGTATTACCTTAAAGTGTCTGCGTTGGCTCACCCAACCTCACCAAACCTCTCAGCCCCAAGAATGTCCACCCTTATGTCTCATCCAGCTGTGGGTCTAGATATGTTCAATCCAGGTTGCATCACAGCCTCTGAACGAATTTTGTAAGAATTTCTCTCTCTTTCACTGTCTTTGTTTTACGGGTTTTTACAAGGAATTTATTTTTATAATGGGGTTTAGATGCTTTTCACGGCTGTGTTTATGCGGCTTTACACCCACTTGACACACTTCCAGAGAGATATCAATACATAGGTTTTAAGATTCTTACTAGTCAGATATATACTTGTGCGGTGAATAGGGGGTGTTGAGTCCAGTTCACTGAGCAAGGAGTAGGTCTTGTCTATTACATATTGGGTGTATGGAACGGTATCTGAGCTAATTTGAAACCCTTGTTTTATGCATCACACCACCTCACCTTTCACTTTAAGCAGCCATAGTGTGTTTTCTAAACGTCTGACTCTGTTCTCTTTTGTAATTCAGTTCAAGTGTAGAAGTTTTTACATTCCCTCTATACGTGATAGCTTATGATAAGTGTCTTTTTCTGTGTGACTAATTTCACTTAGAGTCGTCGTACCTAAATCCACTCATCATGCTGCTACTAGCCTTACGACATTGATTTCATGGCTGAGTGAAATTCCATTGTACATAAGGACCACAACTTCTTTATCCATTTTTCTCTTTCCTGGGATATTTAAGGTGTCATGAAGTGGAGGTTCTTGTCAACAGAGCAGCCCTAAACTTTGGGGTGCCTGTGTCTTGCTGATTTTTAGTTTTCCCATTTTATACGCCCATGAGTGGAAGTGCCCTATGCTCCCTAAGCTGTGTTTTTTCGATGTTTAAGGCCACACCGTACACTTCTCCAGAGTGGCTGTTGGCAATTTACATCCCGCCCATCAGTGTAGCAAGGCTCCCATTTCTCCATGGCCTGTCCTGCATTTCTGGTTTTGACACTTTTTTCAGCATGGCCCTTTTGACCGATTCGAAGCGAGACTCCTTTGTAGTGCAGATTTGCATGTCCATGTTGCTTGGTTGGCCAAAAAGGGCGTATGCGTTTTTTCCTGAATATATTCAGGAAAAAACGCATACGCCCTTTTTGGCCAAGGGCATCATTGTCCACGTTTTGCCGCTTTTCATGTGCTTTAAAGGCGATTCGAATCTACCTCCTGAAACCTGTTTCCTGCAATTCTGCCTTGCTTTCAAATCCTCTTCGTTGCCTTCCCTCAATATATTTGTGGACGAGAGTTATCATTTATAACTCTGCAGAGTTGTGAATTGCAGTGCCCATGTGCTCCATTTTTCAACTGGCTTTTTTGAGAGCTGGCCGCAGAAGCGCGGGATTGCCTCAGGCCCTATTCTGGTTCCAGGTGGCAGGCTGAGCCTGTGGTTATTTCTTCTTCCTGATGAGAAAATAGAGTGACCTGTGCCTGTCCCAACACCTAGATCTAGTCTCTCATTGGCTGCCCCTCTTCCCGTTCATCCTCAGGACAAATTGCAACCTGTACGGAACAGGCGGTTAAAGGTGCTGATTCTCTAAGTAGGGAGATTGCTAGTGAAGTAGCTGGAATGGCGAACCCGAGCACAAGGAGATGAGAAATGAGGTGCGTTTTAGAAACCTTTCAAAATCACATGGTGTACCATCTTCTGGGTTCCTAATGCAAGTTTTCGATGTAGGAAGATGCCCTTGAACCTGGAGATTTTGGACCCATGGGATGGGTACCACGCAGTATTTGCTTAAAGGGTCTGCGTTGGCTCACCCAACCTCACCAAACCTCTCAGCCCCAAGAATGTCCACCCTTATGTCTCATCCAGCTGTGGGTCTAGATATGGTCAATCCAGGTTGCATCACAGCCCCTGAATGAATTTTGTAAGAATTTCTGTCTCTTTCACTGTCTTTGTTTCATGGGTTTTTAAAACTAATTTATTTTTATAATGGGGTTTAGCTGCTTTTCACGGCTGTGTTTATGCAGCTTTACACCCACTTGACACACTTCCAGAGAGATATCAATACATAGGTTTTAAGATTCTTACTAGTCACATATATTCTTGTGCGGTGAATAGGGGGTCTTGAGTCCAGTTCACTGAGCATGGAGTAGGTCTTGTCTATTACATATTGGGTGTATGGAACGGTATCTGAGCGAATTTGAAACCCTTGTTTTATGCATCACCCCACCTCACCTTTCCCGTTAAGCAGCCATAGTGTGTTTTCTAAACGTGTGACTCTGTTCTGATTTGTAATTCAGTTCAAGTGTAGCGGTTTTTAAATTCCCTCTATAAGTGATAGCTTACGATAAGTGTCTTTTTCTGTGTGACTTATTTCACTTAGAGTCGTCGTACCTAAATCCACTCATCATGCTGCTACTAGCCTTATGATATTGATTTCATGGCTGAGTGATATTCCATTGTACATATGGACCACAACTTCTTTATCCATTTTTCTCTTTCCTGGGATATTTAAGGTGTCATGAAGTGGAGGTTCTTGTCAACAGAGCAGCCCTAAACTTTGGGGTGCCTGTGTCTTGCTGATTTTTAGTTTTCCCAATTTATACGCCCATGAGTGGAAGTGCCCTATGCTCCCTATGCTGTGTTTTTTCGATGTTTCAGGACACACCGTACACTTCTCCAGAGTGAATGTTGGCAATTTACATACCGCCCATCAGCGTAGCAAGGCTCCCCTTTCTCCATGGCCTGTACTGCATTTCTGGTTTTGACACTTTTTGCAGCATGGCCCTTTTGACCGATGGGAAGCGAGACTTCTTTGTAGCGCTGATTTGCCTTTCCAGGTTGCTTGGTTGGCCAAAAAGGGTGTATGCGTTTTTTCCTAAATATATTCAGGAAAAAACGCATACGCCCTTTTTGGCCAAGGGCATCATTGTCGACGTTTTGCCGCTTTTCATGTGCTTTAAAAGCGATTCGAATCTACCTCCTGAAACCTGTTTCCTGCAATTCTGCCTTGCTTTCAAATCCTCTTCGTTGCCTTCCCTCAATATATTTGTGGACGAGAGTTATCATTTATAACTCTGCAGGTTTGTGAATTGCAGTGCCCATGTGCTCCATTTTTCAACTGGCTTTTTTGGGAGCTGGCCGCAGAAGCGCGGGATTGCCTCAGGCCCTATTCTGGTTCCGGGCGGCAGGCTGAGCCTGTGGTTAATTCTTCTTCCTGATGGGAAAATAGAATGACCTGTGCCTGTCCCAACACCTAGATCTAATCTCTCATTCGTTGCCCCTCTTCCCATTCATCCTTAGGACAAATTGCAACCTGTACGGAACAGGAGCTTAAAGGTGCTGATTCTCCAAGTAGGGAGATTGCTAGTAAAGTAGCTGGAATGGCGAACTCGAGAACAAGGAAATGAGAAATGAGGTGCGTTTCAGAAACCTTTCCCGATCAGACGGTGTACCATCTTCTAGGTTTCCCATGCGTGTTTTCGATGTAGGAAGATGCCCTTGAACCTGGAGATTTCGGACCCATGGGATGGGTACCACGCAGTATTACTTTAAACGGTCTACGTTTGCTCTCCCAACCTCACTAAACCTCTCAGCCCCAAGAGTGTCCACCCTTAGGTCTCATCCAACTGTGGGTCTAGATATGTTCAACCCAGGTTGCGTCACAGCCCCTGAAGGAATTTTGTAAGAATTTCTCTCTCTTTCACTGTCTTTGTTTTACGGGTTTTTAGAAGTAATTTATTTTTATAATGGAGTTTAGCTGCTTTTCACGGCTGTGTTTATGCGGCTTTACACACACTTGACTCACTTCCAGAGAGATATCAATACATAGGTTTTAAGATTCTCACTAGTCAGATATATTCTTGTGCGGTGAATAGGGGGTGTTGAGTCCAGTTCACTGAGCAAGGAGTAGGTCTTTTCTATTACTTATTGGGTGTATGGAACGGTATCTGAGCTAATTTGAAACCCTTGTTTTATGCATCACCGCACATCACCTTTCCCGTTAAGCAGCCATAGTGTGTTTTCTAAATGTGTGACTCTGTTCTGATTTGTAATTCAATTCAAGTGTAGCGGTTTTTACATTCCCTTTATAAGTGATAGCTTTTGATAAGTGTCTTTTTCTGTGTGACTTATTTCACTTAGAGTCATCGTACCTAAATCCACTCATCATGCTGCTACTAGCCTTATGACATTGATTTCATGGCTGAGTGATATTCCATTGTACATAAGGACCACAATTTCTTTATCCATTTTTCTCTTTCCTGGGATATTTAAGGTTTCCTGAAGTGGAGGTTCTTGTCAACAGAGCAGCCCTAACCTTTCGTTGCCTAAGTCTTGCTGATTTTTAGTTTTCCCAATTTATACGCCCATGAGTGGAAGTGCCCTATGCTCCATAAACTGTGTTTTTTCGATGTTTCAGGCCACACCGTACACTTCTCCAGAGTGGCTGTTGGCAATTTACATCCCGCCCATTAGCGTAGCAAGGCTCCCATTTCTCCATGGCCTGTCCTGCATTTCTGGTTTTGACACTTTTTTCAGCATGACCCTTTTGACCGATGGGAAGCGAGACTTCTTTGTAGCGCTGATTTGCCTTTCCAGGTTGCTTGGTTGGCCAAAAAGGGCGTATGCGTTTTTTCCTGAATATATTCAGGAAAAAAGGCATACGCCCTTTTTTTCCAAGGGCATCATTTTCCACGTTTTGCCGCTTTTCATGTGCTTGAAAGGCGATTCGAATCTACCTCCTGAAATCTGTGTTTTGCAGTTCTGCCTTGCTTTCAAATCCTCTTCGTTGCCTTCCCTCAATATATTTGTGGACGAGAGTTATCATTTATAACTCTGCAGGCTTGTGAATTGCAGTGCCACTGAGCTCCATTTTTCAACTCGCTTTTTTGGGATCTGGCCGCAAAAGCGCGGGATTGCCTCAGGCCCTTTTCTGGTTCCGGGTGGCAGGCTGAGCCTGTGGTTATTTCTTCTTCCTGATGGGAAAATAGAGTGACCTGTGCCTGTCCCAACACCTAGATCTAGTCTCTCATTGGTTGCCCCTCTTCCCGTTCATCCTCAGGACAAATTGCAACCTATACGGAACTGGAGGTTAAAGGTGCTGATTCTCCAAGTAGGGAGATTGCTAGTAAATTAGCTAGAATGGGGTACCCGAGCACAAGGAGATGAGAAATGAGGTGCGTTTTAGAAACCTTTCAAAATCACATGCTGTAACATCTTCTAGGTTCCTCATGCAAGTTTTCAATGTAGGAAGATGCCCTTGAACCTGGAGATTTGGGACCCATGGGATGGGTACCATGCATTATTACTTTAAAGGGTCTGCGTTGGCTCACCCAACCTAACCAAACCTCTCAGCCCCAAGAGTGTCCACCATTATGTCTCATCCAGCTGTGGGTCTAGATATGGTCAATCCAGGTTGCGTCACAGCCCCTGAATGAATTTTGTAAGAATTTCTCTCTCTTTCACTGTCTTTGTTTCATGCGTTTTTAAAACTAATTTATTTTTATAATGGGGTTTAGCTGCTTTTCACGGCTGTGTTTATGCGGATTTACACCCACTTGACTCACTTCCAGAGAGATATCAATACATAGGTTTTAAGATTCTCACTAGTCAGATATATTCTTGTGCGGTGAATAGAGGGTGTTGAGTCCAGTTCACTGAGCAAGGAGTAGGTCTTGTCTATTACATATTGGGTGTATGGAACGGTATCTGAGCGAATTTGAAACCCTTGTTTTATGCATCACCCCACCTCACCTTTCCCGTTAAGCAGCCATAGTGTGTTTTCAAAATGGGTGACACTGTTCTGATTTGTAATTCAGTTCAAGTGTAGCGGTTTTTACATTCCCTCTATAAGTGATAGCTTTTGATATGTGTCTTTTTCTGTGTGAATTATTTCACTTAGAGTCGTCGTACCTAAAACCAATCATCATGCTGCTACTAGCCTTATGATATTGATTTCATGGCTGAGTGATATTCCATTGTACATAAGGACCACAACTTCTTTATCCATTTTTCTCTTTCCTGGGATATTTAAGGTGTCATGAAGTGGAGGTTCTTGTCAACAGAGCAGCCCTAAATTTGGGGTGCCTGTGTCTTGCTGATTTTAGTTTTCCCAATTTATACGCCCATGAGTGGAAGTGCCCTATGCTCCCTAAGCTTTGTTTTTTCGATGTTTCAGGACACACCGTACACTTCTCCAGAGTGGCTGTTGGCAATTTACATCCCGCTCATCAGCGTAGCAAGGCTCCTATTTCTCCATGGCCTGTCCTGCATTTGTGGTTTTGACACTTTTTTCAGCATGGCCTTTTGGACCGATGGGAAGCGAGACTTCTTTGTAGCGCTGATTTGCCTTTCCAGGTTGCTTGGTTGGCCAAAAAGGGCGTATGCGTTTTTTCCTGAATATATTCAGGAAAAAACGCATACGCCCTTTTTGGCCAAGGGCATCATTGTCGACGTTTTGCCGCTTTTCATGTGCTTTAAAGGCGATTCGAATCTACCTCCTGAAACCTGTTTCCTGCAACTCTGCCTTGCTTTCAAATCCTCTTCGTTGCCTTCCCTCAATATATTTGTGGACGAGAGTTATCATTTATAACTCTGCAGGTTTCTGAATTGCAGTGCCCATGTGCTGGATTTATCAACTGGCTTTTTTGGGAGCTGGCCGCAGAAGCGCGGGATTGCCTCAGGCCCTATTCTGGTTCTGGGCGGCAGGCTGAGCCTGTGGTTAATTCTTCTTCCTGATGGGAAAATAGAGTGACCTCTGCCTGTCCCAACACCTAGATCTAGTCTCTCATTGGTTGCCCCTCTTCCCATTCATCCTTAGGACAAATTGCAACCTGTATGGAACAGGAGGTTAAAGGTGCTGATTCTCCAAGTAGGGAGATTGCTAGTAAAGTAGCTGGAATGGGGAACCCGAGCACACGGATTTGAGAAATGAGGTGCGTTTTAGAAACTTTCCCAATCTCACGGTGTACCATCTTCTGGGTTTCTCATGCATGTTTTCGATGTAGGAAGATGCCTTTGAACCTGGAGATTTGGGACCCATGGGATGGGTACCACGCAGTATTACTTTAAAGCGTCTGCATTTGCTCACCCAACCACACCAAACCTCTCAGCCCCAAGAGTGTCCACCCTTATGTCTCATCCAGCTATGGGTCTAGATATGGTCAATCCAGGTTGCGTCACAGCCCCTGAATGAATTTTGTAAGAATTTCTCTCTCTTTCACTGTCTTTGATTCATGGGTTTTTAAAACTAATTTATTTTTATAATGGGGTTTAGCTGCTTTTCACGGCTGTGTTTATGCGGCTTTACACCCACTTGACTCACTTCCAGAGAGATATCAATACATAAGTTTTACGATTCTCACTAGTCAGATATATTCTTGTGTGGTGAATAGGGGGTGTTGAGTCCAGTTCACTGAGCAAGGAGTAGGTCTTGTCTATTACATATTGGGTGTATGGAACGGTATCTGAGCTAATTTGAAACCCTTGTTTTATGCATCACCCCACGTCACCTTTCCCGTTAAGCAGCCATAGTGTGTTTTCTAAATGTGTGACTCTGTTTTGATTTGTAATTCAGTTCAATTGTAGCGGTTTTTACATTCCCTTTATAAGTGATAGCTTTTGATAAGTGTATTTTTCTGTGTGACTTATTTCACTTAGAGTCGTCGTACCTAAATCCACTCATCATGCTGCTACTAGCCTTATGACATTGATTTCATGGCTGAGTGATATTCCATTGTACATAAGGACCACGACTTCTTTATCCATTTTTCTCCTTCCTGGGATATTTAAGGTTTCGTGAAGTGGAGGTTCTTGTCAACAGAGCAGCCCTAAACTTTGGGGTGCCTGAGTCTTGCTGATTTTTAGTTTTCCCAATTTATACGCCCATGAGTGGAAGTGCCCTATGCTCCATAAACTTTGTTTTTTCGATGTTTCAGGCCACACCGTACACTTCTCCAGAGTGGCTGTTGGCAATTTACATCCCGCCCATCAGCGTGGCAAGGCTCCCATTTCTCCATGGCCTGTCCTGCATTTCTGGTTTTGACACTTTTTGCAGCATGACCCTTTTGACCGATGGGAAGCGAGACTTCTTTGTAGCGCTGATTTGCCTTTCCAGGTTGCTTGGTTGGCCAAAAAGGGCGTATGCGTTTTTTCCTGAATATATTCAGGAAAAAACGCATACGCCCTTTTTGGCCAAGGGCATCATTGTCGACGTTTTGCCGCTTTTCATGTGCTTTAAAGGCGATTCGAATCTACCTCCTGAAACCTGTTTCCTGCAATTCTGCCTTGCTTTCAAATCCTCTTCATTGCCTTCCCTCAATATATTTGTGGACGAGAGTTATCGTTTATAACTCAGCATGTTTGTGAATGGCAGTGCCCCTGAACTCCATTTTTCAACTGTCTTTTTTGGGAGCTGGCCGCAAAAGCACGGGATTGCCTCAGGCCCTATTCTGGTTCCTGGCAGCAGGCTGAGCCTGTGGTTAATTCTTCTTCCTGATGGGAAAATAGAGTGACCTCTGCCTGTCCCAACACCGAGATCTAGTCTCTCATTGGTTGCCCCTCTTCCCGTTCATCCTCAGGACAAATTGCAACCTGTAGGGAACAGGAGGTTAAAGGTGCTGATTCTCCAAGTAGGGAGATTGCTAGTGAATTAGCTGGAATGGCGAACCCGAGCACAAGGAAATGAGAAATGAGGTGCGTTTTAGAAACCTTTCAAAATCACACGGTGTACCTTCTTCTGGGTTCCTCATGCAAGATTTCGATGTAGGAAGATGCCCTTGAACCTGGAGATTGGGGACCCATGGGATGGGTACCATGCAGTATTACTTTAAAGGGTCTGCGTTTTCTCACCCAACCTCACCCAACCTCTCAGCCCCAAGAGTGTCCACCCTTATGTCTGATCCAGCTGTGGGTCTAGATATGGTCAATCCAGGTTGCATCACAGCCCCTGAACGAATTTTGTAAGAATTTCTCTCTCTTTCACTGTCTTTGTTTTACGGGTTTTTAAAAGTAATTTATTTTTATAATGGGGTTTAGCTGCTTTTCACGGCTGTGTTTATGCGGATTTACACCCACTTGACTCACTTTCAGACAGATATCAATACATAGGTTTTAAGATTGTTACTAGTCACATATATTCTTGTTCGGTGAATAGGGGGGTGTTGAGTCCAGTTCACTGAGCAAAGAGTAGGTCTTGTCTATTACATATTGGGTGTATGGAACGGTATCTGAGCGAATTTGAAACCCTTGTTTTATGCATCACCCCACCTCACCTTTCCCGTTAAGCAGCCATAGTGTGTTTTCTAAACGTGTGACTCTGTTCTGTTTTGTAATTCAGTTCAAGTGTAGCGGTTTTTACATTCCCTCTATAAGTGATAGCTTATGATAAGTGTCTTTTTCTGTGTGACTTATTTCACTTAGAATCGTCGTACCTAACTCCACTCATCTTGCTTCTACTAGCCTTATGACATTGATTTCATGTCTGAGTGATATTCCATTGTACATAAGGACCACGACTTCTTTATCCATTTTTCTCTTTCCTGGGATATTTAAGTTGTCATGAAGTGGAGGTTCTTGTCAACAGAGCAGCCCTAAACTTTGGGGTGCCTGTGTCTTGCTGATTTTTAGTTTTCCCAATTTATACTCCCATGAGTGGACGTGCCCTATGCTCCATAAGCTGTTTTTTTTCGATGTTTCAGTACACACTGTACACTTCTCCAGAGTGGCTGTTGGCAATTTACATCCCGCTCATCAGCGTAGCAAGGCTGCCATTTCTCCATGGCCTGTCCTGCATTTCTGGTTTTGACACTTTTTGCAGCATGGCCCTTTTGACCGATGGGAAGCGAGACTTCTTTGTAGCGCTGATTTGCCTTTCCAGGTTGCTTGGTTGGCCAAAAAGGGCGTATGCGTTTTTTCCTGAATATATTCAGGAAAAAACGCATACGCCCTTTTTGGCCAAGGGCATCATTGTCGACGTTTTGCCGCTTTTCATGTGCTTTAAAGGCGATTCGAATCTACCTCCTGAAATCTGTTTTCTGCAATTCTGCCTTGCTTTCAAATCCTCTTCGTTGCCTTCCCTCAATATATCTGTGGATGAGAGTTATCATTTATAACTCTGCGGGTTTGTGAATTGCAGTGTCCCTGAGCTCCATTTTTCAACTCGCTTTTTTGGGAGCTGGCCGCAAAAGCGCGGGATTGCCTCAGGCCCTATTGTGCTTCTGGGCGGCAGGCTGAGCCTGTGATTAATTCTTCTTCCTGATGGGAAATTAGAGTGACCTGTGCCTGTCCCAACACCTAGATCTAGTCTCTCATTGGTTGCCCCTCTTGCCGTTCATCCTCAGGACAAATTGCAACCTGTACAGAACAGGAGGTTAAAGGTGCTGATTCTCCAAGTAGGGAGATTGCTAGTAAAGTAGCTGGAATGGCGAACCCGAGCACAAGGAGATGAGAAATGAGGTGCGTTTTAGAAACCTTTCAAAATCACACGGTGTACCATCTTCTGAGTTTCTCATGCATGTTTTCGATGTAGGAAAATGCCCTTGAACCTGGAGACTTGGGACCCATGGGATGGGTACCACGCAGTATTACTTTAAAGGGTCTGTGTTTGCTCACCCAACCTAACCCAAACTTTCAGCCCCAAGAGTGTCCACCCTTATGTCTCATCCACCTGTGCGTGTAGATATGGTCAATCCAGGTTGCATCACAGCCCCTGAACGAATTTTGTAAGAATTTCTCTCTCTTTCACTGTCTTTGTTTTACGGGTTTTTAAAAGTAATTTATTTTTATAATGGGGTTTAGTTGCTTTTCACGGCTGTGTTTATGCGGCTTTACACCCACTTGACTCACTTCCAGACATATATCAATACATAGGTTTTAAGATTCTTACTAGTCACCTATATTCTTGTGCGGTGAATAGGGGGTGTTGAGTCCAGTTCACTGAGCAAGGAGTAGGTCTTGTCTATTACATATTGGGTGTATGGAACGGTATCTGAGCGAATTTGAACCCCTTGTTTTATGCATCACCCCACCTCACCTTTCCCGTTAAGCAGCCATAGTGTGTTTTCTAAACGTGTGACTCTGTTCTGTTTTGTAATTTAGTTCAAGTGTAGCGGTTTTTACATTCCCTCTATAAGTGATAGCTTATGATAAGTGTCTTTTTCTGTGTGACTTATTTCACTTAGAATCGTCGTACCTAACTCCACTCATCTTGCTTCTACTAGCCTTATGACATTGATTTCATGTCTGAGTGATATTCCATTGTACATAAGGACCACGACTTCTTTATCCATTTTTCTCTTTCCTGGGATATTTAAGTTGTCATGAAGTGGAAGTTCTTGTCAACAGAGCAGCCCTAAACTTTGGGGTGCCTGTGTCTTGCTGATTTTTCTTTTTCCCAATTTATACGCCCATGAGTGGACGTGCCGTACGCTCCCTAAGCTGTGTTTTTTCGATGTTTCAGGACACACCATACACTTCTCCAGAGTGGCTGCTGGCAATTAACATCCCGCCCATCAGCGTAGCAAGGCTGCCATTTCTCCATGGCCTGTCCTGCATTTCTGGTTTTGACACTTTTTGCAGCATGACCCTTTTGACCGATGGGAAGCGAGACTTCTTTGTAGCGCTGATTTGCCTTTCCAGGTTGCTTGGTTGGCCAAAAAGGGCGTATGCGTTTTTTCCTGAATATATTCAGGAAAAAACGCATACGCCCTTTTTGGCCAAGGGCATCATTGTCGACCTTTTGCCGCTTTTCATGTGCTTTAAAGGCGATTCGAATCTACCTCCTGAAATCTGTTTTCTGCAATTCTGCCTTGCTTTCAAATCCTCTTCGTTGCCTTCCCTCAATATATCTGTGGATGAGAGTTATCATTTATAACTCTGCGGGTTTGTGAATTGCAGTGTCCCTGAGCTCCATTTTTCAACTCGCTTTTTTGGGAGCTGGCCGCAAAAGCGCGGGATTGCCTCAGGCCCTATTGTGCTTCTGGGCGGCAGGCTGAGCCTGTGATTAATTCTTCTTCCTGATGGGAAATTAGAGTGACCTGTGCCTGTCCCAACACCTAGATCTAGTCTCTCATTGGTTGCCCCTCTTCCCGTTCATCCTCAGGACAAATTGCAACCTGTACAGAACAGGAGGTTAAAGGTGCTGATTCTCCAAGTAGGGAGATTGCTAGTGAAGTAGCTGGAATGGCGAACCCGAGCACAAGGAGATGAGAAATGAGGTGCGTTTTAGAAACCTTTCAAAATCACACGGTGTACTTCTTCTGGGTTCCTCATGCAAGATTTCGATGTAGGAAGATGCCCTTGAACCTGGAGATTTGGGACCCATGGGATGGGTACCATGCAGTATTACTTTAAAGGGTCTGCGTTTTCTCACCCAACCTCACCCAACCTCTCAGCCCCAAGAGTGTCCACCCTTATGTCTCATCCAGCTGTGGGTCTAGATATGGTCAATCCAGGTTGCATCACAGCCCCTGAACGAATTTTGTAAGAATTTCTCTCTCTTTCACTGTCTTTGTTTTACGGGTTTTTAAAATAATTTATTTTTATAATGGGGTTTAGCTGCTTTTCACGGCTGTGTTTATGCGGCTTTACACCCACTTGACTCACTTCCAGACAGATATCAATACATAGGTATTAAGATTGTTACTAGTCACATATATTCTTGTGCGGTGAATAGGGGGTGTTGAGTCCAGTTCACTGAGCAAGGAGTAGGTCTTGTCTATTACATATTGGGTGTATGGAACGGTATCTGAGCGAATTTGAACCCCTTGTTTTATGCATCACCCCACCTCACCTTTCCCGTTAAGCCGCCATAGTGTGTTTTCTAAACGTGTGATTCTGTTCTGTTCTGTAATTCAGTTCAAGTGTAGCGGTTTTTACATTCCCTCTATAAGTGATAGCTTATGATAAGTGTCTTTTTCTGTGTGACTTATTTCACTTAGAATCGTCGTACCTAAGTCCACTCATCTTGCTTCTACTAGCCTTATGACATTGATTTCATGTCTGAGTGATATTGCATTGTACATAAGGACCACAACTTCTTTATCCATTTTTCTCTTTCCTGGGATATTTAAGGTGTCATGAAGTGGAGGTTCTTGTCAACAGAGCAGCCCTAAACTTTGGGGTGCCTGTGTCTTGCTGATTTTTAGTTTTCCCAATTTATACGCCCATGAGTGGACGTGCCCTATGCTCCCTAAGCTGTGTATTTTCGATGTTTCAGGACACACTGTACACTTCTCCAGAGTGGCTGTTGGCAATTAACATCCCGCCCATCAGCGTAGCAAGGCTGCCATTTCTCCATGGCCTGTCCTGCATTTCTGGTTTTGACACATTTTGCAGCATGACCCTTTTGACCGATGGGAAGCGAGACTTCTTTGTAGCGCTGATTTGCCTTTCCAGGTTGCTTGGTTGGCCAAAAAGGGCGTATGCGTTTTTTCCTGAATATATTCAGGAAAAAACGCATACGCCCTTTTTGGCCAAGGGCATCATTGTCGACCTTTTGCCGCTTTTCATGTGCTTTAAAGGCGATTCAAATCTACCTCCTGAAATCAGTTTTCTGCAATTCTGCCTTGCTTTCAAATCCTCTTCGTTGCCTTCCCTCAATATATCTGTAGATGAGAGTTATCATTTATAACTCTGTGGGTTTGTGAATTGCAGTGTCCCTGAGCTCCATTTTTCAACTCGCTTTTTTGGGAGCTGGCCGCAAAAGCGCCGGATTGCCTCAGGCCCTATTGTGCTTCTGGGCGGCAGGCTGAGCCTGTGATTAATTCTTCTTCCTGATGGGAAATTAGAGTGACCTGTGCCTGTCCCAACAACTAGATCTAGTCTCTCATTGGTTGCCCCCCTTCCCGTTCATCCTCAGGACAAATTGCAACCTGTACAGAACAGGAGGTTAAAGGTGCTGATTCTCCAAGTAGGGAGATTGCTAGTAAAGTAGCTGGAATGGCAAACCCGAGCACAAGGAGATGAGAAATGAGGTGCGTTTTAGAAACCTTTCAAAATCACACGGTGTACCATCTTCTGAGTCTCTCATGCATGTTTTCGATGTAGGAAGATGCCCTTGAACCTGGAGACTTGGGAACCATGGGATGGGTACCACGCAGTATTACTTTAAAGGGTCTGCGATTGCTCACCTAACCTAACCCAACCTTTCAGCCCCAAGAGTGTCCACCCTTATGTCTCATCCACCTGTGCGTGTAGATATGGTCAATCCAGGTTGCATCACAGCCTCTGAACGAATTTTGTAAGAATTTCTCTCTCTTTCACTGTCTTTGTTTTACGGGTTTTTAAAAGTAATTTATTTTTATAATGGGGTTTAGTTGCTTTTCACGGCTGTGTTTATGCGGCTTTACACCCACTTGACTCACTTCCAGACATATATCAATACATAGGTTTTAAGATTCTTACTAGTCACCTATATTCTTGTGCGGTGAATAGGGGGTGTTGAGTCCTGTTCACTGAGCAAGGAGTAGGTCTTGTCTATTACATATTGGGTGTATGGAACGGTATCTGAGCGAATTTGAAACCCTTGTTTTATGCATCACCCCACCTCACCTTTCCCGTTAAGCAGCCATAGTGTGTTTTCTAAACGTGTGACTCTGTTCTGTTTTGTAATTCAGTTCAAGTGTAGCGGTTTTTACATTCCCTCTATAAGTGATAGCTTATGATAAGTGTCTTTTTCTGTGTGACTTATTTCACTTAGAATCGTCGTACCTAACTCCACTCATCTTGCTTCTACTAGCCTTATGACATTGATTTCATGTCTGAGTGATATTCCATTGTACATAAGGACCACGACTTCTTTATCCATTTTTCTCTTTCCTGGGATATTTAAGTTGTCATGAAGTGGAGGTTCTTGTCAACAGAGCAGCCCTAAACTTTGGGGTGCCTGTGTCTTGCTGATTTTTCTTTTTCCCAATTTATACGCCCATGAGTGGACGTGCCGTACGCTCCCTAAGCTGTGTTTTTTCGATGTTTCAGGACACACCATACACTTCTCCAGAGTGGCTGCTGGCAATTAACATCCCGCCCATCAGCGTAGCAAGGCTGCCATTTCTCCATGGCCTGTCCTGCATTTCTGGTTTTGACACTTTTTGCAGCATGACCCTTTTGACCGATGGGAAGCGAGACTTCTTTGTAGCGCTGATTTGCCTTTCCAGGTTGCTTGGTTGGCCAAAAAGGGCGTATGCGTTTTTTCCTGAATATATTCAGGAAAAAACGCATACGCCCTTTTTGGCCAAGGGCATCATTGTCGACGTTTTGCCGCTTTTCATGTGCTTTAAAGGCGATTCGAATCTACCTCCTGAAACCTGTTTCCTGCAATTCTGCCTTGCTTTCAAATCCTCTTCGTTGCCTTCCCTCAATATATTTGTGGACGAGAGTTATCGTTTATAACTCAGCAGGTTTGTGAATGGCAGTGCCCGTGAGCTCCATTTTTCAACTGTCTTGTTTGGGAGCTGGCCGCAAAAGCACGGGATTGCCTCAGGCCCTATTCTGGTTCCCGGCGGCAGGCTGAGCCTGTGGTTAATTCTTCTTCCTGATGGGAAAATAGAGTGACCTGTGCCTGTCCCAACACCTAGATCTAGTCTCTCATTGGTTGCCCCTCTTCCCGTTCATCCTCAGGACAAATTGCAACCTGTACAGAACAGGAGGTTAAAGGTGCTGATTCTCCAAGTAGGGAGATTGCTAGTGAAGTAGCTGGAATGGCGAACCCGAGCACAAGGAGATGAGAAATGAGGTGCGTTTTAGAAACCTTTCAAAATCACACGGTGTACCTTCTTCTGGGTTCCTCATGCAAGATTTCGATGTAGGAAGATGCCCTTGAACCTGGAGATTTGGGACCCATGGGATGGGTACCACGCAGTATTACTTTAAAGGGTCTGCGTTTTCTCACCCAACCTCACCCAACCTCTCAGCCCCAAGAGTGTCCACCCTTATGTCTCATCCAGCTGTGGGTCTAGATATGGTCAATCCAGGTTGCATCACAGCCTCTGAACGAATTTTGTAAGAATTTCTCTCTCTTTCACTGTCTTTGTTTTACGGGTTTTTAAAAGTAATTTATTTTTATAATGGGGTTTAGCTGCTTTTCACGGCTGTGTTTATGCGGATTTACACTCACTTGACTCACTTCCAGAGAGATATCAATACATAGGTTTTAAGATTCTTACTAGTCACATATATTCTTGTGCGGTGAATAGGGGGTGTTGAGTCCAGTTCACTGAGCAAGGAGTAGGTCTTGTCTATTACATATTGGGTGTATGGAACGGTATCTGAGCGAATTTGAAACCCTTGTTTTATGCATCACCCCACCTCACCTTTCCCGTTAAGCAGCCATAGTGTGTTTTCTAAACGTGTGAGTCTGTTCTGTTTTGTAATTCAGTTCAACTGTAGTGGTTTTTACATTCCCTCTATAAGTGATAGCTTATGATAAGTGTCTTTTTCTGTGTGACTTATTTCACTTAGAATCGTCGTACCTAAGTTCACTCATCTTGCTTCTACTTGCCTTATGACATTGATTTCATATCTGAGTGATATTCCATTGTACATAAGGACCACAACTTCTTTATCCATTTTTCTCTTTCCGGGGATATTTAAGGTGTCATGAAGTGGAGGTTCTTGTCAACAGAGCAGCCCTAAACTTTGGGGTGCCTGTGTCTTGCTGATTTTTAGTTTTCCCAATTTATACGCCCATGAGTGGACGTTCCCTATGCTCCCTAAGCTGTGTTTTTTCGATGTTTCAGGACACACCGTACACTTCTCCAGAGTGGCTGCTGGCAATTTACATCCCGCCCATCAGCGTAGCAAGGCTCCAATTTCTCCATGGCCTGTCCTGCATTTGTTGTTTTGACACTTTTATCAGCATGGCCCTTTAGACCAATGGGAAGCGAGACTTCTTTGTAGCGCTGATTTGCCTTTCCAGGTTGCTTGCTTGGCCAAAAAGGGCGTATGCGTTTTTTCCTGAATATATTCAGGAAAAAACGCATACGCCCTTTTTGGCCAAGGGCATCATTGTCGACGTTTTGCCGCTTTTCATGTGCTTTAAAGGCGATTTGAATCTACCTCCTGAAATCTGTTTCCTGCAGTTCTGCCTTGCTTTCAAATCCTCTTCGTTGCCTTCCCTCAATATATTTGTGGACGAGAGTTATCATTTATAATTCTGCAGGTTTGTGAATTGCAGTGCCCCTCAGCTCTATTTTTCAACTCGCTATTTTGGGAGCTGGCCTCAAATCGCGGTATTGCCTCAGGCACTATTCTGATTCCGGGCGGCAGGCTGAGCCTGTGCTTAATTCTTCTTCCTGATGGGAAAATAGAGTGACCTGTGCCTGTCCCAACACCTAGATCTAGTCTCTCATTGGTTGCCCCTCTTCCCGTTCATCCTCAGGACAAATTGCAACCTGTATGGATCAGGAGCTTAAAGGTGCTGATTCTGCAAGTAGGGAGATTGCTAGTAAATTAGCTGGAAAGGCGAACCCGAGCTCAAAGAGATGAGAAATGGGGTGCGTTTTAGAAACCTTTCAAAATCACACGGTGTACCATCTTCTGAGTTTCTCATGCATGTTTTCGATGTAGGAAGATGCGCTTGAAACTGGAGATTTGGGACCCATGGGATGGGTACCACGCAGTATTACTTTAAAGGGTCTGCGTTTGCTCACCCAACCTCACCCAACCTGTCAGCCCCAAGAGTGTCCAACCTTATTTCTCATCCAGCTGTGGGTCTAGATATGGTCAATCCAGGTTGCATCACAGCCCCTGAACGAATTTTGTAAGAATTTCTCTCTCTTTCACTGTCTTTGTTTTACGGGTTTTTAAAACTAATTTATTTTTATAATGGGGTTTAGCTGCTTTTCACGGCTGTGTTTATGCGGCTTTACACCCAATTGACACACTTCCAGAGAGATATCAATACATAGGTTTTAAGATTCTTACTAGTCAGATATATACTTGTGCGGTGAATAGGGGGTGTTGAGTCCAGTTCACTGAGCAAGGAGTAGGTCTTGTCTATTACATATTGGGTGTATGGAACGGTATCTGAGCTAATTTGAAACCCTTGTTTTATGCATCACCCCACCTCACCTTTCCCGTTAAGCAGCCATAGTGTGTTTTCTAAACGTGTGACTCTGTTCTGTTTTGTAATTCAGTTCAAGTGTAGCGGTTTTTACATTCCCTCTATAAGTGATAGCTTACGATAAGTCTCTTTTTCTGTGTGACTTATTTCACTTAGAATTTTCGTACCTAAGTTCACTCATCTTGCTTCTACTTGCCTTATGACATTGATTTCATATCTGAGTGATATTCCATTGTACATAAGGACCACAACTTCTTTATCCATTTTTCTCTTTCCGGGGATATTTAAGGTGTCATGAAGTGGAGGTTCTTGTCAACAGAGCAGCCCTAAACTTTGGGGTGCCTGTGTCTTGCTGATTTTTATTTTTCCCAATTTATACGCCCATGAGTGGACGTTCCCTATGCTCCCTAAGCTGTGTTTTTTCGATGTTTCAGGACACACCGTACACTTCTCCAGAGTGGCTGCTGGCAATTTACATCCCGCCCATCAGCGTAGCAAGGCTCCAATTTCTCCATGGCCTGTCCTGCATTTGTGGTTTTGACACTTTTATCAGCATGGCCCTTTAGACCGATGGGAAGCGAGACTTCTTTGTAGCGCTGATTTGCCTTTCCAGGTTGCTTGGTTGGCCAAAAAGGGCGTATGCGTTTTTTACTGAATATATTCAGGAAAAAACGCATACGCCCTTTTTGGACAAGGGCATCATTGTCGACGTTTTGCCGCTTTTCATGTGCTTTAAAGGCGAATTGAATCTACCTCCTGAAATCTGTTTCCTGCAGTTCTGCCTTGCTTTCAAATCCTCTTCGTTGCCTTCCCTCAATATATTTGTGGACGAGAGTTATCATTTATAATTCTGCAGGTTTGTGAATTGCAGTGCCCCTCAGCTCCATTTTTCAACTCGCTATTTTGGGAGCTGGCCTCAAATCGCGGTATTGCCTCAGGCACTATTCTGATTCCGGGCGGCAGGCTGAGCCTGTGCTTAATTCTTCTTCCTGATGGGAAAATAGAGTGACCTGTGCCTGTCCCAACACCTAGATCTAGTCTCTCATTGGTTGCCCCTCTTCCCGTTCATCCTCAGGACACATTGCAACCTGTACAGAACAGGAGGTTAAAGGTGCTGATTCTCCAAGAAGGGAGATTGCTAGTAAAGTATCTGGAATGGCGAACCCGAGCACAAGGAGATGAGAAACGAGGTGCGTTTTAGAAACCTTTCCCGATCACACGGTGTACCATCTTCTGGGTTTCTCATGCATGTTTTCGATGCAGGAAGACGCCCTTGAAACTGGAGATTTGGGACCCATGGGATGGGTACCACACAGTATTACTTTAAAGGGTCTGCGTTTGCTCACCCAACCTCACCAAACCTCTCAGCCCCAAGAGTGTCCACCCTTATGTCTCATCCAGCTGTGGCTCTAGATATGGTCAATCCAGGTTGCGTCACAGCCACTGAATGAATTTTGTAAGAATTTCTCTCTCTTTCACTGTCTTTGTTTCATGGGTTTTTAAAACTAATTTATTTTTATAATGGGGTTTAGCTGCTTTTCACGGCTGTGTTTATGCGGCTTTACACCCAATTGACACACTTCCAGAGAGATATCAATACATAGGTTTTTCGATTATTACTAGTCACATATATTCTTGTGCGGTGAATAGGGGGTGTTGAGTCCAGTTCACTGAGCAAGGAGTAGGTCTTGTCTATTACATATTGGGTGTATTGAACGGTGTCTGAGCGAATTTGAAACCCTTGTTTTATGCATCACCCCACCTCACCTTTCCCGTTAAGCAGCCATAGTGTGTTTTCTAAACGTGTGACTATGTTCTGTTTTGTAATTCAGTTCAAGTGTAGCGGTTTTTACATTCCCTCTATAAGTGATAGCTTACGATAAGTCTCTTTTTCTGTGTGACTTATTTCCCTTAGAGTCGTCATACCTAAATCCACCCATCATGCTGCTACTAGCCTTATGACATTGATTTCATGTCTGAGTGATATTCCATTGTACATAAGGACCACAACTTCTTTATCCATTTTTCTCTTTCCTGGGATATTTAAGGTGTCATGAAGTGGAGGTTCTTGTCAACAGAGCAGCCCGAAACTTTGGGGTGCCTGTGTCTTGCTGATTTTTAGTTTTCCCAGTTTATACGCCCATGAGTGGAAGTGCCATATGCTCCCTAAACTGTGTTTTTTCGATGTTTCAGGGCACACCGTACACTTCTCCAGAGTGGCTGTTCGCAATTTATATCCCGCCCATCAGCGTAGCAAGGCTCCAATTTCTCCATGGCCTGTCCTGCATTTGTGGTTTTGACACTTTAATTAGCATGGCCCTTTTGATGGATGGGAAGCGAGACTTCTTTGTAGCGCTGATTTGCCTTTCCAGGTTGCTTGGTTGGCCAAAAAGGGCGTATGCGTTTTTTCCTGAATATATTCAGGAAAAAACGCATACGCCCTTTTTGCCCAAGGGCATCATTGTCCACGTTTGGCCGATTTTCATGTGCTTTAAAGGCGATTCGAATCTACCTCCTGAAATCTGTTTCCTGCAATTCTGCCTTGCTTTCAAATCCTCTTCGTTGCCTTCCCTCAATATATTTTTGGACGAGACTTATCATTTATAACTCTGCAGGTTTGTGAATTGCAGTGCCCCTGAGCTCCATTTTTCAACTCGCTTTTTTGGGAGCTGGCCGCAAAAGCACGGGTATGCCTCAGGCCCTATGCTGGTTCTGGGTGGCAGGCTGAGCCTGTGGTTATTTCTTTTTCCTGATGGGAAAATAGAGTGACCTGTGCCTGTCCCAACACCTAGATCTAGTCTCTCATTGGTTGCCCCTCTTCCCGTTCATCCTCAGGACAAATTGCAACCTGTACGGAACAGGAGGTTAAAGGTGCTGATTCTCCAAGTAGGGTGATTGCTACTAAAATAGCTGGAATGGCGAACCCGAGCACAAGGAGATGAGAAATGAGGTGCGTTTTAGAAACCTTTCAAAATCACACGGTGTACCATCTTCTGGGTTCCTCATGCAAGTTTTCGATGTAGGAAGATGCCCTTGAACCTGGAGATTTGGGACCCATGGGATGGGTACCACGCAGTATTACCTTAAAGGGTCTGTGTTGGCTCACCCAACCTCACCAAACCTCTCAGCCCCAAGAGTGTCCACCCTATGTCTCATCCAGCTGTGGCTCTAGATATGGTCAATCCAGGTTGCGTCACACCCCTGAATGAATTTTGTAAGAATTTCTCTCTCTTTCACTGTCTTTGTTTCATGGGTTTTTAAAACTAATTTATTTTTATAATGGGGTTTAGCTGCTTTTCACAGCTGTGTTTTTGCGGCTTTACACACACTTGACTCACTTCCGGAGAGATATCAATACATAGGTTTTAAGATTCTCACTAGTCAGATATATTCTTGTGCGGTGAATAGGGGGTGTTGAGTCCAGTTCACTGAGCAAGGAGTAGGTCTTGTCTATTACATATTGGGTGTATGGAACGGTATCTGAGCTAATTTGAAATCCTTGTTTTATGCATCACACCACCTCATCTTTCCCGTTAAGCAGCCATAGTGTGTTTTCTACACGTGTGACTCTGTTCTCTTTTGTAATTCAGTTCAAGTGTAGCAGTTTTTACATTCCCTCTATACGTGATAGCTTATGATAAGTGTCTTTTTCTGTGTGACTTATTTCACTTAGAGTCGTCGTACCTAAATCCACTCATCATGCTGCTACTAGCCTTATGACATTGATTTCATGGCTGAGTGATATTCCATTGTACATAAGGACCACAACTTCTTTATCCATTTTTCACTTTCCTGGGATATTTAAGGTGTCATGAAGTGGAGGTTCTTGTCAACAGAGCAGCCCTAAACGTTGGGGTGCCTGTGTCTTGCTGAATTTTAGTTTTCCCAATTTATACGCCCATGAGTGGAAGTGCCCTATGCTCCCTAAGCTGTGTTTTTTCGATGTTTAAGGCCACACCGTACACTTCTCCAGAGTGGCTGCTGGCAATTTACATCCCGCCCATCAGTGTAGCAAGGCTCCCATTTCTCCATGGCCTGTCCTGCTTTTGTGGTTTTGACACATTTTTCAGCTTGGCCCTTTTGACCGATTCGAAGCGAGACTCCTTTGTAGTGCTGATTTGCCTTTCCATGTTGCTTGGTTGGCCTAAAAGGGCGTATGCGTTTTTTCCTGAATATATTCAGGAAAAAACGCATACGCCCTTTTTGGCCAAGGGCATCATTGTCAACGTTTTGCCGCTTTTCATGTGCTTTAAAGCCGATTCGAATCTACCTCCTGAAACCAGTTTCCTGCAATTCTGCCTAGCTTTCAAATGCTCTTCGTTGCCTTCCCTCAATATATTTGTGGACGAGAGTTATCATTTATAACTCTGCAGGTTTGTGAATTGCAGTACCCATGTGCTCCATTTTTCAACTGGCTTTTTTGGGACGTGGCCGCAGAAGCGCGGGATTGCCTCAGGCCCTATTCTGGTTCCTGGCGGCAGGCTGAGCCTGTGGTTAATTCTTCTTCCTGATGTGAAAATAGAGTGACCTGTGCCTGTCCCAACACCTAGATCTAGTCTCTCATTGGTTGCCCCTCTTCCCGTTCATCCTCAGGACAAAGTGCAACCTGTATGGAACAGGAGGTTAAAGGTGCTGTTTCTCCAACTAGGGAGATTACTAGTTAAGAAGCTGGAATGGCGAACCCGAGCACAAGGAGATGAGAAATGAGGTGCGTTTCAGAAACCTTTCCCGTTCAGACGGTGTACCATCTTCTAGGTTTCTCATGCATGTTTTCGATGTAGGAAGATTCCCTTGAACCTGGACATTTGGGACCCATGGGATGGGTACCACACAGTATTACTTTAAAGGGTCTGCGTTTGCTCACCCAACCTCACCAAACCTCTCATCCCCAAGAGTGTCCACCCTTATGTCTCATCCAGCTGTGGGTCTAGATATGGTCAATCCAGGTTGCATCACAGCCTCTGAACGAATTTTGTAAGAATTTCTCTCTCTTTCACTGTCTTTGTTTTACGGGTTTTTAAAAGTAATTTATTTTTATAATGGGGTTTAGCTGCTTTTCACGGCTGTGTTTATGCGGATTTACACTCACTTGACTCACTTCCAGAGAGATATCAATACATAGGTTTTAAGATTCTTACTAGTCACCTATATTCTTGTGCGGTGAATAGGGGGTGTTGAGTCCAGTTCACTGAGCAAGGAGTAGGTCTTGTCTATTACATATTGGGTGTATGGAACGGTATCTGAGCGAATTTGAAACCCTTGTTTTATGCATCACCCCACCTCACCTTTCCCGTTAAGCAGCCATAGTGTGTTTTCTAAACGTGTGAGTCTGTTCTGTTTTGTAATTCAGTTCAACTGTAGCGGTTTTTACATTCCCTCTATAAGTGATAGCTTATGATAAGTGTCTTTTTCTGTGTGACTTATTTCACTTAGAATCGTCGTACCTAAGTTCACTCATCTTGCTTCTACTTGCCTTATGACATTGATTTCATATCTGAGTGATATTCCATTGTACATAAGGACCACAACTTCTTTATCCATTTTTCTCTTTCCGGGGATATTTAAGGTGTCATGAAGTGGAGGTTCTTGTCAACAGAGCAGCCCTAAACTTTGGGGTGCCTGTGTCTTGCTGATTTTTATTTTTCCCAATTTATACGCCCATGAGTGGACGTTCCCTATGCTCCCTAAGCTGTGTTTTTTCGATGTTTCAGGACACACCGTACACTTCTCCAGAGTGGCTGCTGGCAATTTACATCCCGCCCATCAGCGTAGCAAGGCTCCAATTTCTCCATGGCCTGTCCTGCATTTGTGGTTTTGACACTTTTATCAGCATGGCCCTTTAGACCGATGGGAAGCGAGACTTCTTTGTAGCGCTGATTTGCCTTTCCAGGTTGCTTGGTTGGCCAAAAAGGGCGTATGCGTTTTTTCCTGAATATATTCAGGAAAAAACGCATACGCCCTTTTTGGCCAAGGGCATCATTTTCGACGTTTTGCCGCTTTTCATGTGCTTTAAAGGCGAATTGAATCTACCTCCTGAAATCTGTTTCCTGCAGTTCTGCCTTGCTTTCAAATCCTCTTCGTTGCCTTCCCTCAATATATTTGTGGACGAGAGTTATCATTTATAATTCTGCAGGTTTGTGAATTGCAGTGCCCCTCAGCTCCATTTTTCAACTCGCTATTTTGCGAGCTGGCCTCAAATCGCGGGATTGCCTCAGGCACTATTCTGATTCCGGGCGGCAGGCTGAGCCTGTGCTTAATTCTTCTTCCTGATGGGAAAATAGAGTGACCTGTGCCTGTCCCAACACCTAGATCTAGTCTCTCATTGGTTGCCCCTCTTCCCGTTCATCCTCAGGACACATTGCAACCTGTACAGAACAGGAGGTTAAAGGTGCTGATTCTCCAAGTAGGGAGATTGCTAGTAAAGTATCTGGAATGGCGAACCCGAGCACAAGGAGATGAGAAACGAGGTGCGTTTTAGAAACCTTTCCCGATCACACGGTGTACCATCTTCTGGGTTTCTCATGCATGTGTTCGATGCAGGAAGACGCCCTTGAAACTGGAGATTTGGGACCCATGGGATGGGTACCACACAGTATTACTTTAAAGGGTCTGCGTTTGCTCACCCAACCTCACCAAACCTCTCAGCCCCAAGAGTGTCCACCCTTATGTCTCATCCAGCTGTGGCTCTAGATATGGTCAATCCAGGTTGCGTCACAGCCACTGAATGAATTTTGTAAGAATTTCTCTCTCTTTCACTGTCTTTGTTTCATGGGTTTTTAAAACTAATTTATTTTTATAATGGGGTTTAGCTGCTTTTCACGGCTGTGTTTATGCGGCTTTACACCCAATTGACACACTTCCAGAGAGATATCAATACATAGGTTTTACGATTATTACTAGTCACATATATTCTTGTGCGGTGAATAGGGGGTGTTGAGTCCAGTTCACTGAGCAAGGAGTAGGTCTTGTCTATTACATATTGGGTGTATGGAACGGTGTCTGAGCGAATTTGAAACCCTTGTTTTATGCATCACCCCACCTCACCTTTCCCGTTAAGCAGCCATAGTGTGTTTTCTAAACGTGTGACTATGTTCTGTTTTGTAATTCAGTTCAAGTGTAGCGGTTTTTACATTCCCTCTATAAGTGATAGCTTACGATAAGTCTCTTTTTCTGTGTGACTTATTTCCCTTAGAGTCGTCATACCTAAATCCACCCATCATGCTGCTACTAGCCTTATGACATTGATTTCATGTCTGAGTGATATTCCATTGTACATAAGGACCACAACTTCTTTATCCATTTTTCTCTTTCCTGGGATATTTAAGGTGTCATGAAGTGGAGGTTCTTGTCAACAGAGCAGCCCGAAACTTTGGGGTGCCTGTGTCTTGCTGATTTTTAGTTTTCCCAGTTTATACGCCCATGAGTGGAAGTGCCATATGCTCCCTAAACTGTGTTTTTTCGATGTTTCAGGGCACACCGTACACTTCTCCAGAGTGGCTGTTCGCAATTTATATCCCGCCCATCAGCGTAGCAAGGCTCCAATTTCTCCATGGCCTGTCCTGCATTTGTGGTTTTCACACTTTAATTAGCATGGCCCTTTTGATGGATGGGAAGCGAGACTTCTTTGTAGCGCTGATTTGCCTTTCCAGGTTGCTTGGTTGGCCAAAAAGGGCGTATGCGTTTTTTCCTGAATATATTCAGGAAAAAACGCATACGCCCTTTTTGCCCAAGGGCATCATTGTCCACGTTTGGCCGATTTTCATGTGCTTTAAAGGCGATTCGAATCTACCTCCTGAAATCTGTTTCCTGCAATTCTGCCTTGCTTTCAAATCCTCTTCGTTGCCTTCCCTCAATATATTTTTGGACGAGACTTATCATTTATAACTCTGCAGGTTTGTGAATTGCAGTGCCCCTGAGCTCCATTTTTCAACTCGCTTTTTTGGGAGCTGGCCGCAAAAGCGCGGGTATGCCTCAGGCCCTATGCTGGTTCTGGGTGGCAGGCTGAGCCTGTGGTTATTTCTTTTTCCTGATGGGAAAATAGAGTGACCTGTGCCTGTCCCAACACCTAGATCTAGTCTCTCATTGGTTGCCCCTCTTCCCGTTCATCCTCAAGACAAATTGCAACCTGTACGGAACAGGAGGTTAAAGGTGCTGATTCTCCAAGTAGGGTGATTGCTACTAAAATAGCTGGAATGGCGAACCCGAGCACAAGGAGATGAGAAATGAGGTGCGTTTTAGAAACCTTTCAAAATCACACGGTGTACCATCTTCTGGGTTCCTCATGCAAGTTTTCGATGTAGGAAGATGCCCTTGAACCTGGAGATTTGGGACCCATGGGATGGGTACCACGCAGTATTACCTTAAAGGGTCTGTGTTGGCTCACCAAACCTCTCAGCCCCAAGAGTGTCCACCCTATGTCTCATCCAGCTGTGGCTCTAGATATGGTCAATCCAGGTTGCGTCACACCCCTGAATGAATTTTGTAAGAATTTCTCTCTCTTTCACTGTCTTTGTTTCATGGGTTTTTAAAACTAATTTATTTTTATAATGGGGTTTAGCTGCTTTTCACAGCTGTGTTTTTGCGGCTTTACACACACTTGACTCACTTCCGGAGAGATATCAATACATAGGTTTTAAGATTCTCACTAGTCAGATATATTCTTGTGCGGTGAATAGGGGGTGTTGAGTCCAGTTCACTGAGCAAGGAGTAGGTCTTGTCTATTACATATTGGGTGTATGGAACGGTATCTGAGCTAATTTGAAATCCTTGTTTTATGCATCACACCACCTCATCTTTCCCGTTAAGCAGCCATAGTGTGTTTTCTACACGTGTGACTCTGTTCTCTTTTGTAATTCAGTTCAAGTGTAGCAGTTTTTACATTCCCTCTATACGTGATAGCTTATGATAAGTGTCTTTTTCTGTGTGACTTATTTCACTTAGAGTCGTCGTACCTAAATCCACTCATCATGCTGCTACTAGCCTTATGACATTGATTTCATGGCTGAGTGATATTCCATTGTACATAAGGACCACAACTTCTTTATCCATTTTTCACTTTCCTGGGATATTTAAGGTGTCATGAAGTGGAGGTTCTTGTCAACAGAGCAGCCCTAAACGTTGGGGTGCCTGTGTCTTGCTGAATTTTAGTTTTCCCAATTTATACGCCCATGAGTGGAAGTGCCCTATGCTCCCTAAGCTGTGTTTTTTCGATGTTTAAGGCCACACCGTACACTTCTCCAGAGTGGCTGCTGGCAATTTACATCCCGCCCATCAGTGTAGCAAGGCTCCCATTTCTCCATGGCCTGTCCTGCTTTTGTGGTTTTGACACATTTTTCAGCTTGGCCCTTTTGACCGATTCGAAGCGAGACTCCTTTGTAGTGCTGATTTGCCTTTCCATGTTGCTTGGTTGGCCTAAAAGGGCGTATGCGTTTTTTCCTGAATATATTCAGGAAAAAACGCATACGCCCTTTTTGGCCAAGGGCATCATTGTCAACGTTTTGCCGCTTTTCATGTGCTTTAAAGCCGATTCGAATCTACCTCCTGAAACCAGTTTCCTGCAATTCTGCCTAGCTTTCAAATGCTCTTCGTTGCCTTCCCTCAATATATTTGTGGACGAGAGTTATCATTTATAACTCTGCAGGTTTGTGAATTGCAGTACCCATGTGCTCCATTTTTCAACTGGCTTTTTTGGGACGTGGCCGCAGAAGCGCGGGATTGCCTCAGGCCCTATTCTGGTTCCTGGCGGCAGGCTGAGCCTGTGGTTAATTCTTCTTCCTGATGTGAAAATAGAGTGACCTGTGCCTGTCCCAACACCTAGATCTAGTCTCTCATTGGTTGCCCCTCTTCCCGTTCATCCTCAGGACAAAGTGCAACCTGTATGGAACAGGAGGTTAAAGGTGCTGTTTCTCCAACTAGGGAGATTACTAGTTAAGAAGCTGGAATGGCGAACCCGAGCACAAGGAGATGAGAAATGAGGTGCGTTTCAGAAACCTTTCCCGTTCAGACGGTGTACCATCTTCTAGGTTTCTCATGCATGTTTTCGATGTAGGAAGATTCCCTTGAACCTGGACATTTGGGACCCATGGGATGGGTACCACACAGTATTACTTTAAAGGGTCTGCGTTTGCTCACCCAACCTCACCAAACCTCTCATCCCCAAGAGTGTCCACCCTTATGTCTCATCCAGCTGTGGGTCTAGATATGGTCAATCCAGGTTGCATCACAGCCTCTGAACGAATTTTGTAAGAATTTCTCTCTCTTTCACTGTCTTTGTTTTACGGGTTTTTAAAAGTAATTTATTTTTATAATGGGGTTTAGCTGCTTTTCACGGCTGTGTTTATGCGGATTTACACTCACTTGACTCACTTCCAGAGAGATATCAATACATAGGTTTTAAGATTCTTACTAGTCACATATATTCTTGTGCGGTGAATAGGGGGTGTTGAGTCCAGTTCACTGAGCAAGGAGTAGGTCTTGTCTATTACATATTGGGTGTATGGAACGGTATCTGAGCGAATTTGAAACCCTTGTTTTATGCATCACCCCACCTCACCTTTCCCGTTAAGCAGCCATAGTGTGTTTTCTAAACGTGTGAGTCTGTTCTGTTTTGTAATTCAGTTCAACTGTAGCGGTTTTTACATTCCCTCTATAAGTGATAGCTTATGATAAGTGTCTTTTTCTGTGTGACTTATTTCACTTAGAATCGTCGTACCTAAGTTCACTCATCTTGCTTCTACTTGCCTTATGACATTGATTTCATATCTGAGTGATATTCCATTGTACATAAGGACCACAACTTCTTTATCCATTTTTCTCTTTCCGGGGATATTTAAGGTGTCATGAAGTGGAGGTTCTTGTCAACAGAGCAGCCCTAAACTTTGGGGTGCCTGTGTCTTGCTGATTTTTAGTTTTCCCAATTTATACGCCCATGAGTGGACGTGCCCTATGCTCCCTAAGCTGTGTTTTTTCGATGTTTCAGGACACACCGTACACTTCTCCAGAGTGGCTGCTGGCAATTTACATCCCGCCCATCAGCGTAGCAAGGCTCCAATTTCTCCATGGCCTGTCCTGCATTTGTTGTTTTGACACTTTTATCAGCATGGCCCTTTAGACCAATGGGAAGCGAGACTTCTTTGTAGCGCTGATTTGCCTTTCCAGGTTGCTTGCTTGGCCAAAAAGGGCGTATGCGTTTTTTCCTGAATATATTCAGGAAAAAACGCATACGCCCTTTTTGGCCAAGGGCATCATTGTCGACGTTTTGCCGCTTTTCATGTGCTTTAAAGGCGATTTGAATCTACCTCCTGAAATCTGTTTCCTGCAGTTCTGCCTTGCTTTCAAATCCTCTTCGTTGCCTTCCCTCAATATATTTGTGGACGAGAGTTATCATTTATAATTCTGCAGGTTTGTGAATTGCAGTGCCCCTCAGCTCTATTTTTCAACTCGCTTTTTTGGGAGCTGGCCTCAAATCGCGGGATTGCCTCAGGCACTATTCTGATTCCGGGCGGCAGGCTGAGCCTGTGCTTAATTCTTCTTCCTGATGGGAAAATAGAGTGACCTGTGCCTGTCCCAACACCTAGATCTAGTCTCTCATTGGTTGCCCCTCTTCCCGTTCATCCTCAGGACAAATTGCAACCTGTATGGATCAGGAGCTTAAAGGTGCTGATTCTGCAAGTAGGGAGATTGCTAGTAAATTAGCTGGAAAGGCGAACCCGAGCTCAAAGAGATGAGAAATGGGGTGCGTTTTAGAAACCTTTCAAAATCACACGGTGTACCATCTTCTGAGTTTCTCATGCATGTTTTCGATGTAGGAAGATGCCCTTGAAACTGGAGATTTGGGACCCATGGGATGGGTACCACGCAGTATTACTTTAAAGGGTCTGCGTTTGCTCACCCAACCTCACCCAACCTGTCAGCCCCAAGAGTGTCCAACCTTATTTCTCATCCAGCTGTGGGTCTAGATATGGTCAATCCAGGTTGCATCACAGCCCCTGAACGAATTTTGTAAGAATTTCTCTCTCTTTCACTGTCTTTGTTTTACGGGTTTTTAAAACTAATTTATTTTTATAATGGGGTTTAGCTGCTTTTCACGGCTGTGTTTATGCGGCTTTACACCCAATTGACACACTTCCAGAGAGATATCAATACATAGGTTTTAAGATTCTTACTAGTCAGATATATACTTGTGCGGTGAATAGGGGGTGTTGAGTCCAGTTCACTGAGCAAGGAGTAGGTCTTTTCTATTACATATTGGGTGTATGGAACGGTATCTGAGCTAATTTGAAACCCTTGTTTTATGCATCACCCCACCTCACCTTTCCCGTTAAGCAGCCATAGTGTGTTTTCTAAACGTGTGACTCTGTTCTGTTTTGTAATTCAGTTCAAGTGTAGCGGTTTTTACATTCCCTCTATAAGTGATAGCTTACGATAAGTCTCTTTTTCTGTGTGACTTATTTCACTTAGAATTTTCGTACCTAAGTTCACTCATCTTGCTTCTACTTGCCTTATGACATTGATTTCATATCTGAGTGATATTCCATTGTACATAAGGACCACAACTTCTTTATCCATTTTTCTCTTTCCGGGGATATTTAAGGTGTCATGAAGTGGAGGTTCTTGTCAACAGAGCAGCCCTAAACTTTGGGGTGCCTGTGTCTTGCTGATTTTTATTTTTCCCAATTTATACGCCCATGAGTGGACGTTCCCTATGCTCCCTAAGCTGTGTTTTTTCGATGTTTCAGGACACACCGTACACTTCTCCAGAGTGGCTGCTGGCAATTTACATCCCGCCCATCAGCGTAGCAAGGCTCCAATTTCTCCATGGCCTGTCCTGCATTTGTGGTTTTGACACTTTTATCAGCATGGCCCTTTAGACCGATGGGAAGCGAGACTTCTTTGTAGCGCTGATTTGCCTTTCCAGGTTGCTTGGTTGGCCAAAAAGGGCGTATGCGTTTTTTACTGAATATATTCAGGAAAAAACGCATACGCCCTTTTTGGACAAGGGCATCATTGTCGACGTTTTGCCGCTTTTCATGTGCTTTAAAGGCGAATTGAATCTACCTCCTGAAATCTGTTTCCTGCAGTTCTGCCTTGCTTTCAAATCCTCTTCGTTGCCTTCCCTCAATATATTTGTGGACGAGAGTTATCATTTATAATTCTGCAGGTTTGTGAATTGCAGTGCCCCTCAGCTCCATTTTTCAACTCGCTATTTTGGGAGCTGGCCTCAAATCGCGGTATTGCCTCAGGCACTATTCTGATTCCGGGCGGCAGGCTGAGCCTGTGCTTAATTCTTCTTCCTGATGGGAAAATAGAGTGACCTGTGCCTGTCCCAACACCTAGATCTAGTCTCTCATTGGTTGCCCCTCTTCCCGTTCATCCTCAGGACACATTGCAACCTGTACAGAACAGGAGGTTAAAGGTGCTGATTCTCCAAGAAGGGAGATTGCTAGTAAAGTATCTGGAATGGCGAACCCGAGCACAAGGAGATGAGAAACGAGGTGCGTTTTAGAAACCTTTCCCGATCACACGGTGTACCATCTTCTGGGTTTCTCATGCATGTTTTCGATGCAGGAAGACGCCCTTGAAACTGGAGATTTGGGACCCATGGGATGGGTACCACACAGTATTACTTTAAAGGGTCTGCGTTTGCTCACCCAACCTCACCAAACCTCTCAGCCCCAAGAGTGTCCACCCTTATGTCTCATCCAGCTGTGGCTCTAGATATGGTCAATCCAGGTTGCGTCACAGCCACTGAATGAATTTTGTAAGAATTTCTCTCTCTTTCACTGTCTTTGTTTCATGGGTTTTTAAAACTAATTTATTTTTATAATGGGGTTTAGCTGCTTTTCACGGCTGTGTTTATGCGGCTTTACACCCAATTGACACACTTCCAGAGAGATATCAATACATAGGTTTTTCGATTATTACTAGTCACATATATTCTTGTGCGGTGAATAGGGGGTGTTGAGTCCAGTTCACTGAGCAAGGAGTAGGTCTTGTCTATTACATATTGGGTGTATTGAACGGTGTCTGAGCGAATTTGAAACCCTTGTTTTATGCATCACCCCACCTCACCTTTCCCGTTAAGCAGCCATAGTGTGTTTTCTAAACGTGTGACTATGTTCTGTTTTGTAATTCAGTTCAAGTGTAGCGGTTTTTACATTCCCTCTATAAGTGATAGCTTACGATAAGTCTCTTTTTCTGTGTGACTTATTTCCCTTAGAGTCGTCATACCTAAATCCACCCATCATGCTGCTACTAGCCTTATGACATTGATTTCATGTCTGAGTGATATTCCATTGTACATAAGGACCACAACTTCTTTATCCATTTTTCTCTTTCCTGGGATATTTAAGGTGTCATGAAGTGGAGGTTCTTGTCAACAGAGCAGCCCGAAACTTTGGGGTGCCTGTGTCTTGCTGATTTTTAGTTTTCCCAGTTTATACGCCCATGAGTGGAAGTGCCATATGCTCCCTAAACTGTGTTTTTTCGATGTTTCAGGGCACACCGTACACTTCTCCAGAGTGGCTGTTCGCAATTTATATCCCGCCCATCAGCGTAGCAAGGCTCCAATTTCTCCATGGCCTGTCCTGCATTTGTGGTTTTGACACTTTAATTAGCATGGCCCTTTTGATGGATGGGAAGCGATACTTCTTTGTAGCGCTGATTTGCCTTTCCAGGTTGCTTGGTTGGCCAAAAAGGGCGTATGCGTTTTTTCCTGAATATATTCAGGAAAAAACGCATACGCCCTTTTTGCCCAAGGGCATCATTGTCCACGTTTGGCCGATTTTCATGTGCTTTAAAGGCGATTCGAATCTACCTCCTGAAATCTGTTTCCTGCAATTCTGCCTTGCTTTCAAATCCTCTTCGTTGCCTTCCCTCAATATATTTTTGGACGAGACTTATCATTTATAACTCTGCAGGTTTGTGAATTGCAGTGCCCCTGAGCTCCATTTTTCAACTCGCTTTTTTGGGAGCTGGCCGCAAAAGCGCGGGTATGCCTCAGGCCCTATGCTGGTTCTGGGTGGCAGGCTGAGCCTGTGGTTATTTCTTTTTCCTGATGGGAAAATAGAGTGACCTGTGCCTGTCCCAACACCTAGATCTAGTCTCTCATTGGTTGCCCCTCTTCCCGTTCATCCTCAGGACAAATTGCAACCTGTACGGAACAGGAGGTTAAAGGTGCTGATTCTCCAAGTAGGGTGATTGCTACTAAAATAGCTGGAATGGCGAACCCGAGCACAAGGAGATGAGAAATGAGGTGCGTTTTAGAAACCTTTCAAAATCACACGGTGTACCATCTTCTGGGTTCCTCATGCAAGTTTTCGATGTAGGAAGATGCCCTTGAACCTGGAGATTTGGGACCCATGGGATGGGTACCACGCAGTATTACCTTAAAGGGTCTGTGTTGGCTCACCCAACCTCACCAAACCTCTCAGCCCCAAGAGTGTCCACCCTATGTCTCATCCAGCTGTGGCTCTAGATATGGTCAATCCAGGTTGCGTCACACCCCTGAATGAATTTTGTAAGAATTTCTCTCTCTTTCACTGTCTTTGTTTCATGGGTTTTTAAAACTAATTTATTTTTATAATGGGGTTTAGCTGCTTTTCACAGCTGTGTTTTTGCGGCTTTACACACACTTGACTCACTTCCGGAGAGATATCAATACATAGGTTTTAAGATTCTCACTAGTCAGATATATTCTTGTGCGGTGAATAGGGGGTGTTGAGTCCAGTTCACTGAGCAAGGAGTAGGTCTTGTCTATTACATATTGGGTGTATGGAACGGTATCTGAGCTAATTTGAAATCCTTGTTTTATGCATCACACCACCTCATCTTTCCCGTTAAGCAGCCATAGTGTGTTTTCTACACGTGTGACTCTGTTCTCTTTTGTAATTCAGTTCAAGTGTAGCAGTTTTTACATTCCCTCTATACGTGATAGCTTATGATAAGTGTCTTTTTCTGTGTGACTTATTTCACTTAGAGTCGTCGTACCTAAATCCACTCATCATGCTGCTACTAGCCTTATGACATTGATTTCATGGCTGAGTGATATTCCATTGTACATAAGGACCACAACTTCTTTATCCATTTTTCACTTTCCTGGGATATTTAAGGTGTCATGAAGTGGAGGTTCTTGTCAACAGAGCAGCCCTAAACGTTGGGGTGCCTGTGTCTTGCTGAATTTTAGTTTTCCCAATTTATACGCCCATGAGTGGAAGTGCCCTATGCTCCCTAAGCTGTGTTTTTTCGATGTTTAAGGCCACACCGTACACTTCTCCAGAGTGGCTGCTGGCAATTTACATCCCGCCCATCAGTGTAGCAAGGCTCCCATTTCTCCATGGCCTGTCCTGCTTTTGTGGTTTTGACACATTTTTCAGCTTGGCCCTTTTGACCGATTCGAAGCGAGACTCCTTTGTAGTGCTGATTTGCCTTTCCATGTTGCTTGGTTGGCCTAAAAGGGCGTATGCGTTTTTTCCTGAATATATTCAGGAAAAAACGCATACGCCCTTTTTGGCCAAGGGCATCATTGTCAACGTTTTGCCGCTTTTCATGTGCTTTAAAGCCGATTCGAATCTACCTCCTGAAACCAGTTTCCTGCAATTCTGCCTAGCTTTCAAATGCTCTTCGTTGCCTTCCCTCAATATATTTGTGGACGAGAGTTATCATTTATAACTCTGCAGGTTTGTGAATTGCAGTACCCATGTGCTCCATTTTTCAACTGGCTTTTTTGGGACGTGGCCGCAGAAGCGCGGGATTGCCTCAGGCCCTATTCTGGTTCCTGGCGGCAGGCTGAGCCTGTGGTTAATTCTTCTTCCTGATGTGAAAATAGAGTGACCTGTGCCTGTCCCAACACCTAGATCTAGTCTCTCATTGGTTGCCCCTCTTCCCGTTCATCCTCAGGACAAAGTGCAACCTGTATGGAACAGGAGGTTAAAGGTGCTGTTTCTCCAACTAGGGAGATTACTAGTTAAGAAGCTGGAATGGCGAACCCGAGCACAAGGAGATGAGAAATGAGGTGCGTTTCAGAAACCTTTCCCGTTCAGACGGTGTACCATCTTCTAGGTTTCTCATGCATGTTTTCGATGTAGGAAGATTCCCTTGAACCTGGACATTTGGGACCCATGGGATGGGTACCACACAGTATTACTTTAAAGGGTCTGCGTTTGCTCACCCAACCTCACCAAACCTCTCATCCCCAAGAGTGTCCACCCTTATGTCTCATCCAGCTGTGGGTCTAGATATGGTCAATCCAGGTTGCATCACAGCCTCTGAACGAATTTTGTAAGAATTTCTCTCTCTTTCACTGTCTTTGTTTTACGGGTTTTTAAAAGTAATTTATTTTTATAATGGGGTTTAGCTGCTTTTCACGGCTGTGTTTATGCGGATTTACACTCACTTGACTCACTTCCAGAGAGATATCAATACATAGGTTTTAAGATTCTTACTAGTCACATATATTCTTGTGCGGTGAATAGGGGGTGTTGAGTCCAGTTCACTGAGCAAGGAGTAGGTCTTGTCTATTACATATTGGGTGTATGGAACGGTATCTGAGCGAATTTGAAACCCTTGTTTTATGCATCACCCCACCTCACCTTTCCCGTTAAGCAGCCATAGTGTGTTTTCTAAACGTGTGAGTCTGTTCTGTTTTGTAATTCAGTTCAACTGTAGCGGTTTTTACATTCCCTCTATAAGTGATAGCTTATGATAAGTGTCTTTTTCTGTGTGACTTATTTCACTTAGAATCGTCGTACCTAAGTTCACTCATCTTGCTTCTACTTGCCTTATGACATTGATTTCATATCTGAGTGATATTCCATTGTACATAAGGACCACAACTTCTTTATCCATTTTTCTCTTTCCGGGGATATTTAAGGTGTCATGAAGTGGAGGTTCTTGTCAACAGAGCAGCCCTAAACTTTGGGGTGCCTGTGTCTTGCTGATTTTTAGTTTTCCCAATTTATACGCCCATGAGTGGACGTGCCCTATGCTCCCTAAGCTGTGTTTTTTCGATGTTTCAGGACACACCGTACACTTCTCCAGAGTGGCTGTTGGCAATTTACATCCCTCCCATCAGCGTAGCAAGGCTGCCATTTCTCCATGGCCTGTCCTGCATTTCTGGTTTTGACACTTTTTGCAGCATGGCCCTTTTGACCGATGGGAAGCGAGACTTCATTGTAGCGCTGATTTGCCTTTCCAGGTTGCTTGGTTGGCCAAAAAGGGCGTATGCGTTTTTTCCTGAATATATTCAGGAAAAAACGCATACGCCCTTTTTGGCCAAGGGCATCATTGTCGACGTTATGCCACCTTTCATGTGCTTTAAAGGTGATTCGAATCTACCTCCTGAAACCTGTTTCCTGCAATTCTGCTTTGCTTTCAAATCCTCTTCGTTGCCTTCCCTCAATATATTTGTGGACGAGAGTTATCATTTATAACTCTGCGGGTTTGTGAATTGCAGTGCCCATGTGCTGCATTTTTCAACTGGCTTTTTTGGGAGCTGGCCGCAAAAGCGCGGGATTGCCTCAGGCCCTATTCTGGTTCCGGGCGGCAGGCTGAGCCTGTGGTTAATTCTTCTTCCTGACGGGAAAATAGAGTGACCTGTGCCTGTCCCAACACCTAGATCTAGTCTCTCATTGGTTGCCCCTCTTCCCGTTCTTCCTCAGGACAAATTGCAACCTGTACAGATCAGGAGGTTAAAGGTGCTTTTTCTCCAAGAAGGGAGATTGCTAGTAAAGTAGCTGGAATGGCGAACCCGAGCACAAGGAGATGAGAAATGAGGTGCGTTTTAGAAACCTTTCCCGATCACACGGTGTACCATCTTCTGGGTTTCTCATGCATGTTTTCGATGCAGGAAGATGCCCTTGAAACTGGAGATTTGGGACCCATGGGATGGGTACCACACAGTATTATTTTAAAGGGTCTGCGTTTGCTCACCCAACCTCACCAAACCTGTCAGCCCCAAGAGTGTCCACCCTTAGGTCTCATCCAGCTGTTGGTCTAGATATGGTCAATCCAGGTTGCATCACAACCCCTGAACGAATTGTGTAAGAATTTCTCTTCTTTCACTGTCTTTGTTTTACGGGTTTTTACAAGTAATTTATTTTTATAATGGGGTTTAGCTGCTTTTCACGGCTGTGTTTATGCGGCTTTACACCCACTTGACACACTTCCAGAGAGATATCAATACATAGGTTTTAAGATTCTTACTAGTCAGATATATACTTGTGCGGTGAATAGGGGGTGTTGAGTCCAGTTCACTGAGCAAGGAGTAGGTCTTGTCTATTACATATTGGGTGTATGGAACGGTATCTGAGCTAATTTGAAACCCTTGTTTTATGCATCACACCACCTCACCTTTCCCGTTAAGCAGCCATAGTGTGTTTTCTAAACCTGTGACTCTGTTCTCTTTTGTAATTCAGTTCATGTGTAGCAGTTTTTACATTCCCTCTATAAGTGATAGCTTATGATAAGTGTCTATTTCGGTGTGACTTATTTCACTTAGAGTCATCGTACCTAAATCCACTCATCATGCTGCTTCTAGCCTTATGACATTGATTTCATGGCTGAGTGATATTCCATTGTACATAAGGACCACAACTTCTTTATCCATTTTTCTCTTTCCTGGGATATTTAAGGTGTCATGAAGTGGAGGTTCTTGTCAACAGAGCAGCCCTAAACTTTGGTTTGCCTGTGTCTTGCTGATTTTTAATTTTCCCAATTTATACGCCCATGAGTGGAAGTGCCCTATGCTCCATAAGCTGTGTTTTTTCGATGTTTAAGGCCACACCGTACACTTCTCCAGAGTGGTTGCTGGCAATTTACGTCCCGCCCATCAGCGTAGCAAGGCTCCCATTTCTCCATGGCCCGTCCTGCTTTTGTGGTTTTGACACATTTTTCAGCATGGCCCTTTTGACCGATGGGAAGCGAGACTTCTTTGTAGCGCTGATTTGCCTTTCCAGGTTGCTTGGTTGGCCAAAAAGGGCGTATGCGTTTTTTCCTGAATATATTCAGGAAAAAACGCATACGCCCTTTTTGGCCAAGGGCATCATTGTCGACGTTTTGCCGCTTTTCATGTGCTTTAAAGCCGATTCGAATCTACCTCCTGAAACCAGTTTCCTGCAATTCTGCCTTGCTTTCAAATGCTCTTCGTTGCCTTCCCTCAATATATTTGTGGACGAGAGTTATTATTTATAACTCTGCAGGTTTGTGAATTGCAGTACCCATGTGCTCCATTTTTCAACTGGCTTTTTTGGGACGTGGCCGCAGAAGCGCGGGATTGCCTCAGGCCCTATTCTGGTTCCTGGCGGCAGGCTGAGCCTGTGGTTAATTCTTCTTCCTGATGTGAAAATAGAGTGACCTGTGCCTGTCCCAACACCTAGATCTAGTCTCTCATTGGTTGCCCCTCTTCCCGTTCATCCTCAGGACAAAGTGCAACCTGTATGGAACAGGAGGTTAAAGGTGCTGTTTCTCCAACTAGGGAGATTACTAGTTAAGAAGCTGGAATGGCGAACCCGAGCACAAGGAGATGAGAAATGAGGTGCGTTTCAGAAACCTTTCCCGTTCAGACGGTGTACCATCTTCTAGGTTTATCATGCATGTTTTCGATGTAGGAAGATTCCCTTGAACCTGGACATTTGGGACCCATGGGATGGGTACCACACAGTATTACTTTAAAGGGTCTGCGTTTGCTCACCCAACCTCACCAAACCTCTCATCCCCAAGAGTGTCCACCCTTATGTCTCATCCAGCTGTGGGTCTAGATATGGTCAATCCAGGTTGCATCACAGCCTCTGAACGAATTTTGTAAGAATTTCTCTCTCTTTCACTGTCTTTGTTTTACGGGTTTTTAAAAGTAATTTATTTTTATAATGGGGTTTAGCTGCTTTTCACGGCTGTGTTTATGCGGATTTACACTCACTTGACTCACTTCCAGAGAGATATCAATACATAGGTTTTAAGATTCTTACTAGTCACATATATTCTTGTGCGGTGAATAGGGGGTGTTGAGTCCAGTTCACTGAGCAAGGAGTAGGTCTTGTCTATTACATATTGGGTGTATGGAACGGTATCTGAGCGAATTTGAAACCCTTGTTTTATGCATCACCCCACCTCACCTTTCCCGTTAAGCAGCCATAGTGTGTTTTCTAAACGTGTGAGTCTGTTCTGTTTTGTAATTCAGTTCAACTGTAGTGGTTTTTACATTCCCTCTATAAGTGATAGCTTATGATAAGTGTCTTTTTCTGTGTGACTTATTTCACTTAGAATCGTCGTACCTAAGTTCACTCATCTTGCTTCTACTTGCCTTATGACATTGATTTCATATCTGAGTGATATTCCATTGTACATAAGGACCACAACTTCTTTATCCATTTTTCTCTTTCCGGGGATATTTAAGGTGTCATGAAGTGGAGGTTCTTGTCAACAGAGCAGCCCTAAACTTTGGGGTGCCTGTGTCTTGCTGATTTTTAGTTTTCCCAATTTATACGCCCATGAGTGGACGTTCCCTATGCTCCCTAAGCTGTGTTTTTTCGATGTTTCAGGACACACCGTACACTTCTCCAGAGTGGCTGCTGGCAATTTACATCCCGCCCATCAGCGTAGCAAGGCTCCAATTTCTCCATGGCCTGTCCTGCATTTGTTGTTTTGACACTTTTATCAGCATGGCCCTTTAGACCAATGGGAAGCGAGACTTCTTTGTAGCGCTGATTTGCCTTTCCAGGTTGCTTGCTTGGCCAAAAAGGGCGTATGCGTTTTTTCCTGAATATATTCAGGAAAAAACGCATACGCCCTTTTTGGCCAAGGGCATCATTGTCGACGTTTTGCCGCTTTTCATGTGCTTTAAAGGCGATTTGAATCTACCTCCTGAAATCTGTTTCCTGCAGTTCTGCCTTGCTTTCAAATCCTCTTCGTTGCCTTCCCTCAATATATTTGTGGACGAGAGTTATCATTTATAATTCTGCAGGTTTGTGAATTGCAGTGCCCCTCAGCTCTATTTTTCAACTCGCTTTTTTGGGAGCTGGCCTCAAATCGCGGGATTGCCTCAGGCACTATTCTGATTCCGGGCGGCAGGCTGAGCCTGTGCTTAATTCTTCTTCCTGATGGGAAAATAGAGTGACCTGTGCCTGTCCCAACACCTAGATCTAGTCTCTCATTGGTTGCCCCTCTTCCCGTTCATCCTCAGGACAAATTGCAACCTGTATGGATCAGGAGCTTAAAGGTGCTGATTCTGCAAGTAGGGAGATTGCTAGTAAATTAGCTGGAAAGGCGAACCCGAGCTCAAAGAGATGAGAAATGGGGTGCGTTTTAGAAACCTTTCAAAATCACACGGTGTACCATCTTCTGAGTTTCTCATGCATGTTTTCGATGTAGGAAGATGCCCTTGAAACTGGAGATTTGGGACCCATGGGATGGGTACCACGCAGTATTACTTTAAAGGGTCTGCGTTTGCTCACCCAACCTCACCCAACCTGTCAGCCCCAAGAGTGTCCAACCTTATTTCTCATCCAGCTGTGGGTCTAGATATGGTCAATCCAGGTTGCATCACAGCCCCTGAACGAATTTTGTAAGAATTTCTCTCTCTTTCACTGTCTTTGTTTTACGGGTTTTTAAAACTAATTTATTTTTATAATGGGTTTAGCTGCTTTTCACGGCTGTGTTTATGCGGCTTTACACCCAATTGACACACTTCCAGAGAGATATCAATACATAGGTTTTAAGATTCTTACTAGTCAGATATATACTTGTGCGGTGAATAGGGGGTGTTGAGTCCAGTTCACTGAGCAAGGAGTAGGTCTTGTCTATTACATATTGGGTGTATGGAACGGTATCTGAGCTAATTTGAAACCCTTGTTTTATGCATCACCCCACCTCACCTTTCCCGTTAAGCAGCCATAGTGTGTTTTCTAAACGTGTGACTCTGTTCTGTTTTGTAATTCAGTTCAAGTGTAGCGGTTTTTACATTCCCTCTATAAGTGATAGCTTACGATAAGTCTCTTTTTCTGTGTGACTTATTTCACTTAGAATTTTCGTACCTAAGTTCACTCATCTTGCTTCTACTTGCCTTATGACATTGATTTCATATCTGAGTGATATTCCATTGTACATAAGGACCACAACTTCTTTATCCATTTTTCTCTTTCCGGGGATATTTAAGGTGTCATGAAGTGGAGGTTCTTGTCAACAGAGCAGCCCTAAACTTTGGGGTGCCTGTGTCTTGCTGATTTTTATTTTTCCCAATTTATACGCCCATGAGTGGACGTTCCCTATGCTCCCTAAGCTGTGTTTTTTCGATGTTTCAGGACACACCGTACACTTCTCCAGAGTGGCTGCTGGCAATTTACATCCCGCCCATCAGCGTAGCAAGGCTCCAATTTCTCCATGGCCTGTCCTGCATTTGTGGTTTTGACACTTTTATCAGCATGGCCCTTTAGACCGATGGGAAGCGAGACTTCTTTGTAGCGCTGATTTGCCTTTCCAGGTTGCTTGGTTGGCCAAAAAGGGCGTATGCGTTTTTTACTGAATATATTCAGGAAAAAACGCATACGCCCTTTTTGGACAAGGGCATCATTGTCGACGTTTTGCCGCTTTTCATGTGCTTTAAAGGCGAATTGAATCTACCTCCTGAAATCTGTTTCCTGCAGTTCTGCCTTGCTTTCAAATCCTCTTCGTTGCCTTCCCTCAATATATTTGTGGACGAGAGTTATCATTTATAATTCTGCAGGTTTGTGAATTGCAGTGCCCCTCAGCTCCATTTTTCAACTCGCTATTTTGGGAGCTGGCCTCAAATCGCGGTATTGCCTCAGGCACTATTCTGATTCCGGGCGGCAGGCTGAGCCTGTGCTTAATTCTTCTTCCTGATGGGAAAATAGAGTGACCTGTGCCTGTCCCAACACCTAGATCTAGTCTCTCATTGGTTGCCCCTCTTCCCGTTCATCCTCAGGACACATTGCAACCTGTACAGAACAGGAGGTTAAAGGTGCTGATTCTCCAAGAAGGGAGATTGCTAGTAAAGTATCTGGAATGGCGAAGCCGAGCACAAGGAGATGAGAAACGAGGTGCGTTTTAGAAACCTTTCCCGATCACACGGTGTACCATCTTCTGGGTTTCTCATGCATGTTTTCGATGCAGGAAGACGCCCTTGAAACTGGAGATTTGGGACCCATGGGATGGGTACCACACAGTATTACTTTAAAGGGTCTGCGTTTGCTCACCCAACCTCACCAAACCTCTCAGCCCCAAGAGTGTCCACCCTTATGTCTCATCCAGCTGTGGCTCTAGATATGGTCAATCCAGGTTGCGTCACAGCCACTGAATGAATTTTGTAAGAATTTCTCTCTCTTTCACTGTCTTTGTTTCATGGGTTTTTAAAACTAATTTATTTTTATAATGGGGTTTAGCTGCTTTTCACGGCTGTGTTTATGCGGCTTTACACCCAATTGACACACTTCCAGAGAGATATCAATACATAGGTTTTTCGATTATTACTAGTCACATATATTCTTGTGCGGTGAATAGGGGGTGTTGAGTCCAGTTCACTGAGCAAGGAGTAGGTCTTGTCTATTACATATTGGGTGTATTGAACGGTGTCTGAGCGAATTTGAAACCCTTGTTTTATGCATCACCCCACCTCACCTTTCCCGTTAAGCAGCCATAGTGTGTTTTCTAAACGTGTGACTATGTTCTGTTTTGTAATTCAGTTCAAGTGTAGCGGTTTTTACATTCCCTCTATAAGTGATAGCTTACGATAAGTCTCTTTTTCTGTGTGACTTATTTCCCTTAGAGTCGTCATACCTAAATCCACCCATCATGCTGCTACTAGCCTTATGACATTGATTTCATGTCTGAGTGATATTCCATTGTACATAAGGACCACAACTTCTTTATCCATTTTTCTCTTTCCTGGGATATTTAAGGTGTCATGAAGTGGAGGTTCTTGTCAACAGAGCAGCCCGAAACTTTGGGGTGCCTGTGTCTTGCTGATTTTTAGTTTTCCCAGTTTATACGCCCATGAGTGGAAGTGCCATATGCTCCCTAAACTGTGTTTTTTCGATGTTTCAGGGCACACCGTACACTTCTCCAGAGTGGCTGTTCGCAATTTATATCCCGCCCATCAGCGTAGCAAGGCTCCAATTTCTCCATGGCCTGTCCTGCATTTGTGGTTTTGACACTTTAATTAGCATGGCCCTTTTGATGGATGGGAAGCGAGACTTCTTTGTAGCGCTGATTTGCCTTTCCAGGTTGCTTGGTTGGCCAAAAAGGGCGTATGCGTTTTTTCCTGAATATATTCAGGAAAAAACGCATACGCCCTTTTTGCCCAAGGGCATCATTGTCCACGTTTGGCCGATTTTCATGTGCTTTAAAGGCGATTCGAATCTACCTCCTGAAATCTGTTTCCTGCAATTCTGCCTTGCTTTCAAATCCTCTTCGTTGCCTTCCCTCAATATATTTTTGGACGAGACTTATCATTTATAACTCTGCAGGTTTGTGAATTGCAGTGCCCCTGAGCTCCATTTTTCAACTCGCTTTTTTGGGAGCTGGCCGCAAAAGCGCGGGTATGCCTCAGGCCCTATGCTGGTTCTGGGTGGCAGGCTGAGCCTGTGGTTATTTCTTTTTCCTGATGGGAAAATAGAGTGACCTGTGCCTGTCCCAACACCTAGATCTAGTCTCTCATTGGTTGCCCCTCTTCCCGTTCATCCTCAGGACAAATTGCAACCTGTACGGAACAGGAGGTTAAAGGTGCTGATTCTCCAAGTAGGGTGATTGCTACTAAAATAGCTGGAATGGCGAACCCGAGCACAAGGAGATGAGAAATGAGGTGCGTTTTAGAAACCTTTCAAAATCACACGGTGTACCATCTTCTGGGTTCCTCATGCAAGTTTTCGATGTAGGAAGATGCCCTTGAACCTGGAGATTTGGGACCCATGGGATGGGTACCACGCAGTATTACCTTAAAGGGTCTGTGTTGGCTCACCCAACCTCACCAAACCTCTCAGCCCCAAGAGTGTCCACCCTATGTCTCATCCAGCTGTGGCTCTAGATATGGTCAATCCAGGTTGCGTCACACCCCTGAATGAATTTTGTAAGAATTTCTCTCTCTTTCACTGTCTTTGTTTCATGGGTTTTTAAAACTAATTTATTTTTATAATGGGGTTTAGCTGCTTTTCACAGCTGTGTTTTTGCGGCTTTACACACACTTGACTCACTTCCGGAGAGATATCAATACATAGGTTTTAAGATTCTCACTAGTCAGATATATTCTTGTGCGGTGAATAGGGGGTGTTGAGTCCAGTTCACTGAGCAAGGAGTAGGTCTTGTCTATTACATATTGGGTGTATGGAACGGTATCTGAGCTAATTTGAAATCCTTGTTTTATGCATCACACCACCTCATCTTTCCCGTTAAGCAGCCATAGTGTGTTTTCTACACGTGTGACTCTGTTCTCTTTTGTAATTCAATTCAAGTGTAGCAGTTTTTACATTCCCTCTATACGTGATAGCTTATGATAAGTGTCTTTTTCTGTGTGACTTATTTCACTTAGAGTCGTCGTACCTAAATCCACTCATCATGCTGCTACTAGCCTTATGACATTGATTTCATGGCTGAGTGATATTCCATTGTACATAAGGACCACAACTTCTTTATCCATTTTTCACTTTCCTGGGATATTTAAGGTGTCATGAAGTGGAGGTTCTTGTCAACAGAGCAGCCCTAAACGTTGGGGTGCCTGTGTCTTGCTGAATTTTAGTTTTCCCAATTTATACGCCCATGAGTGGAAGTGCCCTATGCTCCCTAAGCTGTGTTTTTTCGATGTTTAAGGCCACACCGTACACTTCTCCAGAGTGGCTGCTGGCAATTTACATCCCGCCCATCAGTGTAGCAAGGCTCCCATTTCTCCATGGCCTGTCCTGCTTTTGTGGTTTTGACACATTTTTCAGCTTGGCCCTTTTGACCGATTCGAAGCGAGACTCCTTTGTAGTGCTGATTTGCCTTTCCATGTTGCTTGGTTGGCCTAAAAGGGCGTATGCGTTTTTTCCTGAATATATTCAGGAAAAAACGCATACGCCCTTTTTGGCCAAGGGCATCATTGTCAACGTTTTGCCGCTTTTCATGTGCTTTAAAGCCGATTCGAATCTACCTCCTGAAACCAGTTTCCTGCAATTCTGCCTAGCTTTCAAATGCTCTTCGTTGCCTTCCCTCAATATATTTGTGGACGAGAGTTATCATTTATAACTCTGCAGGTTTGTGAATTGCAGTACCCATGTGCTCCATTTTTCAACTGGCTTTTTTGGGACGTGGCCGCAGAAGCGCGGGATTGCCTCAGGCCCTATTCTGGTTCCTGGCGGCAGGCTGAGCCTGTGGTTAATTCTTCTTCCTGATGTGAAAATAGAGTGACCTGTGCCTGTCCCAACACCTAGATCTAGTCTCTCATTGGTTGCCCCTCTTCCCGTTCATCCTCAGGACAAAGTGCAACCTGTATGGAACAGGAGGTTAAAGGTGCTGTTTCTCCAACTAGGGAGATTACTAGTTAAGAAGCTGGAATGGCGAACCCGAGCACAAGGAGATGAGAAATGAGGTGCGTTTCAGAAACCTTTCCCGTTCAGACGGTGTACCATCTTCTAGGTTTCTCATGCATGTTTTCGATGTAGGAAGATTCCCTTGAACCTGGACATTTGGGACCCATGGGATGGGTACCACACAGTATTACTTTAAAGGGTCTGCGTTTGCTCACCCAACCTCACCAAACCTCTCATCCCCAAGAGTGTCCACCCTTATGTCTCATCCAGCTGTGGGTCTAGATATGGTCAATCCAGGTTGCATCACAGCCTCTGAACGAATTTTGTAAGAATTTCTCTCTCTTTCACTGTCTTTGTTTTACGGGTTTTTAAAAGTAATTTATTTTTATAATGGGGTTTAGCTGCTTTTCACGGCTGTGTTTATGCGGATTTACACTCACTTGACTCACTTCCAGAGAGATATCAATACATAGGTTTTAAGATTCTTACTAGTCACCTATATTCTTGTGCGGTGAATAGGGGGTGTTGAGTCCAGTTCACTGAGCAAGGAGTAGGTCTTGTCTATTACATATTGGGTGTATGGAACGGTATCTGAGCGAATTTGAAACCCTTGTTTTATGCATCACCCCACCTCACCTTTCCCGTTAAGCAGCCATAGTGTGTTTTCTAAACGTGTGAGTCTGTTCTGTTTTGTAATTCAGTTCAACTGTAGCGGTTTTTACATTCCCTCTATAAGTGATAGCTTATGATAAGTGTCTTTTTCTGTGTGACTTATTTCACTTAGAATCGTCGTACCTAAGTTCACTCATCTTGCTTCTACTTGCCTTATGACATTGATTTCATATCTGAGTGATATTCCATTGTACATAAGGACCACAACTTCTTTATCCATTTTTCTCTTTCCGGGGATATTTAAGGTGTCATGAAGTGGAGGTTCTTGTCAACAGAGCAGCCCTAAACTTTGGGGTGCCTGTGTCTTGCTGATTTTTATTTTTCCCAATTTATACGCCCATGAGTGGACGTTCCCTATGCTCCCTAAGCTGTGTTTTTTCGATGTTTCAGGACACACCGTACACTTCTCCAGAGTGGCTGCTGGCAATTTACATCCCGCCCATCAGCGTAGCAAGGCTCCAATTTCTCCATGGCCTGTCCTGCATTTGTGGTTTTGACACTTTTATCAGCATGGCCCTTTAGACCGATGGGAAGCGAGACTTCTTTGTAGCGCTGATTTGCCTTTCCAGGTTGCTTGGTTGGCCAAAAAGGGCGTATGCGTTTTTTCCTGAATATATTCAGGAAAAAACGCATACGCCCTTTTTGGCCAAGGGCATCATTTTCGACGTTTTGCCGCTTTTCATGTGCTTTAAAGGCGAATTGAATCTACCTCCTGAAATCTGTTTCCTGCAGTTCTGCCTTGCTTTCAAATCCTCTTCGTTGCCTTCCCTCAATATATTTGTGGACGAGACTTATCATTTATAATTCTGCAGGTTTGTGAATTGCAGTGCCCCTCAGCTCCATTTTTCAACTCGCTATTTTGGGAGCTGGCCTCAAATCGCGGGATTGCCTCAGGCACTATTCTGATTCCGGGCGGCAGGCTGAGCCTGTGCTTAATTCTTCTTCCTGATGGGAAAATAGAGTGACCTGTGCCTGTCCCAACACCTAGATCTAGTCTCTCATTGGTTGCCCCTCTTCCCGTTCATCCTCAGGACACATTGCAACCTGTACAGAACAGGAGGTTAAAGGTGCTGATTCTCCAAGTAGGGAGATTGCTAGTAAAGTATCTGGAATGGCGAACCCGAGCACAAGGAGATGAGAAACGAGGTGCGTTTTAGAAACCTTTCCCGATCACACGGTGTACCATCTTCTGGGTTTCTCATGCATGTGTTCGATGCAGGAAGACGCCCTTGAAACTGGAGATTTGGGACCCATGGGATGGGTACCACACAGTATTACTTTAAAGGGTCTGCGTTTGCTCACCCAACCTCACCAAACCTCTCAGCCCCAAGAGTGTCCACCCTTATGTCTCATCCAGCTGTGGCTCTAGATATGGTCAATCCAGGTTGCGTCACAGCCACTGAATGAATTTTGTAAGAATTTCTCTCTCTTTCACTGTCTTTGTTTCATGGGTTTTTAAAACTAATTTATTTTTATAATGGGGTTTAGCTGCTTTTCACGGCTGTGTTTATGCGGCTTTACACCCAATTGACACACTTCCAGAGAGATATCAATACATAGGTTTTACGATTATTACTAGTCACATATATTCTTGTGCGGTGAATAGGGGGTGTTGAGTCCAGTTCACTGAGCAAGGAGTAGGTCTTGTCTATTACATATTGGGTGTATGGAACGGTGTCTGAGCGAATTTGAAACCCTTGTTTTATGCATCACCCCACCTCACCTTTCCCGTTAAGCAGCCATAGTGTGTTTTCTAAACGTGTGACTATGTTCTGTTTTGTAATTCAGTTCAAGTGTAGCGGTTTTTACATTCCCTCTATAAGTGATAGCTTACGATAAGTCTCTTTTTCTGTGTGACTTATTTCCCTTAGAGTCGTCATACCTAAATCCACCCATCATGCTGCTACTAGCCTTATGACATTGATTTCATGTCTGAGTGATATTCCATTGTACATAAGGACCACAACTTCTTTATCCATTTTTCTCTTTCCTGGGATATTTAAGGTGTCATGAAGTGGAGGTTCTTGTCAACAGAGCAGCCCGAAACTTTGGGGTGCCTGTGTCTTGCTGATTTTTAGTTTTCCCAGTTTATACGCCCATGAGTGGAAGTGCCATATGCTCCCTAAACTGTGTTTTTTCGATGTTTCAGGGCACACCGTACACTTCTCCAGAGTGGCTGTTCGCAATTTATATCCCGCCCATCAGCGTAGCAAGGCTCCAATTTCTCCATGGCCTGTCCTGCATTTGTGGTTTTCACACTTTAATTAGCATGGCCCTTTTGATGGATGGGAAGCGAGACTTCTTTGTAGCGCTGATTTGCCTTTCCAGGTTGCTTGGTTGGCCAAAAAGGGCGTATGCGTTTTTTCCTGAATATATTCAGGAAAAAACGCATACGCCCTTTTTGCCCAAGGGCATCATTGTCCACGTTTGGCCGATTTTCATGTGCTTTAAAGGCGATTCGAATCTACCTCCTGAAATCTGTTTCCTGCAATTCTGCCTTGCTTTCAAATCCTCTTCGTTGCCTTCCCTCAATATATTTTTGGACGAGACTTATCATTTATAACTCTGCAGGTTTGTGAATTGCAGTGCCCCTGAGCTCCATTTTTCAACTCGCTTTTTTGGGAGCTGGCCGCAAAAGCGCGGGTATGCCTCAGGCCCTATGCTGGTTCTGGGTGGCAGGCTGAGCCTGTGGTTATTTCTTTTTCCTGATGGGAAAATAGAGTGACCTGTGCCTGTCCCAACACCTAGATCTAGTCTCTCATTGGTTGCCCCTCTTCCCGTTCATCCTCAAGACAAATTGCAACCTGTACGGAACAGGAGGTTAAAGGTGCTGATTCTCCAAGTAGGGTGATTGCTACTAAAATAGCTGGAATGGCGAACCCGAGCACAAGGAGATGAGAAATGAGGTGCGTTTTAGAAACCTTTCAAAATCACACGGTGTACCATCTTCTGGGTTCCTCATGCAAGTTTTCGATGTAGGAAGATGCCCTTGAACCTGGAGATTTGGGACCCATGGGATGGGTACCACGCAGTATTACCTTAAAGGGTCTGTGTTGGCTCACCCAACCTCACCAAACCTCTCAGCCCCAAGAGTGTCCACCCTATGTCTCATCCAGCTGTGGCTCTAGATATGGTCAATCCAGGTTGCGTCACACCCCTGAATGAATTTTGTAAGAATTTCTCTCTCTTTCACTGTCTTTGTTTCATGGGTTTTTAAAACTAATTTATTTTTATAATGGGGTTTAGCTGCTTTTCACAGCTGTGTTTTTGCGGCTTTACACACACTTGACTCACTTCCGGAGAGATATCAATACATAGGTTTTAAGATTCTCACTAGTCAGATATATTCTTGTGCGGTGAATAGGGGGTGTTGAGTCCAGTTCACTGAGCAAGGAGTAGGTCTTGTCTATTACATATTGGGTGTATGGAACGGTATCTGAGCTAATTTGAAATCCTTGTTTTATGCATCACACCACCTCATCTTTCCCGTTAAGCAGCCATAGTGTGTTTTCTACACGTGTGACTCTGTTCTCTTTTGTAATTCAGTTCAAGTGTAGCAGTTTTTACATTCCCTCTATACGTGATAGCTTATGATAAGTGTCTTTTTCTGTGTGACTTATTTCACTTAGAGTCGTCGTACCTAAATCCACTCATCATGCTGCTACTAGCCTTATGACATTGATTTCATGGCTGAGTGATATTCCATTGTACATAAGGACCACAACTTCTTTATCCATTTTTCACTTTCCTGGGATATTTAAGGTGTCATGAAGTGGAGGTTCTTGTCAACAGAGCAGCCCTAAACGTTGGGGTGCCTGTGTCTTGCTGATTTTTAGTTTTCCCAATTTATACGCCCATGAGTGGAAGTGCCCTATGCTCCCTAAGCTGTGTTTTTTCGATGTTTAAGGCCACACCGTACACTTCTCCAGAGTGGCTGCTGGCAATTTACATCCCGCCCATCAGTGTAGCAAGGCTCCCATTTCTCCATGGCCTGTCCTGCTTTTGTGGTTTTGACACATTTTTCAGCTTGGCCCTTTTGACCGATTCGAAGCGAGACTCCTTTGTAGTGCTGATTTGCCTTTCCATGTTGCTTGGTTGGCCTAAAAGGGCGTATGCGTTTTTTCCTGAATATATTCAGGAAAAAACGCATACGCCCTTTTTGGCCAAGGGCATCATTGTCAACGTTTTGCCGCTTTTCATGTGCTTTAAAGCCGATTCGAATCTACCTCCTGAAACCAGTTTCCTGCAATTCTGCCTAGCTTTCAAATGCTCTTCGTTGCCTTCCCTCAATATATTTGTGGACGAGAGTTATCATTTATAACTCTGCAGGTTTGTGAATTGCAGTACCCATGTGCTCCATTTTTCAACTGGCTTTTTTGGGACGTGGCCGCAGAAGCGCGGGATTGCCTCAGGCCCTATTCTGGTTCCTGGCGGCAGGCTGAGCCTGTGGTTAATTCTTCTTCCTGATGTGAAAATAGAGTGACCTGTGCCTGTCCCAACACCTAGATCTAGTCTCTCATTGGTTGCCCCTCTTCCCGTTCATCCTCAGGACAAAGTGCAACCTGTATGGAACAGGAGGTTAAAGGTGCTGTTTCTCCAACTAGGGAGATTACTAGTTAAGAAGCTGGAATGGCGAACCCGAGCACAAGGAGATGAGAAATGAGGTGCGTTTCAGAAACCTTTCCCGTTCAGACGGTGTACCATCTTCTAGGTTTCTCATGCATGTTTTCGATGTAGGAAGATTCCCTTGAACCTGGATATTTGGGACCCATGGGATGGGTACCACACAGTATTACTTTAAAGGGTCTGCGTTTGCTCACCCAACCTCACCAAACCTCTCATCCCCAAGAGTGTCCACCCTTATGTCTCATCCAGCTGTGGGTCTAGATATGGTCAATCCAGGTTGCATCACAGCCTCTGAACGAATTTTGTAAGAATTTCTCTCTCTTTCACTGTCTTTGTTTTACGGGTTTTTAAAAGTAATTTATTTTTATAATGGGGTTTAGCTGCTTTTCACGGCTGTGTTTATGGGGATTTACACTCACTTGACTCACTTCCAGAGAGATATCAATACATAGGTTTTAAGATTCTTACTAGTCACATATATTCTTGTGCGGTGAATAGGGGGTGTTGAGTCCAGTTCACTGAGCAAGGAGTAGGTCTTGTCTATTAAATATTGGGTGTATGGAACGGTATCTGAGCGAATTTGAAACCCTTGTTTTATGCATCACCCCACCTCACCTTTCCCGTTAAGCAGCCATAGTGTGTTTTCTAAACGTGTGAGTCTGTTCTGTTTTGTAATTCAGTTCAACTGTAGCGGTTTTTACATTCCCTCTATAAGTGATAGCTTATGATAAGTGTCTTTTTCTGTGTGACTTATTTCACTTAGAATCGTCGTACCTAAGTTCACTCATCTTGCTTCTACTTGCCTTATGACATTGATTTCATATCTGAGTGATATTCCATTGTACATAAGGACCACAACTTCTTTATCCATTTTTCTCTTTCCGGGGATATTTAAGGTGTCATGAAGTGGAGGTTCTTGTCAACAGAGCAGCCCGAAACTTTGGGGTGCCTGTGTCTTGCTGATTTTTAGTTTTCCCAGTTTATACGCCCATGAGTGGAAGTGCCATATGCTCCCTAAACTGTGTTTTTTCGATGTTTCAGGGCACACCGTACACTTCTCCAGAGTGGCTGTTCGCAATTTATATCCCGCCCATCAGCGTAGCAAGGCTCCAATTTCTCCATGGCCTGTCCTGCATTTGTGGTTTTGACACTTTAATTAGCATGGCCCTTTTGATGGATGGGAAGCGAGACTTCTTTGTAGCGCTGATTTGCCTTTCCAGGTTGCTTGGTTGGCCAAAAAGGGCGTATGCGTTTTTTCCTGAATATATTCAGGAAAAAACGCATACGCCCTTTTTGCCCAAGGGCATCATTGTCCACGTTTGGCCGATTTTCATGTGCTTTAAAGGCGATTCGAATCTACCTCCTGAAATCTGTTTCCTGCAATTCTGCCTTGCTTTCAAATCCTCTTCGTTGCCTTCCCTCAATATATTTTTGGACGAGACTTATCATTTATAACTCTGCAGGTTTGTGAATTGCAGTGCCCCTGAGCTCCATTTTTCAACTCGCTTTTTTGGGAGCTGGCCGCAAAAGCGCGGGTATGCCTCAGGCCCTATGCTGGTTCTGGGTGGCAGGCTGAGCCTGTGGTTATTTCTTTTTCCTGATGGGAAAATAGAGTGACCTGTGCCTGTCCCAACACCTAGATCTAGTCTCTCATTGGTTGCCCCTCTTCCCGTTCATCCTCAGGACAAATTGCAACCTGTACGGAACAGGAGGTTAAAGGTGCTGATTCTCCAAGTAGGGTGATTGCTAGTAAAGTATCTGGAATGGAGAACCCGAGCACAAGGAGATGAGAAACGAGGTGCGTTTTAGAAACCTTTCCCGATCACACGGTGTACCATCTTCTGGGTTTCTCATGCATGTTTTCGATGCAGGAAGACGCCCTTGAAACTGGAGATTTGGGACCCATGGGATGGGTACCACACAGTATTACTTTAAAGGGTCTGCGTTTGCTCACCCAACCTCACCAAACCTCTCAGCCCCAAGAGTGTCCACCCTTATGTCTCATCCAGCTGTGGCTCTAGATATGGTCAATCCAGGTTGCGTCACAGCCACTGAATGAATTTTGTAAGAATTTCTCTCTCTTTCACTGTCTTTGTTTCATGGGTTTTTAAAACTAATTTATTTTTATAATGGTGTTTAGCTGCTTTTCACGGCTGTGTTTATGCGGCTTTACACCCAATTGACACACTTCCAGAGAGATATCAATACATAGGTTTTACGATTATTACTAGTCACATATATTCTTGTGCGGTGAATAGGGGGTGTTGAGTCCAGTTCACTGAGCAAGGAGTAGGTCTTGTCTATTACATATTGGGTGTATGGAACGGTGTCTGAGCGAATTTGAAACCCTTGTTTTATGCATCACCCCACCTCACCTTTCCCGTTAAGCAGCCATAGTGTGTTTTCTAAACGTGTGACTATGTTCTGTTTTGTAATTCAGTTCAAGTGTAGCGGTTTTTACATTCCCTCTATAAGTGATAGCTTACGATAAGTCTCTTTTTCTGTGTGACTTATTTCCCTTAGAGTCGTCATACCTAAATCCACCCATCATGCTGCTACTAGCCTTATGACATTGATTTCATGTCTGAGTGATATTCCATTGTACATAAGGACCACAACTTCTTTATCCATTTTTCTCTTTCCTGGGATATTTAAGGTGTCATGAAGTGGAGGTTCTTGTCAACAGAGCAGCCCGAAACTTTGGGGTGCCTGTGTCTTGCTGATTTTTAGTTTTCCCAGTTTATACGCCCATGAGTGGAAGTGCCATATGCTCCCTAAACTGTGTTTTTTCGATGTTTCAGGGCACACCGTACACTTCTCCAGAGTGGCTGTTCGCAATTTATATCCCGCCCATCAGCGTAGCAAGGCTCCAATTTCTCCATGGCCTGTCCTGCATTTGTGGTTTTGACACTTTAATTAGCATGGCCCTTTTGATGGATGGGAAGCGAGACTTCTTTGTAGCGCTGATTTGCCTTTCCAGGTTGCTTGGTTGGCCAAAAAGGGCGTATGCGTTTTTTCCTGAATATATTCAGGAAAAAACGCATACGCCCTTTTTGCCCAAGGGCATCATTGTCCACGTTTGGCCGATTTTCATGTGCTTTAAAGGCGATTCGAATCTACCTCCTGAAATCTGTTTCCTGCAATTCTGCCTTGCTTTCAAATCCTCTTCGTTGCCTTCCCTCAATATATTTTTGGACGAGACTTATCATTTATAACTCTGCAGGTTTGTGAATTGCAGTGCCCCTGAGCTCCATTTTTCAACTCGCTTTTTTGGGAGCTGGCCGCAAAAGCGCGGGTATGCCTCAGGCCCTATGCTGGTTCTGGGTGGCAGGCTGAGCCTGTGGTTATTTCTTTTTCCTGATGGGAAAATAGAGTGACCTGTGCCTGTCCCAACACCTAGATCTAGTCTCTCATTGGTTGCCCCTCTTCCCGTTCATCCTCAAGACAAATTGCAACCTGTACGGAACAGGAGGTTAAAGGTGCTGATTCTCCAAGTAGGGTGATTGCTACTAAAATAGCTGGAATGGCGAACCCGAGCACAAGGAGATGAGAAATGAGGTGCGTTTTAGAAACCTTTCAAAATCACACGGTGTACCATCTTCTGGGTTCCTCATGCAAGTTTTCGATGTAGGAAGATGCCCTTGAACCTGGAGATTTGGGACCCATGGGATGGGTACCACGCAGTATTACCTTAAAGGGTCTGTGTTGGCTCACCCAACCTCACCAAACCTCTCAGCCCCAAGAGTGTCCACCCTATGTCTCATCCAGCTGTGGCTCTAGATATGGTCAATCCAGGTTGCGTCACACCCCTGAATGAATTTTGTAAGAATTTCTCTCTCTTTCACTGTCTTTGTTTCATGGGTTTTTAAAACTAATTTATTTTTATAATGGGGTTTAGCTGCTTTTCACAGCTGTGTTTTTGCGGCTTTACACACACTTGACTCACTTCCGGAGAGATATCAATACATAGGTTTTAAGATTCTCACTAGTCAGATATATTCTTGTGCGGTGAATAGGGGGTGTTGAGTCCAGTTCACTGAGCAAGGAGTAGGTCTTGTCTATTACATATTGGGTGTATGGAACGGTATCTGAGCTAATTTGAAATCCTTGTTTTATGCATCACACCACCTCATCTTTCCCGTTAAGCAGCCATAGTGTGTTTTCTACACGTGTGACTCTGTTCTCTTTTGTAATTCAGTTCAAGTGTAGCAGTTTTTACATTCCCTCTATACGTGATAGCTTATGATAAGTGTCTTTTTCTGTGTGACTTATTTCACTTAGAGTCGTCGTACCTAAATCCACTCATCATGCTGCTACTAGCCTTATGACATTGATTTCATGGCTGAGTGATATTCCATTGTACATAAGGACCACAACTTCTTTATCCATTTTTCACTTTCCTGGGATATTTAAGGTGTCATGAAGTGGAGGTTCTTGTCAACAGAGCAGCCCTAAACGTTGGGGTGCCTGTGTCTTGCTGATTTTTAGTTTTCCCAATTTATACGCCCATGAGTGGAAGTGCCCTATGCTCCCTAAGCTGTGTTTTTTCGATGTTTAAGGCCACACCGTACACTTCTCCAGAGTGGCTGCTGGCAATTTACATCCCGCCCATCAGTGTAGCAAGGCTCCCATTTCTCCATGGCCTGTCCTGCTTTTGTGGTTTTGACACATTTTTCAGCTTGGCCCTTTTGACCGATTCGAAGCGAGACTCCTTTGTAGTGCTGATTTGCCTTTCCATGTTGCTTGGTTGGCCTAAAAGGGCGTATGCGTTTTTTCCTGAATATATTCAGGAAAAAACGCATACGCCCTTTTTGGCCAAGGGCATCATTGTCAACGTTTTGCCGCTTTTCATGTGCTTTAAAGCCGATTCGAATCTACCTCCTGAAACCAGTTTCCTGCAATTCTGCCTAGCTTTCAAATGCTCTTCGTTGCCTTCCCTCAATATATTTGTGGACGAGAGTTATCATTTATAACTCTGCAGGTTTGTGAATTGCAGTACCCATGTGCTCCATTTTTCAACTGGCTTTTTTGGGACGTGGCCGCAGAAGCGCGGGATTGCCTCAGGCCCTATTCTGGTTCCTGGCGGCAGGCTGAGCCTGTGGTTAATTCTTCTTCCTGATGTGAAAATAGAGTGACCTGTGCCTGTCCCAACACCTAGATCTAGTCTCTCATTGGTTGCCCCTCTTCCCGTTCATCCTCAGGACAAAGTGCAACCTGTATGGAACAGGAGGTTAAAGGTGCTGTTTCTCCAACTAGGGAGATTACTAGTTAAGAAGCTGGAATGGCGAACCCGAGCACAAGGAGATGAGAAATGAGGTGCGTTTCAGAAACCTTTCCCGTTCAGACGGTGTACCATCTTCTAGGTTTCTCATGCATGTTTTCGATGAAGGAAGATTCCCTTGAACCTGGATATTTGGGACCCATGGGATGGGTACCACACAGTATTACTTTAAAGGGTCTGCGTTTGCTCACCCAACCTCACCAAACCTCTCATCCCCAAGAGTGTCCACCCTTATGTCTCATCCAGCTGTGGGTCTAGATATGGTCAATCCAGGTTGCATCACAGCCTCTGAACGAATTTTGTAAGAATTTCTCTCTCTTTCACTGTCTTTGTTTTACGGGTTTTTAAAAGTAATTTATTTTTATAATGGGGTTTAGCTGCTTTTCACGGCTGTGTTTATGGGGATTTACACTCACTTGACTCACTTCCAGAGAGATATCAATACATAGGTTTTAAGATTCTTACTAGTCACATATATTCTTGTGCGGTGAATAGGGGGTGTTGAGTCCAGTTCACTGAGCAAGGAGTAGGTCTTGTCTATTAAATATTGGGTGTATGGAACGGTATCTGAGCGAATTTGAAACCCTTGTTTTATGCATCACCCCACCTCACCTTTCCCGTTAAGCAGCCATAGTGTGTTTTCTAAACGTATGAGTCTGTTCTGTTTTGTAATTCAGTTCAACTGTAGCGGTTTTTACATTCCATCTATAAGTGATAGCTTATGATAAGTGTCTTTTTCTGTGTGACTTATTTCACTTAGAATCGTCGTACCTAAGTTCACTCATCTTGCTTCTACTTGCCTTATGACATTGATTTCATATCTGAGTGATATTCCATTGTACATAAGGACCACAACTTCTTTATCCATTTTTCTCTTTCCGGGGATATTTAAGGTGTCATGAAGTGGAGGTTCTTGTCAACAGAGCAGCCCGAAACTTTGGGGTGCCTGTGTCTTGCTGATTTTTAGTTTTCCCAGTTTATACGCCCATGAGTGGAAGTGCCATATGCTCCCTAAACTGTGTTTTTTCGATGTTTCAGGGCACACCGTACACTTCTCCAGAGTGGCTGTTCGCAATTTATATCCCGCCCATCAGCGTAGCAAGGCTCCAATTTCTCCATGGCCTGTCCTGCATTTGTGGTTTTGACACTTTAATTAGCATGGCCCTTTTGATGGATGGGAAGCGAGACTTCTTTGTAGCGCTGATTTGCCTTTCCAGGTTGCTTGGTTGGCCAAAAAGGGCGTATGCGTTTTTTCCTGAATATATTCAGGAAAAAACGCATACGCCCTTTTTGCCCAAGGGCATCATTGTCCACGTTTGGCCGATTTTCATGTGCTTTAAAGGCGATTCGAATCTACCTCCTGAAATCTGTTTCCTGCAATTCTGCCTTGCTTTCAAATCCTCTTCGTTGCCTTCCCTCAATATATTTTTGGACGAGACTTATCATTTATAACTCTGCAGGTTTGTGAATTGCAGTGCCCCTGAGCTCCATTTTTCAACTCGCTTTTTTGGGAGCTGGCCGCAAAAGCGCGGGTATGCCTCAGGCCCTATGCTGGTTCTGGGTGGCAGGCTGAGCCTGTGGTTATTTCTTTTTCCTGATGGGAAAATAGAGTGACCTGTGCCTGTCCCAACACCTAGATCTAGTCTCTCATTGGTTGCCCCTCTTCCCGTTCATCCTCAGGACAAATTGCAACCTGTACGGAACAGGAGGTTAAAGGTGCTGATTCTCCAAGTAGGGTGATTGCTAGTAAAGTATCTGGAATGGAGAACCCGAGCACAAGGAGATGAGAAACGAGGTGCGTTTTAGAAACCTTTCCCGATCACACGGTGTACCATCTTCTGGGTTTCTCATGCATGTTTTCGATGCAGGAAGACGCCCTTGAAACTGGAGATTTGGGACCCATGGGATGGGTACCACACAGTATTACTTTAAAGGGTCTGCGTTTGCTCACCCAACCTCACCAAACCTCTCAGCCCCAAGAGTGTCCACCCTTATGTCTCATCCAGCTGTGGCTCTAGATATGGTCAATCCAGGTTGCGTCACAGCCACTGAATGAATTTTGTAAGAATTTCTCTCTCTTTCACTGTCTTTGTTTCATGGGTTTTTAAAACTAATTTATTTTTATAATGGTGTTTAGCTGCTTTTCACGGCTGTGTTTATGCGGCTTTACACCCAATTGACACACTTCCAGAGAGATATCAATACATAGGTTTTACGATTATTACTAGTCACATATATTCTTGTGCGGTGAATAGGGGGTGTTGAGTCCAGTTCACTGAGCAAGGAGTAGGTCTTGTCTATTACATATTGGGTGTATGGAACGGTGTCTGAGCGAATTTGAAACCCTTGTTTTATGCATCACCCCACCTCACCTTTCCCGTTAAGCAGCCATAGTGTGTTTTCTAAACGTGTGACTATGTTCTGTTTTGTAATTCAGTTCAAGTGTAGCGGTTTTTACATTCCCTCTATAAGTGATAGCTTACGATAAGTCTCTTTTTCTGTGTGACTTATTTCCCTTAGAGTCGTCATACCTAAATCCACCCATCATGCTGCTACTAGCCTTATGACATTGATTTCATGTCTGAGTGATATTCCATTGTACATAAGGACCACAACTTCTTTATCCATTTTTCTCTTTCCTGGGATATTTAAGGTGTCATGAAGTGGAGGTTCTTGTCAACAGAGCAGCCCGAAACTTTGGGGTGCCTGTGTCTTGCTGATTTTTAGTTTTCCCAGTTTATACGCCCATGAGTGGAAGTGCCATATGCTCCCTAAACTGTGTTTTTTCGATGTTTCAGGGCACACCGTACACTTCTCCAGAGTGGCTGTTCGCAATTTATATCCCGCCCATCAGCGTAGCAAGGCTCCAATTTCTCCATGGCCTGTCCTGCATTTGTGGTTTTGACACTTTAATTAGCATGGCCCTTTTGATGGATGGGAAGCGAGACTTCTTTGTAGCGCTGATTTGCCTTTCCAGGTTGCTTGGTTGGCCAAAAAGGGCGTATGCGTTTTTTCCTGAATATATTCAGGAAAAAACGCATACGCCCTTTTTGCCCAAGGGCATCATTGTCCACGTTTGGCCGATTTTCATGTGCTTTAAAGGCGATTCGAATCTACCTCCTGAAATCTGTTTCCTGCAATTCTGCCTTGCTTTCAAATCCTCTTCGTTGCCTTCCCTCAATATATTTTTGGACGAGACTTATCATTTATAACTCTGCAGGTTTGTGAATTGCAGTGCCCCTGAGCTCCATTTTTCAACTCGCTTTTTTGGGAGCTGGCCGCAAAAGCGCGGGTATGCCTCAGGCCCTATGCTGGTTCTGGGTGGCAGGCTGAGCCTGTGGTTATTTCTTTTTCCTGATGGGAAAATAGAGTGACCTGTGCCTGTCCCAACACCTAGATCTAGTCTCTCATTGGTTGCCCCTCTTCCCGTTCATCCTCAAGACAAATTGCAACCTGTACGGAACAGGAGGTTAAAGGTGCTGATTCTCCAAGTAGGGTGATTGCTACTAAAATAGCTGGAATGGCGAACCCGAGCACAAGGAGATGAGAAATGAGGTGCGTTTTAGAAACCTTTCAAAATCACACGGTGTACCATCTTCTGGGTTCCTCATGCAAGTTTTCGATGTAGGAAGATGCCCTTGAACCTGGAGATTTGGGACCCATGGGATGGGTACCACGCAGTATTACCTTAAAGGGTCTGTGTTGGCTCACCCAACCTCACCAAACCTCTCAGCCCCAAGAGTGTCCACCCTATGTCTCATCCAGCTGTGGCTCTAGATATGGTCAATCCAGGTTGCGTCACACCCCTGAATGAATTTTGTAAGAATTTCTCTCTCTTTCACTGTCTTTGTTTCATGGGTTTTTAAAACTAATTTATTTTTATAATGGGGTTTAGCTGCTTTTCACAGCTGTGTTTTTGCGGCTTTACACACACTTGACTCACTTCCGGAGAGATATCAATACATAGGTTTTAAGATTCTCACTAGTCAGATATATTCTTGTGCGGTGAATAGGGGGTGTTGAGTCCAGTTCACTGAGCAAGGAGTAGGTCTTGTCTATTACATATTGGGTGTATGGAACGGTATCTGAGCTAATTTGAAATCCTTGTTTTATGCATCACACCACCTCATCTTTCCCGTTAAGCAGCCATAGTGTGTTTTCTACACGTGTGACTCTGTTCTCTTTTGTAATTCAGTTCAAGTGTAGCAGTTTTTACATTCCCTCTATACGTGATAGCTTATGATAAGTGTCTTTTTCTGTGTGACTTATTTCACTTAGAGTCGTCGTACCTAAATCCACTCATCATGCTGCTACTAGCCTTATGACATTGATTTCATGGCTGAGTGATATTCCATTGTACATAAGGACCACAACTTCTTTATCCATTTTTCACTTTCCTGGGATATTTAAGGTGTCATGAAGTGGAGGTTCTTGTCAACAGAGCAGCCCTAAACGTTGGGGTGCCTGTGTCTTGCTGATTTTTAGTTTTCCCAATTTATACGCCCATGAGTGGAAGTGCCCTATGCTCCCTAAGCTGTGTTTTTTCGATGTTTAAGGCCACACCGTACACTTCTCCAGAGTGGCTGCTGGCAATTTACATCCCGCCCATCAGTGTAGCAAGGCTCCCATTTCTCCATGGCCTGTCCTGCTTTTGTGGTTTTGACACATTTTTCAGCTTGGCCCTTTTGACCGATTCGAAGCGAGACTCCTTTGTAGTGCTGATTTGCCTTTCCATGTTGCTTGGTTGGCCTAAAAGGGCGTATGCGTTTTTTCCTGAATATATTCAGGAAAAAACGCATACGCCCTTTTTGGCCAAGGGCATCATTGTCAACGTTTTGCCGCTTTTCATGTGCTTTAAAGCCGATTCGAATCTACCTCCTGAAACCAGTTTCCTGCAATTCTGCCTAGCTTTCAAATGCTCTTCGTTGCCTTCCCTCAATATATTTGTGGACGAGAGTTATCATTTATAACTCTGCAGGTTTGTGAATTGCAGTACCCATGTGCTCCATTTTTCAACTGGCTTTTTTGGGACGTGGCCGCAGAAGCGCGGGATTGCCTCAGGCCCTATTCTGGTTCCTGGCGGCAGGCTGAGCCTGTGGTTAATTCTTCTTCCTGATGTGAAAATAGAGTGACCTGTGCCTGTCCCAACACCTAGATCTAGTCTCTCATTGGTTGCCCCTCTTCCCGTTCATCCTCAGGACAAAGTGCAACCTGTATGGAACAGGAGGTTAAAGGTGCTGTTTCTCCAACTAGGGAGATTACTAGTTAAGAAGCTGGAATGGCGAACCCGAGCACAAGGAGATGAGAAATGAGGTGCGTTTCAGAAACCTTTCCCGTTCAGACGGTGTACCATCTTCTAGGTTTCTCATGCATGTTTTCGATGTAGGAAGATTCCCTTGAACCTGGATATTTGGGACCCATGGGATGGGTACCACACAGTATTACTTTAAAGGGTCTGCGTTTGCTCACCCAACCTCACCAAACCTCTCATCCCCAAGAGTGTCCACCCTTATGTCTCATCCAGCTGTGGGTCTAGATATGGTCAATCCAGGTTGCATCACAGCCTCTGAACGAATTTTGTAAGAATTTCTCTCTCTTTCACTGTCTTTGTTTTACGGGTTTTTAAAAGTAATTTATTTTTATAATGGGGTTTAGCTGCTTTTCACGGCTGTGTTTATGGGGATTTACACTCACTTGACTCACTTCCAGAGAGATATCAATACATAGGTTTTAAGATTCTTACTAGTCACATATATTCTTGTGCGGTGAATAGGGGGTGTTGAGTCCAGTTCACTGAGCAAGGAGTAGGTCTTGTCTATTAAATATTGGGTGTATGGAACGGTATCTGAGCGAATTTGAAACCCTTGTTTTATGCATCACCCCACCTCACCTTTCCCGTTAAGCAGCCATAGTGTGTTTTCTAAACGTATGAGTCTGTTCTGTTTTGTAATTCAGTTCAACTGTAGCGGTTTTTACATTCCATCTATAAGTGATAGCTTATGATAAGTGTCTTTTTCTGTGTGACTTATTTCACTTAGAATCGTCGTACCTAAGTTCACTCATCTTGCTTCTACTTGCCTTATGACATTGATTTCATATCTGAGTGATATTCCATTGTACATAAGGACCACAACTTCTTTATCCATTTTTCTCTTTCCGGGGATATTTAAGGTGTCATGAAGTGGAGGTTCTTGTCAACAGAGCAGCCCGAAACTTTGGGGTGCCTGTGTCTTGCTGATTTTTAGTTTTCCCAGTTTATACGCCCATGAGTGGAAGTGCCATATGCTCCCTAAACTGTGTTTTTTCGATGTTTCAGGGCACACCGTACACTTCTCCAGAGTGGCTGTTCGCAATTTATATCCCGCCCATCAGCGTAGCAAGGCTCCAATTTCTCCATGGCCTGTCCTGCATTTGTGGTTTTGACACTTTAATTAGCATGGCCCTTTTGATGGATGGGAAGCGAGACTTCTTTGTAGCGCTGATTTGCCTTTCCAGGTTGCTTGGTTGGCCAAAAAGGGCGTATGCGTTTTTTCCTGAATATATTCAGGAAAAAACGCATACGCCCTTTTTGCCCAAGGGCATCATTGTCCACGTTTGGCCGATTTTCATGTGCTTTAAAGGCGATTCGAATCTACCTCCTGAAATCTGTTTCCTGCAATTCTGCCTTGCTTTCAAATCCTCTTCGTTGCCTTCCCTCAATATATTTTTGGACGAGACTTATCATTTATAACTCTGCAGGTTTGTGAATTGCAGTGCCCCTGAGCTCCATTTTTCAACTCGCTTTTTTGGGAGCTGGCCGCAAAAGCGCGGGTATGCCTCAGGCCCTATGCTGGTTCTGGGTGGCAGGCTGAGCCTGTGGTTATTTCTTTTTCCTGATGGGAAAATAGAGTGACCTGTGCCTGTCCCAACACCTAGATCTAGTCTCTCATTGGTTGCCCCTCTTCCCGTTCATCCTCAGGACAAATTGCAACCTGTACGGAACAGGAGGTTAAAGGTGCTGATTCTCCAAGTAGGGTGATTGCTAGTAAAGTATCTGGAATGGAGAACCCGAGCACAAGGAGATGAGAAACGAGGTGCGTTTTAGAAACCTTTCCCGATCACACGGTGTACCATCTTCTGGGTTTCTCATGCATGTTTTCGATGCAGGAAGACGCCCTTGAAACTGGAGATTTGGGACCCATGGGATGGGTACCACACAGTATTACTTTAAAGGGTCTGCGTTTGCTCACCCAACCTCACCAAACCTCTCAGCCCCAAGAGTGTCCACCCTTATGTCTCATCCAGCTGTGGCTCTAGATATGGTCAATCCAGGTTGCGTCACAGCCACTGAATGAATTTTGTAAGAATTTCTCTCTCTTTCACTGTCTTTGTTTCATGGGTTTTTAAAACTAATTTATTTTTATAATGGTGTTTAGCTGCTTTTCACGGCTGTGTTTATGCGGCTTTACACCCAATTGACACACTTCCAGAGAGATATCAATACATAGGTTTTACGATTATTACTAGTCACATATATTCTTGTGCGGTGAATAGGGGGTGTTGAGTCCAGTTCACTGAGCAAGGAGTAGGTCTTGTCTATTACATATTGGGTGTATGGAACGGTGTCTGAGCGAATTTGAAACCCTTGTTTTATGCATCACCCCACCTCACCTTTCCCGTTAAGCAGCCATAGTGTGTTTTCTAAACGTGTGACTATGTTCTGTTTTGTAATTCAGTTCAAGTGTAGCGGTTTTTACATTCCCTCTATAAGTGATAGCTTACGATAAGTCTCTTTTTCTGTGTGACTTATTTCCCTTAGAGTCGTCATACCTAAATCCACCCATCATGCTGCTACTAGCCTTATGACATTGATTTCATGTCTGAGTGATATTCCATTGTACATAAGGACCACAACTTCTTTATCCATTTTTCTCTTTCCTGGGATATTTAAGGTGTCATGAAGTGGAGGTTCTTGTCAACAGAGCAGCCCGAAACTTTGGGGTGCCTGTGTCTTGCTGATTTTTAGTTTTCCCAGTTTATACGCCCATGAGTGGAAGTGCCATATGCTCCCTAAACTGTGTTTTTTCGATGTTTCAGGGCACACCGTACACTTCTCCAGAGTGGCTGTTCGCAATTTATATCCCGCCCATCAGCGTAGCAAGGCTCCAATTTCTCCATGGCCTGTCCTGCATTTGTGGTTTTGACACTTTAATTAGCATGGCCCTTTTGATGGATGGGAAGCGAGACTTCTTTGTAGCGCTGATTTGCCTTTCCAGGTTGCTTGGTTGGCCAAAAAGGGCGTATGCGTTTTTTCCTGAATATATTCAGGAAAAAACGCATACGCCCTTTTTGCCCAAGGGCATCATTGTCCACGTTTGGCCGATTTTCATGTGCTTTAAAGGCGATTCGAATCTACCTCCTGAAATCTGTTTCCTGCAATTCTGCCTTGCTTTCAAATCCTCTTCGTTGCCTTCCCTCAATATATTTTTGGACGAGACTTATCATTTATAACTCTGCAGGTTTGTGAATTGCAGTGCCCCTGAGCTCCATTTTTCAACTCGCTTTTTTGGGAGCTGGCCGCAAAAGCGCGGGTATGCCTCAGGCCCTATGCTGGTTCTGGGTGGCAGGCTGAGCCTGTGGTTATTTCTTTTTCCTGATGGGAAAATAGAGTGACCTGTGCCTGTCCCAACACCTAGATCTAGTCTCTCATTGGTTGCCCCTCTTCCCGTTCATCCTCAGGACAAATTGCAACCGAACGGAACAGGAGGTTAAAGGTGCTGATTCTCCAAGTAGGGTGATTGCTACTAAAATAGCTGGAATGGCGAACCCGAGCACAAGGAGATGAGAAATGAGGTGCGTTTTAGAAACCTTTCAAAATCACACGGTGTACCATCTTCTGGGTTCCTCATGCAAGTTTTCGATGTAGGAAGATGCCCTTGAACCTGGAGATTTGGGACCCATGGGATGGATACCACGCAGTATTACCTTAAAGGGTCTGTGTTGGCTCACCCAACCTCACCAAACCTCTCAGCCCCAAGAGTGTCCACCCTATGTCTCATCCAGCTGTGGCTCTAGATATGGTCAATCCAGGTTGCGTCACACCCCTGAATGAATTTTGTAAGAATTTCTCTCTCTTTCACTGTCTTTGTTTCATGGGTTTTTAAAACTAATTTATTTTTATAATGGGGTTTAGCTGCTTTTCACAGCTGTGTTTTTGTGGCTTTACACACACTTGACTCACTTCCGGAGAGATATCAATACATAGGTTTTAAGATTCTCACTAGTCAGATATATTCTTGTGCGGTGAATAGGGGGTGTTGAGTCCAGTTCACTGAGCAAGGAGTAGGTCTTGTCTATTACATATTGGGTGTATGGAACGGTATCTGAGCTAATTTGAAATCCTTGTTTTATGCATCACACCACCTCATCTTTCCCGTTAAGCAGCCATAGTGTGTTTTCTACACGTGTGACTCTGTTCTCTTTTGTAATTCAGTTCAAGTGTAGCAGTTTTTACATTCCCTCTATACGTGATAGCTTATGATAAGTGTCTTTTTCTGTGTGACTTATTTCACTTAGAGTCGTCGTACCTAAATCCACTCATCATGCTGCTACTAGCCTTATGACATTGATTTCATGGCTGAGTGATATTCCATTGTACATAAGGACCACAACTTCTTTATCCATTTTTCACTTTCCTGAGATATTTAAGGTGTCATGAAGTGGAGGTTCTTGTCAACAGAGCAGCCCTAAACTTTGGGGTGCCTGTGTCTTGCTGATTTTTAGTTTTCCCAATTTGTACGCCCATGAGTGGAAGTGCCCTATGCTCCCTAAACTGTGTTTTTTCGATGTTTAAGGCCACACCGTACACTTCTCCAGAGTGGCTGCTGGCAATTTACATCCCGCCCATCAGTGTAGCAAGGCTCCCATTTCTCCATGGCCTGTCCTGCTTTTGTGGTTTTGACACTTTTTTCAGCATGGGCCTTTTGACCGATTCGAAGCGAGACTCCTTTGTAGTGCTGATTTGCTTTTCCATGTTGCTTGGTTGGCCAAAAAGGGCGTATGCGTTTTTTCCTAAATATATTCAGGAAAAAACGCATACGCCCTTTTTGGCCAAGGGCATCATTGTCCACGTTTTGCCGCTTTTCATGTGCTTTAAAGGCGATTCGAATCTACCTCCTGAAACCTGTTTCCTGCAATTCTGCCTTGCTTTCAAATCCTCTTCGTTGCCTTCCCTCAATATATTTGTGGACGAGAGTTATCATTTATAACTCTGCAGGGTTGTGAATTGCAGTGCCCATGTGCTCCGTTTTTCAACTGGCTTTTTTGGGAGCTGGCCGCAGAAGCGCGGGATTGCCTCAGGCCCTATTCTGGTTCCGGGTGGCAGGCTGAGCCTGTGGTTATTTCTTCTTCCTGATGAGAAAATAGAGTGACCTGTGCCTGTCCCAACACCTAGATCTAGTCTCTCATTGGCTGCCCCTCTTCCCGTTCATCCTCAGGACAAATTGCAACCTGTACGGAACAGGAGGTTAAAGGTGCTGATTCTCCAAGTAGGGAGATTGCTAGTGAAGTAGCTGGAATGGCGAACCTGAGCACAAGGAGATGAGAAATGAGGTGCGTTTTAGAAACCTTTCAAAATCACACGGTGTACCATCTTCTGGGTTCCTCATGCAAGTTTTCGATGTAGGAAGATGCCCTTGAACCTGGAGATTTGGGACCCATGGGATGGGTACCACGCAGTATTGCCTTAAAGGGTCTGTGTTGGCTCACCCAACCTCACCAAACCTCTCAGCCCCAAGAATGTCCACCCTTATGTCTCATCCAGCTGTGGGTCTAGATATGGTCAATCCTGGTTGCGTCACAGCCCCTGAATGAATTTTGTAAGAATTTCTGTCTCTTTCACTGTCTTTGTTTCATGGGTTTTTAAAACTAATTTATTTTTATAATGGGGTTTAGCTGCTTTTCACGGCTGTGTTTATGCGGCTTTACACACACTTGACACACTTCCAGAGAGATATCAATACATAGGTTTTAAGATTCTTACTAGTCACATATATTCTTGTGCGGTGAATAGGGGGTGTTGAGTCCAGTTCACTGAGCAAGGAGTAGGTCTTGTCTATTACATATTGGGTGTATGGAACGGTATCTGAGCTAATTTGAAACCCTTGTTTTATGCATCACACCACCTCACCTTTCCCGTTAAGCTGCCATAGTGTGTTTTCTAAACGTGTGACTATGTTCTCTTTTGTAATTCAGTTCAAGTGTAGCAGTTTTTACATTCCCTCTATACGTGATAGATTATGGTAAGTGTCTTTTTTTATGTGACTTATTTCACTTAGAGTCGTCGTACCTAAATCCACTCATCATGCTGCTACTAGCCTTATGACATTGATTTCATGGCTGAGTGATATTCCATTGTACATAAGGACCACAACTTCTTTATCCATTTTTCTCTTTCCTGGGATATTTAAGGTGTCATGAAGTGGAGGTTCTTGTCAACAGAGCAGCCCTAAACTTTGGGGTGCCTGTGTCTTGCTGATTTTTAGTTTTCCCAATTTATACGCCCATGAGTGGAAGTGCCCTATGCTCCTTAAGCTGTGTTTTTTTGATGTTTAAGGCCACACCGTACACTTCTCCAGAGTGGCTGCTGGCAATTTACATCCCGCCCATCAGTGTAGCAAGGCTCCCATTTCTCCATGGCCTGTCCTGCTTTTGTGATTTTGACACTTTATTCAGCATGGCCCTTTTGACCGATTCGAAGCGAGACTCCTTTGTAGTGCTGATTTGCCTTTCCATGTTGCTTGGTTGGCCAAAAAGGGCGTATGCGTTTTTTCCTGAATATATTCAGGAAAAAACGCATACGCCCTTTTTGGCCAAGGGCATCATTGTCCACGTTTTGCCGCTTTTCATGTGCTTTAAAGGCGATTCGAATCTACCTCCTGAAACCTGTTTCCTGCAATTCTGCCTTGCTTTCAAATCCTCTTCGTTGCCTTCCCTCAATATATTTGTGGACGAGAGTTATCATTTATAACTCTGCAGGGTTGTGAATTGCAGTGCCCATGTGCTCCGTTTTTCAACTGGCTTTTTTGGGAGCTGGCCGCAGAAGCGCGGGATTGCCTCAGGCCCTATTCTGGTTCCGGTTGGCAGGCTGAGCCTGTGGATATTTCTTCTTCCTGATGGGAAAATAGAGTGACCTGTGCCTGTCCCAACACCTAGATCTAGTCTCTCATTGGTTGCCCCTCTTCCCGTTCATCCTCAGGACAAATTGCAACCTGTACGGAACAGGAGGTTAAAGGTGCTGATTCTCCAAGTAGGGTGATTGCTAGTAAAGTATCTGGAATGGAGAACCCGAGCACAAGGAGATGAGAAACGAGGTGCGTTTTAGAAACCTTTCCCGATCACACGGTGTACCATCTTCTGGGTTTCTCATGCATGTTTTCGATGCAGGAAGACGCCCTTGAAACTGGAGATTTGGGACCCATGGGATGGGTACCACACAGTATTACTTTAAAGGGTCTGCGTTTGCTCACCCAACCTCACCAAACCTCTCAGCCCCAAGAGTGTCCACCCTTATGTCTCATCCAGCTGTGGGTCTAGATATGGTCAATCCAGGTTGCGTCACAGCCCCTGAATGAATTTTGTAAGAATTTCTGTCTCTTTCACTGTCTTTGTTTCATGGGTTTTTAAAACTAATTTATTTTTATAATGGGGTTTAGCTGCTTTTCACGGCTGTGTTTATGCGGCTTTACACACACTTGACACACTTCCAGAGAGATATCAATACATAGGTTTTAAGATTCTTACTAGTCACATATATTCTTGTGCGGTGCATAGGGGGTGTTGAGTCCAGTTCACTGAGCAAGGAGTAGGTCTTGTCTATTACATATTGGGTGTATGGAACGGTATCTGAGCTAATTTGAAACCCTTGTTTTATGCATCACACCACCTCACCTTTCCCGTTAAGCAGCCATAGTGTGTTTTCTAAACGTGTGACTCTTCTCTTTTGTAATTCAGTTCAAGTGTAGCAGTTTTTACATTCCCTCTATACGTGATAGCTTATGATAAGTGTCTTTTTCTGTGTGACTTATTTCACTTAGAGTCGTCGTACCTAAATCCACTCATCATGCTGCTACTAGCCTTATGACATTGATTTCATGGCTGAGTGATATTCCATTGTACATAAGGACCGCAACTTCTTTATCCATTTTTCTCTTTCCTGGGATATTTAAGGTGTCATGAAGTGGAGGTTCTTGTCAACAGAGCAGCCCTAAACGTTGGGGTGCCTGTGTCTTGCTGATTTTTAGTTTTCCCAATTTATACGCCCATGAGTGGAAGTGCCCTATGCTCCCTAAGCTGTGTTTTTTCGATGTTTCAGGACACACCGTACACTTCTCCAGAGTGGCTGCTGGCAATTTACATCCCGCCCATCAGTGTAGCAAGGCTCCCATTTCTCCATGGCCTGTCCTGCTTTTGTGGTTTTGACACATTTTTCAGCTTGGCCCTTTTGACCGATTCGAAGCGAGACTCCTTTGTAGTGCTGATTTGCCTTTCCATGTTGCTTGGTTGGCCTAAAAGGGCGTATGCGTTTTTTCCTGAATATATTCAGGAAAAAACGCATACGCCCTTTTTGGCCAAGGGCATCATTGTCAACGTTTTGCCGCTTTTCATGTGCTTTAAAGCCGATTCGAATCTACCTCCTGAAACCAGTTTCCTGCAATTCTGCCTAGCTTTCAAATGCTCTTCGTTGCCTTCCCTCAATATATTTGTGGACGAGAGTTATCATTTATAACTCTGCAGGTGTGTGAATTGCAGTACCCATGTGCTCCATTTTTCAACTGGCTTTTTTGGGAGGTGGCCGCAGAAGCGCGGGATTGCCTCAGGCCCTATTCTGGTTCCTGGCGGCAGGCTGAGCCTGTGGTTAATTCTTCTTCCTGATGTGAAAATAGAGTGACCTGTGCCTGTCCCAACACCTAGATCTAGTCTCTCATTGGTTGCCCCTCTTCCCGTTCATCCTCAGGACAAAGTGCAACCTGTATGGAACAGGAGGTTAAAGTTGCTGTTTCTCCAAGTAGGGAGATTACTAGTTAAGAAGCTGGAATGGGGAACCCGAGCACAAGGAGATGAGAAATGAGGTGCGTTTCAGAAACCTTTCCCGTTCAGACGGTGTACCATCTTCTAGGATTCTCATGCATGTTTTCGATGTAGGAAGATTCCCTTGAACCTGGACATTTGGGACCTTGGGATGGGTACCACACAGTATTACTTTAAAGGGTCTGCGTTTGCTCACCCAACCTCACCAAACCTCTCATCCCCAAGAGTGTCCACCCTTATGTCTCATCCAGCTGTGGGTCTCGATATGGTCAATCCAGGTTGCATCACAGCCTCTGAACGAATTTTGTAAGAATTTCTCTCTCTTTCACTGTCTTTGTTTTACGGGTTTTTAAAAGTAATTTATTTTTATAATGGGGTTTAGCTGCTTTTCACGGCTGTGTTTATGCGGATTTACACTCACTTGACTCACTTCCAGAGAGATATCAATACATAGGTTTTAAGATTCTTACTAGTCACATATATTCTTGTGCGGTGAATAGGGGGTGTTGAGTCCAGTTCACTGAGCAAGGAGTAGGTCTTGTCTATTACATATTGGGTGTATGGAACGGTATCTGAGCGAATTTAAAACCCTTGTTTTATGCATCACCCCACCTGGCCTTTCCTGTTAAGCAGCCATAGTTTGTTTTCTGAACGTGTGAGTCTGTTCTGTTTTGTAATTCAGTTCAAGTGTAGCGGTTTTTACATTCCCTCTATAAGTGATAGCTTATGATAAGTGTCTTTTTCTGTGTGACTTATTTCACTTAGAATCGTCGTACCTATGTCCACTCATCTTGCTTCTACTTGCCTTATGACATTGATTTCATGTCTGAGTGATATTCCATTGTACATAAGGACCACAACTTCTTTATCCATTTTTCTCTTTCCTGGGATATTTAAGGTGTCATGAAGTGGAGGTCCTTGTCAACAGAGCAGCCCTAAACTTTGGGGTGCCTCTGTCTTGCTGATTTTTAGTTTTCCCAATTTATATGCCCATGAGTGGACGTGCCCTATGCTCCCTAAGCTGTGTTTTTTCGATGTTTCAGGACACACCGTACACTTCTCCAGAGTGGCTGCTGACAATCTACATCGCACCCATCAGCGTAGCAAGGCTCCCATTTCTCCATGGCCTGTTCTGCATTTCTGATTTTGACACTTTTTGCAGCATGACCCTTTTGACCGATGGGAAGCGAGACTTCTTTGTAGCGCTGATTTGCCTTTCCAGGTTGCTTGTTTGGCCAAAGAGGGCGTATGCGTTTTTTCCTGAATATATTCAGGAAAAAACGCATACGCCCTTTTTGGCCAAGGGCATCATTGTCGACGTTTTGCCGCTTTTCATGTGCTTTAAAGCCGATTCGAATCTACCTCCTGAAACCTGTTTCCTGCAATTCGGCCTTGCTTTCAAATCCTCTTCGTTGCCTTCCCTCAATATATTTGTGGACGAGAGTTATCATTTATAACTCTGCAGGTTTGTGAATTGCAGTGCCCATGTGCTCCATTTTTCAACTGGCTTTTTTGGGAGCTGGCCGCAGAAGCGCGGGATTGCCTCAGTCCCTATTCTGGTTCCCGGCGGCAGGCTGAGCCTGTGGTTAATTCTTCTTCCTGACGGGAAAATAGAGTGACCTGTGCCTGTCCCAACACCTAGATCTAGTCTCTCATTGGTTGCCCCTCTTCCCTTTCTTCCTCAGGACAAATTGCAACCTGTACAGATCAGGAGGTTAAAGGTGCTTTTTCTCCAAGAAGGGAGATTGCTAGTAAAGTATCTGGAATGGCGAACCCGAGCACAAGGAGATGAGAAATGAGGTGCGTTTTAGAAACCTTTCCCGATCACACGGTGTACCATCTTCTGGGTTTCTCATGCATGTTTTCGATGCAGGAAGATGCCCTTGAAACTGGAGATTTGGGACCCATGGGATGGGTACCACACAGTATTATTTTAAAGGGTCTGCGTTTGCTCACCCAACCTCACCAAACCTGTCAGCCCCAAGAGTGTCCACCCTTAGGTCTCATCCAGCTGTGGGTCTAGATATGGTCAATCCAGGTTGCATCACAACCCCTGAACGAATTGTGTAAGAATTTCTCTTCTTTCACTGTCTTTGTTTTACGGGTTTTTACAAGTAATTTATTTTTATAATGGGGTTTAGCTGCTTTTCACGGCTGTGTTTATGCGGCTTTACACCCACTTGACTCACTTCCAGACAGATATCAATACATAGGTTTTAAGATTCTTACTAGTCAGATATATACTTGTGTGGTGAATAGGGGGTGTTGAGTCCAGTTCACTGAGCAAGGAGTAGGTCTTGTCTATTACATATTCGGTGTATGGAACGGTATCTGAGCTAATTTGAAACCCTTGTTTTATGCATCACACCACCTCACCTTTCCCGTTAAGCAGCCATAGTGTGTTTTCTAAACCTGTGACTCTTTTCTCTTTTGTAATTCAGTTCATGTGTAGCAGTTTTTACATTCCCTCTATAAGTGATAGCTTATGATAAGTGTCTATTTCGGTGTGACTTATTTCACTTAGAGTCATCGTACCTAAATCCACTCATCATGCTGCTTCTAGCCTTATAACATTGATTTCATGGCTGAGTGATATTCCATTGTACATAAGGACCACAACTTCTTTATCCATTTTTCTCTTTCCTGGGATATTTAAGGTGTCATGAAGTGGAGGTTCTTGTCAACAGAGCAGCCCTAAACTTTGGTTTGCCTGTGTCTTGCTGATTTTTAATTTTCCCAATTTATACGCCCATGAGTGGAAGTGCCCTATGCTCCATAAGCTGTGTTTTTTCGATGTTTAAGGCCACACCGTACACTTCTCCAGAGTGGTTGCTGGCAATTTACGTCCCGCCCATCAGCGTAGCAAGGCTCCCATTTCTCCATGGCCCGTCCTGCTTTTGTGGTTTTGACACATTTTTCAGCATGGCCCTTTTGACCGATGGGAAGCGAGACTTCTTTGTAGCGCTGATTTGCCTTTCCAGGTTGCTTGGTTGGCCAAAAAGGGCGTATGCGTTTTTTCCTGAATATATTCAGGAAAAAACGCATACGCCCTTTTTGGCCAAGGGCATCATTGTCGATGTTTTGCCGCTTTTCATGTGCTTTAAAGCCGATTCGAATCTACCTCCTGAAACCAGTTTCCTGCAATTCTGCCTTGCTTTCAAATGCTCTTCGTTGCCTTCCCTCAATATATTTGTGGACGAGAGTTATCATTTATAACTCTGCAGGTTTGTGAATTGCAGTACCCATGTGCTCCATTTTTCAACTGGCTTTCTTGGGAGGTGGCCGCAGAAGCGCGGGATTGCCTCAGGCCCTATTCTGGTTCCTGGCGGCAGGCTGAGCCTGTGGTTAATTCTTCTTCCTGATGTGAAAATAGAGTGACCTGTGCCTGTCCCAACACCTAGATCTAGTCTCTCATTGGTTGCCCCTCTTCCCGTTCATCCTCAGGACAAAGTGCAACCTGTATGGAACAGGAGGTTAAAGGTGCTGTTTCTCCAAGTAGGGAGATTACTAGTTAAGAAGCTGGAATGGCGAACCCGAGCACAAGGAGATGAGAAATGAGGTGCGTTTCAGAAACCTTTCCCGTTCAGACGGTGTACCATCTTCTAGGTTTCTCATGCATGTTTTCGATGTAGGAAGATTCCCTTGAACCTGGACATTTGGGACCCATGGGATGGGTACCACACAGTATTACTTTAAAGGGTCTGCGTTTGCTCACCCAACATCACCAAACCTCTCATCCCCAAGAGTGTCCACCCTTATGTCTCATCCACCTGTGGGTCTAGATATGGTCAATCCAGGTTGCATCACAGCCTCTGAACGAATTTTGTAAGAATTTCTCTCTCTTTCACTGTCTTTGTTTTACGGGTTTTTAAAAGTAATTTATTTTTATAATGGGGTTTAGCTGCTTTTCACGGCTGTGTTTATGCGGATTTACACTCACTTGACTCACTTCCAGAGAGATATCAATACATAGGTTTTAAGATTCTTACTAGTCACATATATTCTTGTGCGGTGAATAGGGGGTGTTGAGTCCAGTTCACTGAGCAAGGAGTAGGTCTTGTCTATTACATATTGGGTGTATGGAACGGTATCTGAGCGAATTTGAAACCCTTGTTTTATGCATCACCCCACCTCACCTTTCCCGTTAAGCAGCCATAGTGTGTTTTCTAAACGTGTGAGTCTGTTCTGTTTTGTAATTCAGTTCAACTGTAGCGGTTTTTACATTCCCTCTATAAGTGATAGCTTATGATAAGTGTCTTTTTCTGTGTGACTTATTTCACTTAGAATCGTCGTACCTAAGTTCACTCATCTTGCTTCTACTTGCCTTATGACATTGATTTCATATCTGAGTGATATTCCATTGTACATAAGGACCACAACTTCTTTATCCATTTTTCTCTTTCCGGGGATATTTAAGGTGTCATGAAGTGGAGGTTCTTGTCAACAGAGCAGCCCTAAACTTTGGGGTGCCTGTGTCTTGCTGATTTTTATTTTTCCCAATTTATACGCCCATGAGTGGACGTTCCCTATGCTCCCTAAGCTGTGTTTTTTCGATGTTTCAGGACACACCGTACACTTCTCCAGAGTGGCTGCTGGCAATTTACATCCCGCCCATCAGCGTAGCAAGGCTGCCATTTCTCCATGGCCTGTCCTGCATTTGTGGTTTTGACACTTTTATCAGCATGGCCCTTTAGACCGATGGGAAGCGAGACTTCTTTGTAGCGCTGATTTGCCTTTCCAGGTTGCTTGGTTGGCCAAAAAGGGCGTATGCGTTTTTTCCTGAATATATTCAGGAAAAAACGCATACGCCCTTTTTGGCCAAGGGCATCATTGTCGACGTTTTGCCGCTTTTCATGTGCTTTAAAGGCGAATTGAATCTACCTCCTGAAATCTGTTTCCTGCAGTTCTGCCTTGCTTTCAAATCCTCTTCGTTGCCTTCCCTCAATATATTTGTGGACGAGAGTTATCATTTATAATTCTGCAGGTTTGTGAATTGCAGTGCCCCTCAGCTCCATTTTTCAACTCGCTATTTTGGGAGCTGGCCTCAAATCGCGGGATTGCCTCAGGCACTATTCTGATTCCGGGCGGCAGGCTGAGCCTGTGCTTAATTCTTCTTCCTGATGGGAAAATAGAGTGACCTGTGCCTGTCCCAACACCTAGATCTAGTCTCTCATTGGTTGCCCCTCTTCCCGTTCATCCTCAGGACAAATTGCAACCTGTACAGAACAGGAGGTTAAAGGTGCTGATTCTCCAAGAAGGGAGATTGCTAGTAAAGTATCTGGAATGGCGAACCCGAGCACAAGGAGATGAGAAACGAGGTGCGTTTTAGAAACCTTTCCCGATCACACGGTGTACCATCTTCTGGGTTTCTCATGCATGTTTTCGATGCAGGAAGACGCCCTTGAAACTGGAGATTTGGGACCCATGGGATGGGTACCACACAGTATTACTTTAAAGGGTCTGCGTTTGCTCACCCAACCTCACCAAACCTCTCAGCCCCAAGAGTGTCCACCCTTATGTCTCATCCAGCTGTGGCTCTAGATATGGTCAATCCAGGTTGCGTCACAGCCACTGAATGAATTTTGTAAGAATTTCTCTCTCTTTCACTGTCTTTGTTTCATGGGTTTTTAAAACTAATTTATTTTTATAATGGGGTTTAGCTGCTTTTCACGGCTCTGTTTATGCGGCTTTACACCCAATTGACACACTTCCAGACAGATATCAATACATAGGTTTTAAGATTCTTACTAGTCAGATATATACTTGTGCGGTGAATAGGGGGTGTTGAGTCCAGTTCACTGAGCAAGGAGTAGGTCTTGTCTATTACATATTGGGTGTATGGAACGGTGTCTGAGCTAATTTGAAACCCTTGTTTTATGCATCACCCCACCTCACCTTTCCCGTTAAGCAGCCATAGTGTGTTTTCTAAACGTGTGACTCTCTTCTGTTTTGTAATTCAGTTCAAGTGTAGCAGTTTTTACATTCCCTCTATAAGTGATAGCTTACGATAAGTCTCTTTTTCTGTGTGACTTATTTCCCTTAGAGTCGTCATACCTAAATCCACCCATCATGCTGCTACTAGCCTTATGACATTGATTTCATGTCTGAGTGATATTCCATTGTACATAAGGACCACAAATTCTTTATCCATTTTTCTCTTTCCTGGGATATTTAAGGTGTCATGAAGTGGAGGTTCTTGTCAACAGAGCAGCCCGAAACTTTGGGGTGCCTGTGTCTTGCTGATTTTTAGTTTTCCCAATTTATACGCCCATGAGTGGAAGTGCCATATGCTCCCTAAACTGTGTTTTTTCGATGTTTCAGGGCACACCGTACACTTCTCCAGAGTGGCTGTTCGCAATTTATATCCCGCCCATCAGCGTAGCAAGGCTCCAATTTCTCCATGGCCTGTCCTGCATTTGTGGTTTTGACACTTTAATCAGCATGGCCCTTTTGATGGATGGGAAGCGAGACTTCTTTGTAGCGCTGATTTGCCTTTCCAGGTTGCTTGGTTGGCCAAAAAGGGCGTATGCGTTTTTTCCTGAATATATTCAGGAAAAAACGCATACGCCCTTTTTGCCCAAGGGCATCATTGTCCACTTTTGGCCGATTTTCATGTGCTTTAAAGGCGAATTGAATCTACCTCCTGAAATCTGTTTCCTGCAATTCTGCCTTGCTTTCAAATCCTCTTCGTTGCCTTCCCTCAATATATTTTTGGACGATACTTATCATTTATAACTCTGCAGGTTTGTGAATTGCAGTGCCCCTGAGCTCCATTTTTCAACTCGCTTTTTTGGGAGCTGGCCGCAAAAGCGCGGGTATGCCTCAGGACCTATGCTGGTTCTGGGTGGCAGGCTGAGCCTGTGGTTATTTCTTTTTCCTGATGGGAAAATAGAGTGACCTGTGCCTGTCCCAACACCTAGATCTAATCTCTCATTGGTTGCCCCTCTTCCCGTTCATCCTCAGGACAAATTGCAACCTGTAGGGAACAGGAGGTTAAAGGTGCTGATTCTCCAAGTAGGGTGATTGCTAGTAAAATAGCTGGAATGGCGAACCCGAGCACAAGGAGATGAGAAATGAGGTGCGTTTTAGAAACCTTTCAAAATCACACGGTGTACCATCTTCTGGGTTCCTCATGCAAGTTTTCGATGAAGGAAGATGCCCTTGAACCTGGAGATTTGGGACCCATGGGATGGGTACCACGCAGTATTACCTTAAAGGGTCTGTGTTGGCTCACCCAACCTCACCAAACCTCTCAGCCCCAAGAGTGTCCACCCTATGTCTCATCCAGCTGTGGCTCTAGATATGGTCAATCCAGGTTGCGTCACAGCCCCTGAATGAATTTTGTAAGAATTTCTCTCTCTTTCACTGTCTTTGTTTCATGGGTTTTTAAAACTAATTTATTTTTATAATGGGGTTTAGCTGCTTTTCACGGCTGTGTTTATGCGGCTTTACACACACTTGACTCACTTCCAGAGAGATATCAATACATAGGTTTTAAGATTCTCACTAGTCAGATATATTCTTGTACGGTGAATAGGGGGTGTTGAGTCCAGTTCACTGAGCAAGGAGTAGGTCTTGTCTATTACATATTGGGTGTATGGAACGGTATCTGAGCTAATTTGAAATCCTTGTTTTATGCATCACACCACCTCATCTTTCCCGTTAAGCAGCCATAGTGTGTTTTCTAAACGTGTGACTCTGTTCTCTTTTGTAATTCAGTTCAAGTGTAGCAGTTTTTACATTCCCTCTATACGTGATAGCTTATGATAAGTGTCTTTTTCTGTGTGACTTATTTCACTTAGAATCGTCGTACCTAAATCCACTCATCATGCTGCTACTAGCCTTATGACATTGATTTCATGGCTGAGTGATATTCCATTGTACATAAGGACCACAACTTCTTTATCCATTTTTCACTTTCCTGGGATATTTAAGGTGTCATGAAGTGGAGGTTCTTGTCAACAGAGCAGCCCTAAACTTTGGGGTGCCTGTGTCTTGCTGATTTTTAGTTTTCCCAATTTGTACGCCCATGAGTGGAAGTGCCCTATGCTCCCTAAGCTCTGTTTTTTCGATGCTTAAGGCCACACCGTACACTTCTCCAGAGTGGCTGCTGGCAATTTACATCCCGCCCATCAGTGTAGCAAGGCTCCCATTTCTCCATGGCCTGTCCTGCTTTTGTGGTTTTGACACTTTTTTCAGCATGGGCCTTTTGACCGATTCGAAGCGAGACTCCTTTGTAGTGCTGATTTGCTTTTCCATGTTGCTTGGTTGGCCAAAAAGGGCGTATGCGTTTTTTCCTGAATATATTCAGGAAAAAACGCATACGCCCTTTTTGGCCGAGGGCATCATTGTCCACGTTTTGCCGCTTTTCATGTGCTTTAAAAGCGATTCGAATCTACCTCCTGAAACCTGTTTCCTGCAATTCTGCCTTGCTTTCAAATCCTCTTCGTTGCCTTCGTGGACGAGAGTTATCATTTATAACTCTGCAGGGTTGTGAATTGCAGTGCCCATGTGCTCCATTTTTCAACTGGCTTTTTTGGGAGCTGGCCGCAGAAGCGCGGGATTGCCTCAGGCCCTATTCTGGTTCCGGGTGGCAGGCTGAGCCTGTGGTTATTTCTTCTTCCTGATGAGAAAATAGAGTGACCTGTGCCTGTCCCAACACCTAGATCTAGTCTCTCATTGGCTGCCCCTCTTCCCGTTCATCCTCAGGACAAATTGCAACCTGTACGGAACAGGAGGTTAAAGGTGCTGATTCTCCAAGTAGGGAGATTGCTAGTGAAGTAGCTGGAATGGCGAACCCGAGCACAAGGAGATGAGAAATGAGGTGCGTTTTAGAAACCTTTCAAAATCACACGGTGTACCATCTTCTGGGTTCCTCATGCAAGTTTTCGATGTAGGAAGATGCCCTTGAACCTGGAGATTTGGGACCCATGGGATGGGTCCCACGCAGTATTACCTTAAAGGTTCTGTGTTGGCTCACCCAACCTCACCAAACCTCTCAGCCCCAAGAATGTCCACCCTTATGTCTCATCCAGCTGTGGGTCTAGATATGGTCAATCCAGGTTGCGTCACAGCCCCTGAATGAATTTTGTAAGAATTTCTGTCTCTTTCACTGTCTTTGTTTCATGGGTTTTTAAAACTAATTTATTTTTATAATGGGGTTTAGCTGCTTTTCACGGCTGTGTTTATGCGGCTTTACACACACTTGACACACTTCCAGAGAGATATCAATACATAGATTTTAAGATTCTTACTAGTCACATATATTCTTGTGCGGTGAATAGGGGGTGTTGAGTCCAGTTCACTGAGCAAGGAGTAGGTCTTGTCTATTACATATTGGGTGTATGGAACGGTATCTGAGCGAATTTGAAACCCTTGTTTTATGCATCACACCACCTCACCTTTCCCGTTAAGCAGCCATAGTGTGTTTTCTAAACGTGTGACTCTGTTCTCTTTTGTAATTCAGTTCAAGTGTAGCAGTTTTTACATTCCCTCTATAAGTGATAGCTTATGATAAGTGTCTTTTTCTGTGTGACTTATTTCACTTAGAGTCGTCGTACCTAAATCCACTCATCATGATGCTACTAGCCTTAAGACATTGATTTCATGGCTGAGTGATATTCCATTGTACATAAGGACCACAACTTCTTTATCCATTTTTCTCTTTCCTGGGATATTTAAGGTGTCATGAAGTGGAGGTTCTTGTCAACAGAGCAGCCCTAAACTTTGGGGTGCCTGTCTCTTGCTGATTTTTAATTTTCCCAATTTATACGCCCATGAGTGGAAGTGCCCTATGCTCCCTAAGCTGTGTTTTTTCGATGTTTCAGGCCACACCGTACACTTCTCCAGAGTGGTTGCTGGCAATTTACATCCCGCCCATCAGTGTAGCAAGGCTTCCATTTCTCAATGGCCTGTCCTGCTTTTGTGGTTTTGACAGTTTTTTCAGCATGGCCCTTTTGACCGATGGGAAGCGAGACTTCTTTGTAGCGCTGATTTACCTTTCCAGGTTGCTTGGTGGGCCAAAAAGGGCGTATGCGTTTTTTCCTGAATATATTCAGGAAAAAACGCATACGCCCTTTTTGGCCAAGGGCATCATTGTCGACGTTTTGCCACTTTTCATGTGCTTTAAAGGCGATTCGAATCTACCTCCTGAAACCTGTTTCCTGCAATTCTGCCTTGCTTTCAAATCCTCTTCGTGGCCTTCCCTCAATATATTTGTGGACGAGAGTTATCATTTATAACTCTGCAGGTTTGTGAATTGCAGTGCCCATGTGCTCCATTTTTCAACTGGCTTTTTTGGGAGCTGGCCGCAGAAGCACGGGATTGCCTCAGGCCCTATTCTGGTTCCGGGCGGTAGGCTGAGCCTGTGGTTAATTCTTCTTCCTGATGGGAAAATAGAGTGACCTGTGCCTGTCCCAACACCTAGATGTAGTCTCTCATTGGTTGCCCCTCTTCCCATTCATCCTTAGGACAAATTGCAACCTGTATGGAACAGGAGGTTAAAGGTGCTGATTCTCCAAGTAGGGAGATTGCTAGTAAAGTAGCTGGAATGGCGAACCCGAGCACAAGGAGATGAGAAATGAGGTGCGTTTCAGAAACCTTTCCCGATCAGACGGTGTACCATCATCTAGGTTTCCCATGCGTGTTTTCGATGTAGGAAGATGCCCTTGAACCTGGAGATTTAGGACCCATGGGATGGGTACCACACAGTATTACTTTAAGGGGTCTACGTTTGCTCACCCAACGTCACCAAACCTCTCAGCCCCAAGAGTGTCCACCCTTAGGTCTCATCCAACTGTGGGTCTAGATATGTTCAACCCAGGTTGCGTCACAGCCCCTGAAGGAATTTTGTAAGAATTTCTCTCTCTTTCACTGTCTTTGTTTTACGGGTTTTTAAAAGTAATTTATTTTTATAATGGGGTTTAGGTGCTTTTCATGGCTGTGTTTATGCGGCTTTACACCCACTTGACTCACTTCCAGAGAGATATCAATACATAGGTTTTAAGATTCTCACTAGTCAGATATATTCTTGTGCGGTGAATAGGGGGTGTTGAGTCCAGTTCACTGAGCAAGGAGTAGGTCTTTTCTATTACTTATTGGGTGTATGGAACGGTATCTGAGATAATTTGAAACCCTTGTTTTATGCATCACCGCACATCACCTTTCCCGTTAAGCAGCCATAGTGTGTTTTCTAAATGTGTGACTCTGTTCTGATTTGTAATTCAATTCAAGTGTAGCGGTTTTTACATTCCCTTTATAAGTGATAGCTTTTGATAAGTGTCTTTTTCTGTGTGACTTATTTCACTTAGAGTCGTCGTACCTAAATCCACTCATCATGCTGCTACTAGCCTTATGACATTGATTTCATGGCTGAGTGATATTCCATTGTACATAAGGACCACAACTTCTTTATCCATTTTTCTCTTTCCTGGGATATTTAAGGTTTTCTGAAGTGGAGGTTCTTGTCAACAGAGCAGGCCTAAACTTTGGGGTGCCTGAGTCTTGCTGATTTTTAGTTTTCCCAATTTATACGCCCATGAGTGGAGGTGCCCTATGCTCCCTAAGCTGTGTTTTCTCGATGTTTCAGGACACACCGTACACTTCTCCAGAGTGGCTGTTGGCAATTTACATCCCGCCCATCAGCGTAGCAAGGCCCCTATTTCTCCATGGACTGTCCTGCATTTGTGGTTTTGACACTTTTTTCAGCATGGCCCTTTGGACCGATGGGAAGCGAGACTTCTTTGTAGCGCTGATTTGCCTTTCCAGGTTGCTTGGTTGGCCAAAAAGGGCGTATGCGTTTTTTCCTGAATATATTCAGGAAAAAACGCATACGCCCTTTTTGGCCAAGGGCATCATTGTCGACGTTTTGCCGCTTTTCATGTGCTTTAAAGGCGATTCGAATCTACCTCCTGAAACCTGTTTCCTGCAACTCTGCCTTGCTTTCAAATCCTCTTCTTTGCGTTCCCTCAATATATTTGTGGACGAGATTTATCATTTATAACTCTGCAGGTTTGTGAATTGCAGTGCCCATGTGCTCCATTTTTCAACTGGCTTTTTTGGGAGCTGGCCGCAGAAGCGCGGGATTGCCTCAGGCCCTATTCTGGTTCCGGGCGGCAGGCTGAGCCTGTGGTTAATTCTTCTTCCTGATGGGAAAATAGAGTGACCTGTGCCTGTCCCAACACCTAGATCTAGTCTCTCATTGGTTGCCCCTCTTCCCATTCATCCTCAGGACAAATTGCAACCTGTATGGAACAGGAGGTTAAAGGTGCTGATTCTCCAAGTAGGGAGATTGCTAGTAAAGTAGCTGGAATGGCGAACCCGAGCACAAGGAGATGAGAAATGAGGTGCGTTTTAGAAACCTTTCAAATTCACACGCTGTACCATCTTCTGGGTTCCTCATGCAAGTTTTCGATGTAGGAAGATGCCCTTGAACCTAGAGATTTGGGACCCATGGGATGGGTACCACGCAGTATTACTTTAAAGGGTCTGCGAAGGCTCACCCAACCTCACCAAACCTCTCAGCCCCAAGAGTGTCCACCCTTATGTCTCATCCAGCTGCGGGTCTAGATATGGTCAACCCAGGTTGCGTCACAGCCCCTGAATGAATTTTGTAAGAATTTCTCTCTCTTTTACTGTCTTTGTTTCATGCGTTTTTAAAAATAATTTATTTTTATAATGGGGTTTAGCTGCTTTTCACGGCTGTGTTTATGCAGCTTTACACCCTCTTGACTCACTTCCAGAGAGATATCAATACATAGGTTTTAAGATTCTCACTAGTAAGATATATTCTTGTGCGGTGAATACGGGGTGTTGAGTCCAGTTCACTGAGCAAGGAGTAGGTCTTCTCTATTACATATTGGGTGTATGGAACGGTATCAGAGCTAATTTGAAACCCTTGTTTTATGCATCACCCCACCTCACCTTTCCCGTTAAGCAGCCATAGTGTGTTTTCAAAATGGGTGACTCTGTTCTGATTTGTAATTCAGTTCAAGTGTAGCGGTTTTTACATCCCTCTATAAGTGATATCTTTTGATATGTGTCTTTTTCTGTGTGACTTATTTCACTTAGAGTCGTCGTACCTAAATCCACTCATCATGCTGCTACTAGCCTTATGACATTGATTTCATGGCTGAGTGATATTCCATTGTACATAAGGACCACAACTTCTTTATCCATTTTTCTCTTTCCTGGGATATTTAAGGTGTCATGAAGTGGAGGTTCTTGTCAACAGAGCAGCCGTAAACTTTGGGGTGCCTGTGTCTTGCTGATTTTTAATTTTCCCAATTTATACGCCCATGAGTGGAAGTGCCCTATGCTCCCTAAGCTGTGTTTTTTCGATGTTTCAGGACACACTGTACACTTCTCCAGAGTGGCTGTTGCCAATTTACATCCCGCCCATCAGCGTAGCAAGGCTCCTATTTCTCCATGGCCTGTCCTGCATTTGTGGTTTTGACACTTTTTTCAGCATGGCCCTTTTGACCGATTCGAAGGGAGACTCCTTTGTAGTGCTGATTTGCCTTTCCATGTTGCTTGGTTGGCCAAAAAGGGCGTATGCGTTTTTTCCTGAATATATTCAGGAAAAAACGCATACGCCCTTTTTGGCCAAGGGCATCATTGTCCACGTTTTGCCGCTTTTCATGTGCTTTAAAGGCGATTCGAATCTACCTCCTGAAACCTGTTTCCTGCAATTCTGCCTTGCTTTCAAATCCTCTTCGTTGCCTTCCCTCAATATATTTGTGGACGAGAGTTATCATTTATAACTCTGCAGGGTTGTGAATTGCAGTGCCCATGTGCTCCGTTTTTCAACTGGCTTTTTTGGGAGCTGGCCGCAGAAGCGCGGGATTGCCTCAGGCCCTATTCTGGTTCCGGGTGGCAGGCTGAGCCTGTGGTTATTTCTTCTTCCTGATGAGAAAATAGAGTGACCTGTGCCTGTCCCAACACCTAGATCTAGTCTCTCATTGGCTGCCCCTCTTCCCGTTCATCCTCAGGACAAATTGCAACCTGTACGGAACAGGAGGTTAAAGGTGCTGATTCTCCAAGTAGGGAGATTGCTAGTGAAGTAGCTGGAATGGCGAACCCGAGCACAAGGAGATGAGAAATGAGGTGCGTTTTAGAAACCTTTCAAAATCACACGGTGTACCATCTTCTGGGTTCCTCATTCAAGTTTTCGATGTAGGAAGATGCCCTTGAACCTGGAGATTTGGGACCCATGGGATGGGTACCACGCAGTATTGCCTTAAAGGGTCTGTGTTGGCTCACCCAACCTCACCAAACCTCTCAGCCCCAAGAATGTCCACCCTTATGTCTCATCCAGCTGTGGGTCTAGATATGGTCAATCCAGGTTGCGTCACAGCCCCTGAATGAATTTTGTAAGAATTTCTGTCTCTTTCACTGTCTTTGTTTCATGGGTTTTTAAAACTAATTTATTTTTATAATGGGGTTTAGCTGCTTTTCACGGCTGTGTTTATGCGGCTTTACACACACTTGACACACTTCCAGAGAGATATCAATACATAGGTTTTAAGATTCTTACTAGTCAGATATATTCTTGTGCGCTGAATAGGGGGTGTTGAGTCTAGTTCACTGAGCAAGGAGTAGGTCTTGTCTACTACATATTGGGTTTATGGAACGGTATCTGAGCTAATTTGAAACCCTTGTTTTATGCATCACCCCTCCTCACCTTTCCCGTTAAGCAGCCATAGTGTGTTTTTAAAATGGGTGACTCTGTTCTGTTTTGTAATTCAGTTTAAGGGTAACGGTTTTTACATTCCCTCTATAAGTGATATCTTATGATAAGTGTCTTTTTCTGTGTGACTTATTTCACTTAGAATCGTCGTACCTAAATCCACTCATCATGCTGCTACTAGCCTTATGATATTGATTTCATGGCTGAGTGATATTCCATTGTACATAAGTACCACAACTTCTTTACCATTTTTCTCATCCCTGGGATATTTAAGATGTACACAAGTGGAGGTTCTTGTAACCAGAGCAGCCCTAAACTTTGGGGTGCCTGTGTCTTGTTGATTTTAATTTTTCCAATTTATACGCCCATGAATGGATGTGCCCCTTTCTCTCTAGCTGTGTTTTTTAGATGTTTTAGGAAACACCGTACCGTTCTCCAGAGTCGCCATTGGCAATTTACATCCCGACCATCAGTGTAACAATGCTCCCTTTCCTCCCTGGCCTCTCCTGTATTTTTTTTACACTTTTTTAGGAAGGCCCTTTTGACCGATGGGAAGTGAGACTTCTTTGTAGTGCTGCATTGCATTTCCGGCTTGCTTGGTTGGCCAAAAAGGGCCTATGCGTTTTTTCCTGAATTTATTCAGAAAAAAACACATATGCTCTTTTTGGCCATGTGCATCGTTGTCGACTTTTGGCCGCTTTTCATGTGCTTTAGGGGCTATTCGAATCTAACTCCTGAAATCTGTTTCCTGCATTTCTGCCTTGCTTTCCAATCCTGTTCATTGCCTTCCCTCAATATAGTTTTGGACGATAGTTATAATTTATAACTCTGCAGGTTTGTGAATTGCAGTGCCCCTGAGCTCCATTTTTCAACTCGCTTTTTTGGGAGCTGTCCGCAGAACCGCTGGTTTGCTTCTGGCCCTACTCTGGTTCCCGGTGGCAGGCTAAGCCTTTGCTTAATTCTTCTTCCTGATTGGAAATTAGAGTGACATGTGCCTGTCCGAACATCTAGGGCTTGGCTCTCCTTGTTTCTCCTCCTTCCCCTTCTTCCTTTGGAAAAATTCCAAATTTTGTGCAACTGGATGTTGAAGGTGCTGACATCCTCAGGTGGGGAGATTTTAAGGAAAAAGGCTGGAGGTGTGAACCCGACAACCAGGAAATTAGGAGTTTTGGTGCCTTTTCCAAAATCTCCCTGATCCAACCGTGTTCCATCTTCTGGGTGTCACAGGCATGTTTTAGCTGTAGGAAAGGTCCTGTGTATGTAAGGAGAACACCAGGGATTTTTCCAAATCAGTGTCTCCCCGAACTCCAATCTGGGGAATTTTTAAGCTACTGGTACATGTGTGTTCATTAAGGGACTTGGGCCGTAGGCAGAGTCCGAACTTTAGATGATTGAAGTCTTCAGGTTCAGAAACGCTCACCATCGGCCTCCTTTAGTTTCCATTTTATCTGTAGTTGATAGATGATGTCGATATAGATATCTATTGTATTTCAGATTATTTCCCCTTAGGGGTCATTACAAAATATTGAGTATAGTTCCCTGTGTTATACAGTAGTTCCTTGTTGATGATATATTTTATACATAGCAGTGTGTATATGTTAATCTGAAACTGTTAATTTATCCCTCCTCCCACCTTTCCCCTTTGGTAATAAAAAATATAAGATTTTATACTTCTCAGAAATCTAGGAGCTGAAAGAGAGGTATCATTTTCAATGGAAAATCAGTCAAAACAAGGTTGAAACTTCAACCAAGATTATTAGATGTACATCCTTGGAAAGAAATCACTGCATTTCTCTACTGTTGACCTGACAAATAAGACAAACCCCTCAACTGAACTTGCTTATAATAAAGTGATGGAAATATCAAATGGAAGTGTTAGAAACATCTTATTTTACACGAGCCTTATACACTGCTCTATGTTAATTACAGTTTGGCTCGCACATCTGTTCTTTGAAGTTACAATGTTCTCAAATTCTGTTACTGATCCTGCAGAGTGGGCCCCAACAAGGGTCTCCCTGCCTAGTGTCATTGGAGCCAACAGATCGAGACTGACTTTGGTTCAGAAGCAAAGGAAAACTTTATATTATGATCAGAGAATGGAGAGGTGAGAGTGTGTGCTCCCCTGCGGGTTGTGGGCCGGGCTGCTGTGTAGAGATCCTGGCAGCGTCAGCGGGAGGGAGGGGGCGGAGCTCTCGAGGGCCGGGTTGGCTGGAGCTCAGGCTCTATGTCGCAGAGTCTGCACGGGGCCCCACGAGCTGAGGTGTCGGCCCAGCCATTTTGCACTAGGAAATCGGGTCTGAAGTGTCGGGTGTGGGACCTCTGCATGTGGAAACCTAGGAGCAAGTGAAATTAGACAAAGCACAAAGGAAAAAAATGGTTAGACTTTATTTTATTGCCCAGATTCTATTTTCATCTCCCAGGAATTTTTCATGGGCTTTGCCAGTGACAAAGCCCTCCTCTGCCTTTTGTCCCATTCCTCATTCTTGGGGTGCTGAGGGTGCAGACACCTCTTCTGTAAATGCTTCGTGCTGAGTTGGGTGTCCTCATACCCGGGGCGAGGGTGAGGACTTCTCCCAAGCAGCCTCCAGGTGAGGTTGATTGTCCCCAGGCCTCCTCCCTCACTGCTCGTCTGCCTGAGCACCAGCATTGGAAGTTTTATAGATTCTAATGACCTTTAAGGGTCCAGGAAAGAGATGTGCAGAGACGCTGGGGTGGGGGTGGGCCGTTTTACCCTGCTCCACATTGGTTCGGCCCCCTTAGGCTGACAGTTCCTGCTAGCCTAGATGCTCTGACCAGTACTCTGCGCTTTCTTCAGTTAGGCCACCTAATTAACGTACAAACAACACCAGGTGTCAGAGCCCTGCTTGCTCAACTCCCAGACAGTCCAGGGCTGGTGGTGATCCAGGACCTTGACGGCCACTCAGTCAACGGCCTTTTGAAGTAGCCAGGAGTACAGCCGGTCTCATTGGCCGCCGTCACCGCGGTGTCTGTAGGCTTTTCTATGGTGGCAGCGTTATTTACGGTTCCCCTGCCAAGTTTATTAGCTCCGCTCTGGGTGCAGTAAGTCCTGTAAGCAATAGTCTGCTCTTTTGGGACACACTCTTGTTGTTTTCTGAGAGAAGCTCCAGGTCAAGTGATGGTCAAACGAGTCGTCATGGGGGCCCATTGCTCCAGGTTTTCTCTCTGGAGGTTGGTGTTGGAGGGCCTCCTCACTCGAGGTCATTGTGCCCACGGAGCAATCCCTGCAACTTCAGGGCATGGTGGGTGGTTAGGATCACCAAGTGGCGTCCTTTTCCCTTAGGAGGGAGCTGGCCTTGCGGGCTGCTGATTTCCAGGTTTTTAGATACCCCCAGTATCCTGGTCGGATGGGGTGGCTGGCCAATGCCTGGAGGGCATTCTTGCATTGTTCCATTTCAAGTGGTCCCAGTTTTTGCACTAATACTCCAAGGGCGATTCGCCTTGGACCAGGAATGTAAAGGTCAAAGGGTTTAGCTAACTTAGGGAGGTCCAGGGCAAGGATCTGAACTGACTGCTCTTTCCATTCTTGAAAGGCCGCTTCTGGATTCTATTCAAAAGGATCATCATCTTTTCCTTTCAGTGTTTCATATAGAGGCCCAGCTATTAGACTGTAGTTAGGGATCCAGATGCAGCAAACCCCGGTCTCCCCAGGAACCCCTAAGCTGTCTTCTAGTTTCAGGAAGGGTGAGGCTGCAAATGGCTTCTTCCCTTTCCTGGGGTGGGCTTTTCCGACCTTCTGTGCGAATGAAGCCCAGGAAGGTCACCTTAGTTTGTGATATTTGAGCCTTTTTCTTGGACACCTTCTATCTTTTATTGGCTAGGTAGTTCAGAGGCCTCCTTAGTCGGGCTGGTGATCAGAATGTCATCTGCATATTGAAGGAGGGTTCCCTTCTCCAGAGGTAGATTTTTTAGGTCTTTAGCTAACGTTTCCCCAAAGATGGTGTGGGAATTTTTGAACCCCTGGGGCAGGACGGCCCAGCAGTATTGTTTTTGTTGTATGTTGAGTCCTGCCACTCACAGCCAAAATTTCTTGTGACTCTGGGACGAATGGAATACAGAAGAAGGCATCATTGAAGTCTAATACAGAATACCATGTCCTGGTGGATGGTAGAATGACCAGCAGGGTGTAGGAATTAGGAACTACTAGATGTATATCCTCTGTGGCTTCACTGACTGTCCTGGCGTCCTCTACCAGGTCCCCAGCAGCTCACGGGGCTCTTGTGGTCAGGTCCCTCCCAGGATATGGAGCTCACCTGGGCAGGTACCCAGCAGCCCACGGGGCTGTGGTGGTTAGGCCCCTCCCAGGATATGGAGCTCACCTGGGCAGGTACCCAGCAGCCCATGGGGCCATCATGGTCAGGCCCCTCCCAGGATATGGAGCTCACCTGGGCAGGTACGCAGCAGCCCACGGGGCTCTCGTGGGCATGCCCCTCCCTGGATATGGAGCTCCCGTGGACAGGTACCCCGACAGGGCTGGGCACACAGGAACTGTGCACATAGCCCTCATTGCAGAGCACCCCCAGCACACCTGTCACTCAGAGCTGACACAGAGCACCTCAGAGCAGAGCTTGAACTAATAAACAGCAGCTCCAACAGGTCTGTGACCCTAGGCTTCACTCTGTGTGGCCTCCCTCTGCCTGGTCTTCTAGGGGCTTCCACAGCAGCCGGGGCACCAGGCCTCTGTCTCCACCCACCACCCCTCCTCTCCCTGACTCCTGGGTTCCTCTCATTAGCAGAGGGTCTTCTTGAAGTTGTCTCCCACTCCTGGACCAGATAAAATGATTAGAAAACAAGCCAGGGCTGCCGCCCCTTATCTATCCTGACTCTCGGGACCCTACACCTGTTCCTTGGATCTGGCCGGTTCAGCAAGGCCCATTTTCTGCAAATCTGAGCCCCTGAGGGGCGAGGATTGGCTGACCTGGGCAGCCTGACCCGGCCGGCCAGCCCTTCCCAGGTGTGCCTGGGTTGAGGTCAATATAAACACCCCTCCAGGCAGCAAAAGCCTCTGCAGCTGTGCCTGACGCCATATTCTCTGCCCCGTCAGCAGTCTCGGGGTTGGGCTGGTGGGAGGCAGTAGGGCCCACGGCTCTATGAGTGGCCCGTTGTGACTGGGGCTCTACTGGACTTTCTGCAGGAGTTGCCGGGCTGCCACCTGCTAAAGAAGAGGATGTGTCACCCATACTTGCTGCTGGAATTTCTCCCCGGGCAGAGGTAAGGAAGGAAAAAAGCAGTGGGGGCCGGGACAGGAGGGGTACCTCAGGCAGGGAAATGGAAAGTTTCCAGACGAGCGCCCGGGGCCAGGACCATCCTGGCTGGCCTGCAGGCACCAAGTCGGCCTGCGTGCTGTCGCTGGTGTGACTCCAAGCCCCTTCCTCTAGTTTTTAGTCTTTGCACACATTCAGGTGTTTTACCTGGGAACGGTGGGAAAAGTTCAGCAGCAGCTGGCCTGGGGCTCAGCTCACGTTTAGTCAGAGACGCCTCCTCACGGTCCCCCAGCTTTGCAATGAGGACGCTCCTTGTGTGGGGGCTGCTGGCTGCATGGGAGATGATTTCCCACCTGTGACCAACTTAAGAATTGTTTACCACTGGAGCAAGTGCGCTGATAGGGTTTTCCTCTGTATGACCAGTGGGTTCAGTTTTTTTTTTTTCTTTTTTGGTTCAAGGTAAGTTTTATTCCTCTTTTTGTATTTATGGATATAAGCATGGAAATCATTCATTCATATAAATACGTCTATGGGAAGGACAGAACTTTTTTTTCTGTTTTATTTTCTTAAGTATTATTTATTTTTTAATTTTTGAATTTATTTTATTCATTTTTTTATACAGCAGGCTCTTATTGGTTATCTATTTTATACATATAAGTGTATATATGTCAATCCCAGGGTCGCAATTCATCCCACCACCACCACCCTGCCACTTTCCCCCCTTGGTGTCCATACATTTGTTCTCTACATCTGTGTCTCTATTTCTGCCTTGCAAACCAGTTCATCTTTACCATTTTTCTAGGTTCTACATGTATGCGTTAATATACGATATTTATTTTTCTCTTTCTGACTTACTTCACTCTGTATGACAGTCTCTAGATCTATCCACGTCTCTACAAATGACCCAATTTCATTCCTTTTTATGGCTGAGTAATATTCCATTTTATATATGTAGCACATCTTTTCCGTTCGTCTGTCTATGGGCATTTAGGTTGCTTCCATGACCTGGCTATTGTAAATAGTGCTGCAATGAATATTGTGGTGAATATGTCTTTTTGAATTATGGTTTTCTCTGGGTATATGGCCAGTAGTGGGATTGCTGGGTCATATGGTAATTCTATTTTTAGTTTTTTAAGGAACCTCCATACTGTTCTCCATAGTGACTGTATCAATTTACATTCCCACAAATAGTGTAAGAGGGTTCCCTTTTCTCCACACCCTCTCCAGCATTTGTTGTTTGTAGATTTTCTGATGATGCCCATTCTAACTCGTGTGAGGTGATACCTCATTGTAGTTTTGGTTTATATTTCTCTAATAATTAGTGATGTTGAGTAGCTTTTCATGTGTTTCTTGGTCATCTGTATGTCTTCTTGGGACAAATGTCTATTTACGTCATCTGCCCATTTTTGGATTGGTTTGTTTGTTTTTTTACTGTTGAGCTGCATGAGCTGTTTATATACATTGGAGATTAATCCTTTGTCCATTGATTCGTTTGCAAATATTTTCTCCCATTCTGAGGGTTGTCTTTTCGTCTTGTTTGTAGTTTCCTTTGCTTTGCAAAAGCTTTTAGGTTTCATTTGCTCCCATTTGTTTTTGTTTTTTTTTTTTATTCCATTACTCTAGGAGGTGGATCAAAAAATATCTTGCTGTGATTTATGTCAAAGAGTATTCTTCCTATGTTTTCCTCTAAGAGTTTTATAGTGTCCGGTCTTACATTTCGGTCTCTAATCCATTTGGAGTTTATTTTTTGTGTATGGTGTTAGGGAGTGTTCTAATTTCATTCTTTTACATGTAGCTGTCCATTTTTCCCAGCACCACTTATTGAAGAGACTGTCTTTTCTCCATTGTATACCCTTGCCTCCTTTGTCATAGATTAGTGTGCCATAGGTGTGTAGGTTTATCTCTGGGCTTTCTTTTTTTTTTTTTTTTTTTTACATCTTTATTGGAGTATAATTGCTTTACAATTGTGTGTTAGTTTCTGCTGTATAAAAAAGTGAATCAGCTATGCGTATACATATAACACCATATCCCCTCCCTCTTGCACCTCCCTCTCACTCCCTTATCCCACCCTTTTAGGTGGTCACAAAGCACAGAGCTGATCTCCCTGTGCTATGTGGCTGCTTCCCAGTAGCTATCAATTTCAATTTTACATTTGGTAGTGTATATATGTCCATACCACTCTCTCACTTTGTCCCAGCTTACCCTTCCCTCTCCCCATGTCCTCAAGTCCTTTCTCTACGTCTGTGTCCTTAATCCTTTCCTGCCCCTACGTTCTTCATAAACTTTTTTTTTTTAGATTCCATATATATGTGTTAGCATACGGTATTTGTTTTTCTCTTTCTGACTTACTTCACTCTGTAGGACAGACTCTAGATCCATCCACCTCACTAAAAATAACTCAATTTCGCTTCTTTTTATGGCAGAATAATGTTCCATTGTATATATGTGCCACATCTTCTTTATCCATTTATCTGTTGATGGACACTTAGGTTGCTTCCATGTCCTGGCTATTGTAAATAGAGCTACAGTGAACATTGTGGTACATGACTCTTTTTGAATTATGGTTTTCTCAGGGTAAATGTCCAGGAGTGGGTTTGCTGGGTTGTATGGTAGTTCTATTTTTAGTTTTTAAGGAAGCCCCATACCGTTCTACCTAGTGGCTATATCAATTTACATTCCCACCAACAGTGCAAGAGGGTTCCCTTTTCTCCAATAAATGCCTCTCCAGCATTTACTGTTGGTAGATTTTTTGATGATGGCCATTCTGACTGGTGTGAGGTGATACCTCACTGTAGTTTTGATTTGCATTTCTCTAATGATTAGTGATGCTCAGCATCCTTTCATGTGTTTGTTGGCAACCTGTATATCTTCTTTGGAGAAATTTCTATTTAGGTCTTCTGCCCATTTTTGGATTGGGTTGTTTGGTTTTGTGATATTGAGCTACATGAGCTGCTTTTTGTAGATTAATCCTTTGCCATTTGCTTCATTTGAAAATATTTTCTCCCATTCTGATGGTTGTCTTTTCATCTTGCTTAAGTTTTCCTTTGCTGTGCAAAAGAATTTATGTTTCATTCGGTCCCATTTTTTAATTTTTGTTTTTATTTCCATTTCTCTAGGAGGTGGGTCAAAAAGGATCTTGCTGTGATTTATGTCATAGACTGTTCTGCTTATGTTTTCTTCTAAGAGTTTTATAGTGGCTGGTCTTATATTTAGGTCTCTAATCCATTTTGAGTTACTTTTGTGTATGGTGTTAGGGAGTGTACTAATTTCATTCTTTTACATGTAGCTGTCCAGTTTTCCCAGCACCACTTACTGAAGACACTGTCTTTTCTCCATTGTATACCCTTGCCTCCTTTGTCATAGATTAGTTAACCATAGGTACGTGGGTTTATCTCTGTGCTTTCTATCCTTTTCTATTGACCTATATTTCTGTGTTTGTGTCAGTACCATATTATGTTGATTACTGTAGCTTTGTAATATAGTCTGAAGTCTGGAAGTCTGATTCCTCCAGCTCTTTTTTTTCCCCCTCAAGACTGCTTTGGCTATCCAGGGTCTTTTGTGTCTCCCTACAAATTTTAAGATTTTTTTTTTCTTGTTCTGTAGAAAATGCCAAAGGTATTTTGATCGGGATTGCATTGAATCTGTAGATTGCTTTGGGTAGTATAGTCATTTTCACAATATTGATTCTTCTAATCCAAGGACATGGTATATGTCTCCATCTGTTTATATCATCTTTGATTTCTTTCATCAGTGTCTTATAGTTTTCTGAGTACAGGTCTTTTACTTCCTTAGGTAGGTTTATTCCTAGGTATTTTATTCTTTTTGTTGCAGTGGTAATGGGATTGTTTCCTTAATTTCTCTTTCTGATCTTTCATTGTTAGTGTATAGGAATGCAAGCAATTTCTGTGCATTAATTTTGTATCCTGCAACTTTACCAAATTCATTGATTAGCTCCAGTGGTTTTCTGGTGGCATCTTTAAGATTCTCTATCTATGATATCATGTCATCTGCAAACAGTGACAATTTTACTTCTTCTTTTCCGTTTTGTATTCCTTTTATTTCTTTTTCTTCTCTGATTGCCATGGCTAGGACTTCCAAAACTATGTTGAATAGCAGTGGTGAGAGTGGACATCCTCGTCTTGTTCCTGATCTTAGAGGAAACGCTTTCAGTTTTTCACCATTGAGAATGCTGTTTGCTGTGGGTTTGTCATATATGGCCTTTATTATGTTGAGGTAGTTTCCGTCTATGCCCACACTCTGCAGAGTTTTTATCGTAAATGAGTGTTGAATTTTCTCAAAATCTTTTCCTTCATCTATTGAGATGACCATATGGTTTTATTCTACAATTTGTTAATATGGTGTATCACATTGATTTGTGTATATTGAAGAATCCTTGCATCCCTGGGATAAACCCCACTTGATCAGGTGTATGATCCTTTTAATGTGTTGTTCGATTCTGTTTGCTAGTATTTTGTTGAGGATTTTTGCATCTATATTCATCAGGGATATTGGTCTATAATTTTCTTTCCTTGTAGTATCTCTGTCTGATTTTGGTATCAGGGTGATGGTGGTCTCATAGAATGAGTTTGGGAGTGTTCCTTCCCCTGCAATTGTTTTGAAGAATTTGAGAAGGTTGGGTGTTAGCTCTTCTCTAAATGTTTGATAGAATTCACCTGTAATGCCATCTGGTTCTGGACTTTTGTTTGTTGGAAGATTTTTAATCACAGTTTCAATTTCATTGCTTGTGATAGGTTTGTTCATATTTTCTATTTCTTCCTGGTTCAGTCTTAGAAGGTTATACCTTTCTAAGAATTTGTCCATTTCTTCCAGATTGTCCATTTTATTGGCACAGAGTTGCTTGTAGTAGTCTCTTAGGATGCTTTGTATTCCTGTGGTGTCTGTTGTAACTTCTCCTTTTTCACTTCTAATTTTGTTGATTTGCGTCCTCTCCCTCTTTTTCTTGAGTGTGGCTAAAGGTTGATCATTTTTGCTTATCTTCTCAAAGAACCAGCTTTTAGTTTTGATGATCTTTGCTTCCGTTTTCTTTGTTTCTATTTCATTTATTTCTGCTCTGATCTTTAGGATTTCTTTCCTTCTACTAACTTTGGGTTTTGTTCTTCTTTCTCTAGTTCCTCTAGGTGTAAGGTTAGATTGTTTATTTGAGATTTTTCTTGTTTCTTGAGGTAGGCTTGTATTGCTATAAACTTCCCTCTTAGAACTCCTTTTGCTGCATCCCATAGGTTTTGGATCATCGTGTTTTTGTTGTCATTTGTCTCTACGTAGTTTTTGATTTCCCCTTTGATTTCTTCAGTGATCTCTTGGTTATTTAGTAACGTATTGTTTAGCCTCCATGTGTTTGTGTTTTTTACAGTTTTTTCTGTGTAATTGATTTCTAATCTCATAGCATTGTGGTCGGAACAGCTGCTTGATATGATTTCAGTTTTCTTAAATTTACTGAGGCTTTATCTGTGACCCAAGATGTGATCTATCCTGGAGAATGTTCCGTGTGCAGTTGAGAAGAACGTGTAATCTGCTGTTTTTGGATGGAATGTCCTATAAATATCAATGAACTCTATCTGGTCTATTGTGTCATTTAAAGCTTGTGTTTCCTTATTAATTTTCTGTCTGGCTGATCTCCACTGGTGTAAGTGAGCTGTTAAAGTCCCCCGCTATTATTGTGTTACTGTCGATTTCCTCTTTTATAGCTGTTAGCAGTTGCCTTATACATTGAGGTGCTCCTATGTTGGGTACATATATATTTATAATTGTTATATCTTCTTCTTGGATTGATCCCTTGACCATTATGTAGTGTCTTTCCTTGTCTCTTGTAACATTCTTTATTTTAAAGTCTATTTTATCTGATATGAGTATTGCTACTCCAGCTTTCTTTTGATTTTCATTAGCATAGAATATATTTTTCCATCGCCTCACTTTCAGTCTGTATGTGTCCCTAGGTCTGAAATGGGTCTCTTGTAGACAGCATATATATGGGTCTTGTTTTTGTATCCATTCAGCCAGTCTATGTCTTTTGGTTGGAACATTTAGTGCATTCACGTTTAAGGTAATTATCGATATGTATGTTCCTACTACTATTTTCTTAATTGTTATGGGTTTGTCTTGGTGGGTCCTTTTCGTCTCTTGTGTTTCCCACTTAGAGAAGTTCTTTTAGCATTTGGTGTAGAGCTGGTTGCATGGTGCTGAATTCTCTTAGCTTTTGCTTGTCTGTAAGGCTTTTGATTTCTCCATCAAATCTGAATGAGCTCTTTGCAGGGTGCATTACCCTTGGTTGTATGTTCTTCCCTTTCATCACTTTAAATTTATCATGCCACTTCCTTCTGGCTTGTAGATTTTCTGCTGAGAAATCAGCTGTTATCCTTATGGGATTTCCCTTGTATGTTATTTGTCATTTTTCCCTTGCTGCTTTCAATAATTTTTCTTTGTCGTTAATTTTTGTCAATTTGATTACTATGTGTCTTGTCATTTTTCTCCTTTGGTTTCTCCTGCCTGGGACACTCTGTGCTTCTGGACTTGGGTGGCTATTTCTTTTCCCATGCTAGGGAAGTTTTTGACCATATTCTCTTCAAATATATTCTCGGGTCCTTTCTCTCTCTCTTCTCCTTCTGGGACCCCTATAATGCGAATGTTGTTGCGTTTAATGTTGTCCCAGAGGACTCTTGGGGTGTCTTCATTTATTTTCATTCTTTTTCTTTATTCTGTTCCATGGCAGTGATTTCCACCTTTCTGTCTTCCAGGCCACTTATCCGTTCTTCTGCCACAGTTATTCTGCTACTGATTCCTTCTAGTGTATTTTTCATTTCAGTTATTACATTGTTCACCTCTGTTTGTTTGTTCTTTAACTCTTCTAGGTGTTTGTTCCTTAATTCTTCTAGGTCTTTGTTAAGCATTTCTTGTGTCTTCTCGATCTTTGCCTCCTTTCTTTTTCTAAGGTCTTGGCTCAACTTCACTATCATTATTCTGAATTCTTTTTCTGGAAGGTTCCCTATCTCCACCTCATTCCGTTTTTTTTCTGGGGTTTTATCTTGTTCCTTGATCTGGTATAAAGTCCTCTGCCTTTTCATTTTGTCTATCTTTCTGTGAATGTGGTTTTCCTTCCACAGGCTGCAGAATTGTAGTTCTTCTTGCTTCTGCTGTCTGCTCTCTGGTGGATGAGTCTATCTTAGAGGCTTGTGCAAGCTTCCTGATGGGAGGGACTGGTGGTGGGTAGAGCTGGGTGTTGCTTTGGTGGGCAGAGCTTTAATCCGCTTGTCTACGGATTAAATAAAACTTTAATAAAAAGTTGAATCTGCTTGTCTGCTGATGCATGGGGCTGGGTTCCCTCCCTGTTGGTTGTTTGGCCTGAGGCGACCCAGCACTGGAGCCTACCTTGCTCTTGGTGGGGCTAATGGCGGACTCTGGGAGGGCTCACACCAAGGAGTATTTCCCAGAACTTCTGCTGCCAGTGTTGTTGTCCTCACGGTGAGCCACAGCCACAGCCACCAGCTGCCTCTGCAGGAGACCCTCTAAAAGTAGCAGGTAGTTCTGGTCATTCCCCTACGGGGTCACTGCTCCTTCCCCTGGGTCCTGATGTGCACACTACTTTGTGTGTGCCCTCCAAGAGTGGAGTATCTGAGTGGAGTTGAGACTCTGAGACTCTGTGTGGAGTCGCACAGACTCTGGGTCCTGTGAAGCTTCGATGTTTTGTGATTCTAGAAATCCTATAGGAGACGGTCCACAGCAGGTGAAGCTAATGTTGTCAGTAGAGGTGTTGAAGCCAAAGATCTGCAGTTCCGGCTATAGGTGCCGATGTACATACAGGACAAAATCATCTCGTGTGAATGTAGTTCAGGCATGTTTAAGATGAATGCAGTCATGTTAATGCCTACCATATTCTATCTTGAGCCTCTCCTCAGGGACCTCCTCCTCAGTTCCTGAGGCTCCTGTAAGTCATGTACAGGGGACTGGAGAGTGGGCTCTGTCCAGTCTGAGCCCTGAGTTACCCTGTGTGTATCTTAGGATACTTTGTATTTCTGTGGTGTCTGTTGTAACATCATCTCTTTCATTTCAGATTTATTTGGGCCCTCTCTTTTTTAACAAAACATACTACTGTTGTCTTTTATTCTTTACAGAAGTTTAATCAGTGTTTGATCTACTATCCTTACCCTATGTATACTTTTTGCAGTGAGATTTTTACTTTTCTTTGTTTCCTTGTTACTATCAATAATTAGTGAGACTTCTTTTAAGCTACCTTCAACATTGCTTATAAAGCTGCTTTATTAGTGATGACAGAGCCTTAATGGAAGTCATGTTCTGGTTGTAAATTAGAATGCAATGTGCCAGCACAAAGCCCCTTAAGTTTATGTCTCATTACTTCTTGTTCTTTTTTTAATTTAATTTTTATTTTTTGTCAGAGCAAATTTGATTAAAATGTTTTGTTTCTTCTAGGTGTGCAAGATGTGGTTCTTTTAAACATATACATATATCTATTCTTCTTTGGATCATTTTCCCATGTAGGTTATGACACCATGTTGAGTAGTCTTGTCTTGGTATTACGTAGGTCTTTGGTGATTACATATTTCACATGTGTTTCTATATCTATCTTAACCCCAATATCCTAATGTATCCAATCCTCACACCTTTCCATTTGGTGAACCCTAAGTTTGTTTAATGAATCTGTGATTGCATTTCTCTGTGGAAATATCTTCATTGGTATCAGTTTTTAGCTAAGACCTATAAGTGATATTATAGGATATGTGTCTTTTGCTTTCTGACTTAGTACAATTTGCCTGATTAACTCAAGAATCATACACAGTGCTGCAAATGGCATTGTTTTGGTTTTTTCCCTAGCTAATATTCCATCTGTACGTGTACCAGTTATTCTTTGGCCACGCACCTCTTGATGGACTTTTTGGTTGCCTCCATGTCTTGGTTATTGTAATACTGCTGCAATGCACATTTGCTTGCCTGTGTCTTTCCAGTTCTATCTCCTTATGTTATAGGCCAAGGAGTGGGCTTGCTGTATCATATGGTAGCTCAGTGTGTACGTTTTAAAGGCACCACCATTCAGTTCTCATTAGTGGCTCTTTCCAGGTTATGTCCCACTTAAAATTGAGGGTATGCATTTCTCCAAAACACCTTCAATATTTATTGTTTGTAGTTTGCTTGCTGCTGGTTATTCTAACAGGTGCGAGCTGATACCTCTGTGTGGCTGAATTTGCATGTGTCCCATAATCTGTTGAAATTGATCTTTAAAGCATGCTCTTTTTATTTATCAAACTGTGATTACAGCTTAGTTCTTCAAATTGTTTTCTTAAAGTAAGTGTCACATTTTGAAAAGTTTTGGCCACTACCTCCCTCAAGACATTTTGAGGGCAGGTTTCATTTACAGCCCTGAAGTACTTGTTCATATGAAGTGACCATTAACACAGATTTTAAAGCTGCATTTGCAGGTAACGGCCAGAGGGCGGCAGCCTTTTTACGTTCCCCAATCTGGTAACTAGGGAAAGAGTCCTTCAGCAGCAAGAGTGTCCAGCTTTATTTCTCATCCAGCTGTGGGTCTAGATATGATCAAACAAGGTTGCATCACAGCCCAGGAACGAATTATGTAAAATTTCCTCTCTCTATCACTGTCTTATTTTTTTGGGTTTTTTAAAGTTATTTAATTTAAAATGGGGATTCGCTACTTTTCACTGCTGTGTTTATGCCGCTTTACACCCACTTGACTCACTTCCAGACAGATATCAATACATAAGTTTTAAGATTCTTACTAGTCACATATATTCTTGTGCGGTGAATAGGGGGTGTTGAGTCCAGTTCACTGAGCAAGGAGTAGGTCTTGTCTATTACATATTGGGTGTATGGAACGGTATCTGAGCGAATTTGAAACCCTTGTTTTATGCATCACCCCACCTCACCTTTCCCGTTAAGCAGCCATAGTGTGTTTTCTAAACGTGTGACTCTGTTCTGTTTTGTAATTCAGTTCAAGTGTAGCGGTTTTTACATTCCCTCTATAAGTGATAGCTTATGATAAGTGTCTTTTTCTGTGTGACTTATTTCACTTAGAATTGTCATACCTAAATCCACTCATCTTGCTTCTACTAGCCTTATGACATTGATTTCATGGCTGAGTGATATTCCATTGTACATAAGGACCACAACTTCTTTATCCATTTTTCTCTTTCCTGGGATATTTAAGGTGTCATGAAGTGGAGGTTCTTGTCAACAGAGCAGCCCTAAACTTTGGGGTGCCTGTGTCTTGCTGATTTTAGTTTCCCCAATTTATACGCCCATGAGTGGAAGTGCCCTATGCTCCCTAAGCTTTGTTTTTTCGATGTTTCAGGACACACCGTACACTTCTCCAGAGTGGCTGTTGGCAATTTACATCCCGCCCATCAGCGTAGCAAGGCTCCTATTTCTCCATGGCCTGTCCTGCATTTGTGGTTTTGACACTTTTTTCAGCATGGCCCTTTGGACCGATGGGAAGCGAGACTTCTTTGTAGCGCTGATTTGAATTTCCAGGTTGCTTGGTTGGCCAAAAAGGGCGTATGCGTTTTTTCCTGAATATATTCAGGAAAAAACGCATACGCCCTTTTTGGCCAAGGGCATCATTGTCGACGTTTTGCCGCTTTTCATGTGCTTTAAAGGCGATTCGAATCTACCTCCTGAAACCTGTTTCCTGCAACTCTGCCTTGCTTTCAAATCCTCTTCGTTGCCTTCCCTCAATATATTTGTGGACGAGAGTTATCATTTATAACTCTGCAGGTTTGTGAATTGCAGTGCCCATGTGCTCCATTTATCAACTGGCTTTTTTGGGAGCTGGCCGCAGAAGCGCGGGATTGCCTCAGGCCCTATTCTGGTTCCGGGTGGCAGGCTGAGCCTGTGGTTAATTCTTCTTCCTGATGGGAAAATAGAGTGACCTGTGCCTGTCCCAACACCTAGATCTAGTCTCTCATTGGTTGCCCCTCTTCCCATTCATCCTTAGGACAAATTGCAACCTGTATGGAACAGGAGGTTAAAGGAGCTGATTCTCCAAGTAGGGAGATTGCTAGTAAAGTAGCTGGAATGGCGAACCCGAGCACACGGAGTTGAGAAATGAGGTGCGTTTTAGAAACTTTCCCAATCTCACGGTGTTCCATCTTCTAGGTTTCTCATGCATGTTTTCGATGTAGGAAGATGCCCTTGAACCTGGAGATTGGGGACAAATGGGATGGGTACCACGCAGTATTACTTTAAAGGGTCTGCGTTTGCTCACCCAACCTCACCCAACCTTTCAGCCCCAAGAGTGTCCACCCTTATGTCTCATCCAGCTGTGGGTCTAGATATGGTCAATCCAGGTTGCGTCACAGCCCCTGAATGAATTTTGTAAGAATTTCTCTCTCTTTCACTGTCTTTGTTTCATGGGTTTTTAAAACTAATTTATTTTTATAATGGGGTTTAGCTGCTTTTCACGGCTGTGTTTATGCGGCTCTACACCCACTTGACTCACTTCCAGAGAGATATCAATACATAAGTTTTAAGATTCTCACTAGTCAGATATATTCTTGTGTGGTGAATAGGGGGTGTTGAGTCCAGTTCACTGAGCAAGGAGTAGGTCTTGTCTATTACATATTGGGTGTATGGAACGGTATCTGAGCTAATTTGAAACCCTTGTTTTATGCATCACCCCACGTCACCTTTCCCGTTAAGCAACCATAGTGTGTTTTCTAAACGTGTGACTCTGTTGTGATTTGTAATTCAGTTCAATTGTAGCGGTTTTTACATTCCCTTTATAAGTGATAGCTTTTGATAAGTGTATTTTTCTGTGTGACTTATTTCACTTAGAGTCGTCGTACCTAAATCCACTCATCATGATGCTACTAGCCTTAAGACATTGATTTCATGGCTGAGTGATATTCCATTGTACATAAGGATCACAATTTCTTTATCCATTTTTCTCCTTCCTGGGATATTTAAGGTTTCGTGAAGTGGAGGTTCTTGTCAACAGAGCAGCCCTAAACTTTGGGGTGCCTGTCTCTTGCTGATTTTTAATTTTCCCAATTTATACGCCCATGAGTGGAAGTGCCCTATGCTCCATAAACTTTGTCTTTTCGATGTTTCAGGCCACACCGTACACTTCTCCAGAGTGGCTGTTGGCAATTTACATCCCTCCCATCAGCGTGGCAAGGCTCCCATTTCTCCAAGGCCTGTCCTGCATTTGTGGTTTTGACACTTTTTTCAGCATGGCCCTTTTGACCCATGGGAAGCGAGACTTCTTTGTAGCGCTGATTTGCCTTTCCAGGTTGCTTGGTTGGCCAAAAAGGGCGTATGCGGTTTTTCCTGAATATATTCAGGAAAAAACGCATACGCCCTTTTTGGCCAAGGGCATCATTTTCCACGTTTTGCCGCTTTTCATGTGCTTGAAAGGCGATTCGAATCTACCTCCTGAAACCTGTTTCATGCAACTCTGCCTTGCTTTCAAATCCTCTTCGTTGCCTTCCCTCAATATATTTGTGGACGAGAGTTATCATTTATAACTCTGCAGGTTTGTGAATTGCAGTGCCCATGTGCTCCATTTTTCAACTGGCTTTTTTCGGAGCTGGCCGCAGAAGCGCGGGATTGCCTCAGGCACTAATCTGGTTCCCGGCGGCAGGCTGAGCCTGTGCTTAATTCTTCTTCCTGATGGGAAAATAGAGTGACCTGTGCCTGTCCCAACACCTACATCTAGTCTCTCATTGGTTGCCCCTCTTCCCGTTCATCCTCAGGACAAATTGCAACCTGTACAGAACAGGAGGTTAAAGGTGCTGATTCTCCAAGTAGGGAGATTGCTAGTAAAGTAGCTGGAATGGCGAACCCGAGAACAAGGAAATGAGAAATGAGGTGCGTTTCAGAAACCTTTCCCGATCAGACGGTGTACCATCTTCTAGGTTTCCCATGCGTGTTTTCGATGTAGGAAGATGCCCTTGAACCTGGAGATTTGGGACCCATGGGATGGGTACCACGCAGTATTACTTTAAAGAGTCTACGTTTGCTCACCCAACCTCACCAAACCTCTCAGCCCCAAGAGTGTCCACCCTTAGGTCTCATCCAACTGTGGGTCTAGATATGTTCAACCCAGGTTGCGTCACAGCCCCTGAAGGAATTGTGTAAGAATTTCTCTCTCTTTCACTGTCTTTGTTTTACGGGTTTTTAGAAGTAATTTATTTTTATAATGGAGTTTAGCTGCTTTTCACGGCTGTGTTTATGCGGCTTTACACACACTTGACTCACTTCCAGAGAGATATCAATATATAGGTTTTAAGATTCTCACTAGTCAGATATATTCTTGTGCGGTGAATAGGGGGTGTTGAGTCCAGTTCACTGAGAAAGGAGTAGGTCTTTTCTATTACTTATTGGGTGTATGGAAGGGTATCTGAGCTAATTTGAAACCCTTGTTTTATGCATCACCGCACATCACCTTTCCCGTTAAGCAGCCATAGTGTGTTTTCTAAATGTGTGACTCTGTTCTGATTTGTAATTCAATTCAAGTGTAGCGGTTTTTACATTCCCTTTATAAGTGATAGCTTTTGATAAGTGTATTTTTCTGTGTGACTTATTTCACTTAGAGTCGTCGTACCTAAATCCACTCATCATGCTGCTACTAGCCTTATGACATTGATTTCATGGCTGAGTGATATTCCATTGTACATAAGGATCACAATTTCTTTATCCATTTTTCTCCTTCCTGGGATATTTAAGGTTTCGTGAAGTGGAGGTTCTTGTCAACAGAGCAGCCCTAAACTTTGGGGTGCCTGAGTCTTGCTGATTTTTAGTTTTCCCAATTTATACGCCCATGAGTGGAAGTGCCCTATGCTCCATAAACTTTGTCTTTTCGATGTTTCAGGCCACACCGTACACTTCTCCAGAGTGGCTGTTGGCAATTTACATCCCTCCCATCAGCGTGGCAAGGCTCCCATTTCTCCAAGGCCTGTCCTGCATTTGTGGTTTTGACACTTTTTTCAGCATGGCCCTTTTGACCCATGGGAAGCGAGACTTCTTTGTAGCGCTGATTTGCCTTTCCAGGTTGCTTGGTTGGCCAAAAAGGGCGTATGCGGTTTTTCCTGAATATATTCAGGAAAAAACGCATACGCCCTTTTTGGCCAAGGGCATCATTTTCCACGTTTTGCCGCTTTTCATGTGCTTGAAAGGCGATTCGAATCTACCTCCTGAAACCTGTTTCATGCAACTCTGCCTTGCTTTCAAATCCTCTTCGTTGCCTTCCCTCAATATATTTGTGGACGAGAGTTATCATTTATAACTCTGCAGGTTTGTGAATTGCAGTGCCCATGTGCTCCATTTTTCAACTGGCTTTTTTCGGAGCTGGCCGCAGAAGCGCGGGATTGCCTCAGGCACTAATCTGGTTCCCGGCGGCAGGCTGAGCCTGTGCTTAATTCTTCTTCCTGATGGGAAAATAGAGTGACCTGTGCCTGTCCCAACACCTACATCTAGTCTCTCATTGGTTGCCCCTCTTCCCGTTCATCCTCAGGACAAATTGCAACCTGTACAGAACAGGAGGTTAAAGGTGCTGATTCTCCAAGTAGGGAGATTGCTAGTAAAGTAGCTGGAATGGCGAACCCGAGAACAAGGAAATGAGAAATGAGGTGCGTTTCAGAAACCTTTCCCGATCAGACGGTGTACCATCTTCTAGGTTTCCCATGCGTGTTTTCGATGTAGGAAGATGCCCTTGAACCTGGAGATTTGGGACCCATGGGATGGGTACCACGCAGTATTACTTTAAAGAGTCTACGTTTGCTCACCCAACCTCACCAAACCTCTCAGCCCCAAGAGTGTCCACCCTTAGGTCTCATCCAACTGTGGGTCTAGATATGTTCAACCCAGGTTGCGTCACAGCCCCTGAAGGAATTGTGTAAGAATTTCTCTCTCTTTCACTGTCTTTGTTTTACGGGTTTTTAGAAGTAATTTATTTTTATAATGGAGTTTAGCTGCTTTTCACGGCTGTGTTTATGCGGCTTTACACACACTTGACTCACTTCCAGAGAGATATCAATATATAGGTTTTAAGATTCTCACTAGTCAGATATATTCTTGTGCGGTGAATAGGGGGTGTTGAGTCCAGTTCACTGAGAAAGGAGTAGGTCTTTTCTATTACTTATTGGGTGTATGGAAGGGTATCTGAGCTAATTTGAAACCCTTGTTTTATGCATCACCGCACATCACCTTTCCCGTTAAGCAGCCATAGTGTGTTTTCTAAATGTGTGACTCTGTTCTGATTTGTAATTCAATTCAAGTGTAGCGGTTTTTACATTCCCTTTATAAGTGATAGCTTTTGATAAGTGTCTTTTTCTGTGTGACTTATTTCACTTAGAGTCATCGTACCTAAATCCACTCATCATGCTGCTACTAGCCTTATGACATTGATTTCATGGCTGAGTGATATTCCATTGTACATAAGGACCACAATTTCTTTATCCATTTTTCTCTTTCCTGGGATATTTAAGGTTTCCTGAAGTGGAGGTTCCTGTCAACAGAGCAGCCCTAACCTTTGGTTGCCTGAGTCTTGCTGATTTTTAGTTTTCCCAATTTATACGCCCATGAGTGGAAGTGCCCTATGCTCCATAAACTGTGTTTTTTCGATGTTTCAGGCCACACCGTACACTTCTCCAGAGTGGCTGTTGGCAATTTACATCCCGCCCATCAGCGTAGCAAGGCTCCCATTTCTCCATGGCCTGTCCTGCATTTGTGGTTTTGACACTTTTTTCATCATGACCCTTTTGACCGATGGGAAGCGAGACTTCTTTGTAGCGCTGATTTGCCTTTCCAGGTTGCTTGGTTGGCCAAAAAGGGCGTATGCGTTTTTTCCTGAATATATTCAGGAAAAAACGCATACGCCCTTTTTGGCCAAGGGCATCATTTTCCACGTTTTGCCGCTTTTCATGTGCTTGAAAGGCGATTCGAATCTACCTCCTGAAATCTGTGTTTTGCAGTTCTGCCTTGCTTTCAATTCCTCTTCGTTGCCTTCCCTCAATATATTTGTGGACGAGAGTTATCATTTATAACTCTGAGGGTTTGTGAATGGCAGTGTCCCTGGGCTCCATTTTTCAACTCGCTTTTTTGGGAGCTGGCCCTAAGAGCGTGGGATTGCCTCAGGCCCTATTCTGCTTCTGGGCAGCAGCCTGAGCCTGTGGTTAATTCTTCTTCCTGATGGGAAAATAGAGTGACCTGTGCCTGTCCCAACACCTAGATCTAGTCTCTCATTGGTTGCCCCTCTTCCCGTTCATCCTCAGGACAAATTGCAACCTGTAGGGAACAGGAGGTTAAAGGTGCTGATTCTCCAAGTAGGGAGATTGCTAGTAAAGTAGCTGGAATGGCGAACCCGAGCACAAGGAGATGAGAAATGAGGTGCGTTTTAGAAACCTTTCAAATTCACACGCTGTACCATCTTCTGGGTTCCTCATGCAAGTTTTCGATGTAGGAAGATGCCCTTGAACCTAGAGATTTGGGACCCATGGGATGGGTACCACGCAGTATTACTTTAAAGGGTCTGCGATGGCTCACCCAACCTCACCAAACCTCTCAGCCCCAAGAGTGTCCACCCTTATGTCTCATCCAGCTGTGGGTCTAGATATGGTCAACCCAGGTTGCATCACAGCCCCTGAATGAATTTTGTAAGAATTTCTCTCTCTTTTACTGTCTTTGTTTCATGCGTTTTTAAAAATAATTTATTTTTATAATGGGGTTTAGCTGCTGTTCACGGCTGTGTTTATGCGGCTTTACACCCTCTTGACTCACTTCCAGAGAGATATCAATACATAGGTTTTAAGATTCTCACTAGTCGGATATATTCTTGTGCGGTGAATACGGGGTGTTGAGTCCAGTTCACTGAGCAAGGAGTAGGTCTTCTCTATTACATATTGGGTGTATGGAACGGTATCAGAGCTAATTTGAAACCCTTGTTTTATGCATCACCCCACCTCACCTTTCCCGTTAAGCAGCCATAGTGTGTTTTCAAAATGGGTGACTCTGTTCTGATTTGTAATTCAGTTCAAGTGTAGCGGTTTTTACATCCCTCTATAAGTGATATCTTTTGATATGTGTCTTTTTCTGTGTGACTTATTTCACTTAGAGTCGTCGTACCTAAATCCACTCATCATGCTGCTACTAGCCTTATGACATTGATTTCATGGCTGAGTGATATTCCATTGTATATAAGGACCACAACTTCTTTATCCATTTTTCTCTTTCCTGGGATATTTAAGGTGTCATGAAGTGGAGGTTCTTGTCAACAGAGCAGCCGTAAACTTTGGGGTGCCTGTGTCTTGCTGATTTTTATTTTTCCCAATTTATACGCCCATGAGTGGAAGTGCCCTATGCTCCCTAAGCTGTGTTTTTTCGATGTTTCAGGACACACCGTACACTTCTCCACAGTGGCTGTTGCCAATTTACATCCCGCCCATCAGCGTAGCAAGGCTCCTATTTCTCCATGGCCTGTCCTGCATTTGTGGTTTTGACACTTTTTTCAGCATGGCCCTTTTGACCGATGGGAAGCGAGACTTCTTTGTAGCGCTGATTTGCCTTTCCAGGTTGCTTGGTTGGCCAAAAAGGGCGTATGCGTTTTTTCCTGAATATATTCAGGAAAAAACGCATATGCCCTTTTTGGCCAAGGGCATCATTGTCGACGTTTTGCCGCTTTTCATGTGCTTTAAAGGCGATTCGAATCTACCTCCTGAAACCTGTTTCCTGCAACTCTGCCTTGCTTTCAAATCCTCTTCGTTGCCTTCCCTCAATATATTTGTGGACGAGAGTTATCATTTATAACTCTGCAGGTTTGTGAATTGCAGTGCCCATGTGCTCCATTTTTCAACTGGCTTTTTTCGGAGCTGGCCGCAGAAGCGCGGGATTGCCTCAGGCACTATTCTGCTTCCCGGCGGCAGGCTGAGCCTGTGCTTAATTCTTCTTCCTGATGGGAAAATAGAGTGACCTGTGCCTGTTCCAACACCTACATGTAGTCTCTCATTGGTTGCCCCTCTTCCCGTTCATCCTCAGGACAAATTGCAACCTGTACAGAACAGGAGGTTAAAGGTGTTGATTCTGCAAGTAGGGAGATTGCTAGTAAAGTAGCTGGAATGGTGAACCCGAGCACAAGGAGATGAGAAATGAGGTGCGTTTTAGAAACCTTTCCCGATCACATGGTGTACCATCTTCTGGGTTTCTCATGCATGTTTTCAATGCAGGAAGATGCCCTTAAAACTGGAGATTTGGGACCCATGGGATGGGTACCACGCAGTATTACCTTAAAGGGTCTGAGTTTGCTCACCCAACCTCACCAAACCGGTCAGCCCCAAGAGTGTCCACCCTTAGGTCTCATCCAACTGTGGGTCTAGATATTTTCAATCCAGGTTGCATCACAGCCCCTGAACGAATTGTGTAAGAATTTCTCTCTCTTTCACTGTCTTTGTTTTACGGGTTTCTACAAGTAATTTATTTTTATAATGGGGTTTAGCTGCTTTTCACGGCTGTGTTTATGCGGCTTTACACCCACTTGACACACTTCCAGAGGGATATCAATACATAGGTTTTAAGATTCTCACTAGTCAGATATATACTTGTGCGGTGAATAGGGGGTGTTGAGTCCAGTTCACTGAGCAAGGAGTAGGTCTTGTCTATTACATATTGGGTGTATGGAACGGTATCTGATCTAATTTGAAACCCTTGTTTTATGCATCACACCACCTCATCTTTCCCGTTAAGCAGCCATAGTGTGTTTTCTAAACGTGTGACTCTGTTCTCTTTTGTAATTCAGTTCAAGTGTAGCAGTTTTTACATTCCCTCTATAAGTGATAGCTTATGATAAGTGTCTTTTTCTGTGTGACTTATTTCACTTAGAGTCGTCGTACCTAAATCCACTCATCATGATGCTACTAGCCTTAAGACATTGATTTCATGGCTGAGTGATATTCCATTGTACATAAGGATCACAATTTCTTTATCCATTTTTCTCCTTCCTGGGATATTTAAGGTTTCGTGAAGTGGAGGTTCTTGTCAACAGAGCAGCCCTAAACTTTGGGGTGCCTGTCTCTTGCTGATTTTTAATTTTCCCAATTTATACGCCCATGAGTGGAAGTGCCCTATGCTCCATAAACTTTGTCTTTTCGATGTTTCAGGCCACACCGTACACTTCTCCAGAGTGGCTGTTGGCAATTTACATCCCTCCCATCAGCGTGGCAAGGCTCCCATTTCTCCAAGGCCTGTCCTGCATTTGTGGTTTTGACACTTTTTTCAGCATGGCCCTTTTGACCCATGGGAAGCGAGACTTCTTTGTAGCGCTGATTTGCCTTTCCAGGTTGCTTGGTTGGCCAAAAAGGGCGTATGCGGTTTTTCCTGAATATATTCAGGAAAAAACGCATACGCCCTTTTTGGCCAAGGGCATCATTTTCCACGTTTTGCCGCTTTTCATGTGCTTGAAAGGCGATTCGAATCTACCTCCTGAAACCTGTTTCATGCAACTCTGCCTTGCTTTCAAATCCTCTTCGTTGCCTTCCCTCAATATATTTGTGGACGAGAGTTATCATTTATAACTCTGCAGGTTTGTGAATTGCAGTGCCCATGTGCTCCATTTTTCAACTGGCTTTTTTCGGAGCTGGCCGCAGAAGCGCGGGATTGCCTCAGGCACTAATCTGGTTCCCGGCGGCAGGCTGAGCCTGTGCTTAATTCTTCTTCCTGATGGGAAAATAGAGTGACCTGTGCCTGTCCCAACACCTACATCTAGTCTCTCATTGGTTGCCCCTCTTCCCGTTCATCCTCAGGACAAATTGCAACCTGTACAGAACAGGAGGTTAAAGGTGCTGATTCTCCAAGTAGGGAGATTGCTAGTAAAGTAGCTGGAATGGCGAACCCGAGAACAAGGAAATGAGAAATGAGGTGCGTTTCAGAAACCTTTCCCGATCAGACGGTGTACCATCTTCTAGGTTTCCCATGCGTGTTTTCGATGTAGGAAGATGCCCTTGAACCTGGAGATTTGGGACCCATGGGATGGGTACCACGCAGTATTACTTTAAAGAGTCTACGTTTGCTCACCCAACCTCACCAAACCTCTCAGCCCCAAGAGTGTCCACCCTTAGGTCTCATCCAACTGTGGGTCTAGATATGTTCAACCCAGGTTGCGTCACAGCCCCTGAAGGAATTGTGTAAGAATTTCTCTCTCTTTCACTGTCTTTGTTTTACGGGTTTTTAGAAGTAATTTATTTTTATAATGGAGTTTAGCTGCTTTTCACGGCTGTGTTTATGCGGCTTTACACACACTTGACTCACTTCCAGAGAGATATCAATATATAGGTTTTAAGATTCTCACTAGTCAGATATATTCTTGTGCGGTGAATAGGGGGTGTTGAGTCCAGTTCACTGAGAAAGGAGTAGGTCTTTTCTATTACTTATTGGGTGTATGGAAGGGTATCTGAGCTAATTTGAAACCCTTGTTTTATGCATCACCGCACATCACCTTTCCCGTTAAGCAGCCATAGTGTGTTTTCTAAATGTGTGACTCTGTTCTGATTTGTAATTCAATTCAAGTGTAGCGGTTTTTACATTCCCTTTATAAGTGATAGCTTTTGATAAGTGTCTTTTTCTGTGTGACTTATTTCACTTAGAGTCATCGTACCTAAATCCACTCATCATGCTGCTACTAGCCTTATGACATTGATTTCATGGCTGAGTGATATTCCATTGTACATAAGGACCACAATTTCTTTATCCATTTTTCTCTTTCCTGGGATATTTAAGGTTTCCTGAAGTGGAGGTTCCTGTCAACAGAGCAGCCCTAACCTTTGGTTGCCTGAGTCTTGCTGATTTTTAGTTTTCCCAATTTATACGCCCATGAGTGGAAGTGCCCTATGCTCCATAAACTGTGTTTTTTCGATGTTTCAGGCCACACCGTACACTTCTCCAGAGTGGCTGTTGGCAATTTACATCCCGCCCATCAGCGTAGCAAGGCTCCCATTTCTCCATGGCCTGTCCTGCATTTGTGGTTTTGACACTTTTTTCATCATGACCCTTTTGACCGATGGGAAGCGAGACTTCTTTGTAGCGCTGATTTGCCTTTCCAGGTTGCTTGGTTGGCCAAAAAGGGCGTATGCGTTTTTTCCTGAATATATTCAGGAAAAAACGCATACGCCCTTTTTGGCCAAGGGCATCATTTTCCACGTTTTGCCGCTTTTCATGTGCTTGAAAGGCGATTCGAATCTACCTCCTGAAATCTGTGTTTTGCAGTTCTGCCTTGCTTTCAATTCCTCTTCGTTGCCTTCCCTCAATATATTTGTGGACGAGAGTTATCATTTATAACTCTGAGGGTTTGTGAATGGCAGTGTCCCTGGGCTCCATTTTTCAACTCGCTTTTTTGGGAGCTGGCCCTAAGAGCGTGGGATTGCCTCAGGCCCTATTCTGCTTCTGGGCGGCAGCCTGAGCCTGTGGTTAATTCTTCTTCCTGATGGGAAAATAGAGTGACCTGTGCCTGTCCCAACACCTAGATCTAGTCTCTCATTGGTTGCCCCTCTTCCCGTTCATCCTCAGGACAAATTGCAACCTGTAGGGAACAGGAGGTTAAAGGTGCTGATTCTCCAAGTAGGGAGATTGCTAGTAAAGTAGCTGGAATGGCGAACCCGAGCACAAGGAGATGAGAAATGAGGTGCGTTTTAGAAACCTTTCAAATTCACACGCTGTACCATCTTCTGGGTTCCTCATGCAAGTTTTCGATGTAGGAAGATGCCCTTGAACCTAGAGATTTGGGACCCATGGGATGGGTACCACGCAGTATTACTTTAAAGGGTCTGCGATGGCTCACCCAACCTCACCAAACCTCTCAGCCCCAAGAGTGTCCACCCTTATGTCTCATCCAGCTGTGGGTCTAGATATGGTCAACCCAGGTTGCATCACAGCCCCTGAATGAATTTTGTAAGAATTTCTCTCTCTTTTACTGTCTTTGTTTCATGCGTTTTTAAAAATAATTTATTTTTATAATGGGGTTTAGCTGCTGTTCACGGCTGTGTTTATGCGGCTTTACACCCTCTTGACTCACTTCCAGAGAGATATCAATACATAGGTTTTAAGATTCTCACTAGTCGGATATATTCTTGTGCGGTGAATACGGGGTGTTGAGTCCAGTTCACTGAGCAAGGAGTAGGTCTTCTCTATTACATATTGGGTGTATGGAACGGTATCAGAGCTAATTTGAAACCCTTGTTTTATGCATCACCCCACCTCACCTTTCCCGTTAAGCAGCCATAGTGTGTTTTCAAAATGGGTGACTCTGTTCTGATTTGTAATTCAGTTCAAGTGTAGCGGTTTTTACATCCCTCTATAAGTGATATCTTTTGATATGTGTCTTTTTCTGTGTGACTTATTTCACTTAGAGTCGTCGTACCTAAATCCACTCATCATGCTGCTACTAGCCTTATGACATTGATTTCATGGCTGAGTGATATTCCATTGTATATAAGGACCACAACTTCTTTATCCATTTTTCTCTTTCCTGGGATATTTAAGGTGTCATGAAGTGGAGGTTCTTGTCAACAGAGCAGCCGTAAACTTTGGGGTGCCTGTGTCTTGCTGATTTTTATTTTTCCCAATTTATACGCCCATGAGTGGAAGTGCCCTATGCTCCCTAAGCTGTGTTTTTTCGATGTTTCAGGACACACCGTACACTTCTCCACAGTGGCTGTTGCCAATTTACATCCCGCCCATCAGCGTAGCAAGGCTCCTATTTCTCCATGGCCTGTCCTGCATTTGTGGTTTTGACACTTTTTTCAGCATGGCCCTTTTGACCGATGGGAAGCGAGACTTCTTTGTAGCGCTGATTTGCCTTTCCAGGTTGCTTGGTTGGCCAAAAAGGGCGTATGCGTTTTTTCCTGAATATATTCAGGAAAAAACGCATATGCCCTTTTTGGCCAAGGGCATCATTGTCGACGTTTTGCCGCTTTTCATGTGCTTTAAAGGCGATTCGAATCTACCTCCTGAAACCTGTTTCCTGCAACTCTGCCTTGCTTTCAAATCCTCTTCGTTGCCTTCCCTCAATATATTTGTGGACGAGAGTTATCATTTATAACTCTGCAGGTTTGTGAATTGCAGTGCCCATGTGCTCCATTTTTCAACTGGCTTTTTTCGGAGCTGGCCGCAGAAGCGCGGGATTGCCTCAGGCACTATTCTGCTTCCCGGCGGCAGGCTGAGCCTGTGCTTAATTCTTCTTCCTGATGGGAAAATAGAGTGACCTGTGCCTGTTCCAACACCTACATGTAGTCTCTCATTGGTTGCCCCTCTTCCCGTTCATCCTCAGGACAAATTGCAACCTGTACAGAACAGGAGGTTAAAGGTGTTGATTCTGCAAGTAGGGAGATTGCTAGTAAAGTAGCTGGAATGGTGAACCCGAGCACAAGGAGATGAGAAATGAGGTGCGTTTTAGAAACCTTTCCCGATCACATGGTGTACCATCTTCTGGGTTTCTCATGCATGTTTTCAATGCAGGAAGATGCCCTTAAAACTGGAGATTTGGGACCCATGGGATGGGTACCACGCAGTATTACCTTAAAGGGTCTGAGTTTGCTCACCCAACCTCACCAAACCGGTCAGCCCCAAGAGTGTCCACCCTTAGGTCTCATCCAACTGTGGGTCTAGATATTTTCAATCGAGGTTGCATCACAGCCCCTGAACGAATTGTGTAAGAATTTCTCTCTCTTTCACTGTCTTTGTTTTACGGGTTTCTACAAGTAATTTATTTTTATAATGGGGTTTAGCTGCTTTTCACGGCTGTGTTTATGCGGCTTTACACCCACTTGACACACTTCCAGAGGGATATCAATACATAGGTTTTAAGATTCTCACTAGTCAGATATATACTTGTGCGGTGAATAGGGGGTGTTGAGTCCAGTTCACTGAGCAAGGAGTAGGTCTTGTCTATTACATATTGGGTGTATGGAACGGTATCTGATCTAATTTGAAACCCTTGTTTTATGCATCACACCACCTCATCTTTCCCGTTAAGCAGCCATAGTGTGTTTTCTAAACGTGTGACTCTGTTCTCTTTTGTAATTCAGTTCAAGTGTAGCAGTTTTTACATTCCCTCTATAAGTGATAGCTTATGATAAGTGTCTTTTTCTGTGTGACTTATTTCACTTAGAGTCGTCGTACCTAAATCCACTCATCATGATGCTACTAGCCTTAAGACATTGATTTCATGGCTGAGTGATATTCCATTGTACATAAGGACCACAACTTCTTTATCCATTTTTCTCTTTCCTGGGATATTTAAGGTGTCATGAAGTGGAGGTTCTTGTCAACAGAGCAGCCCTAAACTTTGGGGTGCCTGTCTCTTGCTGATTTTTAATTTTCCCAATTTATACGCCCATGAGTGGAAGTGCCCTATGCTCCCTAAGCTGTGTTTTTTCGATGTTTCAGGCCACACCGTACACTTCTCCAGAGTGGTTGCTGGCAATTTACATCCCGCCCATCAGTGTAGCAAGGCTTCCATTTCTCAATGGCCTGTCCTGCTTTTGTGGTTTTGACAGTTTTTTCAGCATGGCCCTTTTGACCGATGGGAAGCGAGACTTCTTTGTAGCGCTGATTTACCTTTCCAGGTTGCTTGGTGGGCCAAAAAGGGCGTATGCGTTTTTTCCTGAATATATTCAGGAAAAAACGCATACGCCCTTTTTGGCCAAGGGCATCATTGTCGACGTTTTGCCACTTTTCATGTGCTTTAAAGGCGATTCGAATCTACCTCCTGAAACCAGTTTCCTGCAATTCTGCCTTGCTTTCAAATCCTCTTCGTGGCCTTCCCTCAATATATTTGTGGACGAGAGTTATCATTTATAACTCTGCAGGTTTGTGAATTGCAGTGCCCATGTGCTCCATTTTTCAACTGGCTTTTTTGGGAGCTGGCCGCAGAAGCACGGGATTGCCTCAGGCCCTATTCTGGTTCCGGGCGGTAGGCTGAGCCTGTGGTTAATTCTTCTTCCTGATGGGAAAATAGAGTGACCTGTGCCTGTCCCAACACCTAGATGTAGTCTCTCATTGGTTGCCCCTCTTCCCATTCATCCTTAGGACAAATTGCAACCTGTATGGAACAGGAGGTTAAAGGTGCTGATTCTCCAAGTAGGGAGATTGCTAGTAAAGTAGCTGGAATGGCGAACCCGAGCACAAGGAGATGAGAAATGAGGTGCGTTTCAGAAACCTTTCCCGATCAGACGGTGTACCATCATCTAGGTTTCCCATGCGTGTTTTCGATGTAGGAAGATGCCCTTGAACCTGGAGATTTAGGACCCATGGGATGGGTACCACACAGTATTACTTTAAGGGGTCTACGTTTGCTCACCCAACGTCACCAAACCTCTCAGCCCCAAGAGTGTCCACCCTTAGGTCTCATCCAACTGTGGGTCTAGATATGTTCAACCCAGGTTGCGTCACAGCCCCTGAAGGAATTTTGTAAGAATTTCTCTCTCTTTCACTGTCTTTGTTTTACGGGTTTTTAAAAGTAATTTATTTTTATAATGGGGTTTAGGTGCTTTTCATGGCTGTGTTTATGCGGCTTTACACCCACTTGACTCACTTCCAGAGAGATATCAATACATAGGTTTTAAGATTCTCACTAGTCAGATATATTCTTGTGCGGTGAATAGGGGGTGTTGAGTCCAGTTCACTGAGCAAGGAGTAGGTCTTTTCTATTACTTATTGGGTGTATGGAACGGTATCTGAGATAATTTGAAACCCTTGTTTTATGCATCACCGCACATCACCTTTCCCGTTAAGCAGCCATAGTGTGTTTTCTAAATGTGTGACTCTGTTCTGATTTGTAATTCAATTCAAGTGTAGCGGTTTTTACATTCCCTTTATAAGTGATAGCTTTTGATAAGTGTCTTTTTCTGTGTGACTTATTTCACTTAGAGTCGTCGTACCTAAATCCACTCATCATGCTGCTACTAGCCTTATGACATTGATTTCATGGCTGAGTGATATTCCATTGTACATAAGGACCACAACTTCTTTATCCATTTTTCTCTTTCCTGGGATATTTAAGGTTTTCTGAAGTGGAGGTTCTTGTCAACAGAGCAGGCCTAAACTTTGGGGTGCCTGAGTCTTGGTGATTTTTAGTTTTCCCAATTTATACGCCCATGAGTGGACGTGCCCTGTGCTCCCTAAGCTGTGTTTTCTCGATGTTTCAGGACACACCGTACACTTCTCCAGAGTGGCTCTTGGCAATTTACATCCCGCCCATCAGCGTAGCAAGGCCCCTATTTCTCCATGGACTGTCCTGCATTTGTGGTTTTGACACTTTTTTCAGCATGGCCCTTTGGACCGATGGGAAGCGAGACTTCTTTGTAGCACTGATTTGCCTTTCCAGGTTGCTTGGTTGGCCAAAAAGGGCGTATGCGTTTTTTCCTGAATATATTCAGGAAAAAACGCATACGCCCTTTTTGGCCAAGGGCATCATTGTCGACGTTTTGCCGCTTTTCATGTGCTTTAAAGGCGATTCGAATCTACCTCCTGAAACCTGTTTCCTGAAACTCTGCCTTGCTTTCATATCCTCTTCGTTGCGTTCCCTCAATATATTTGTGGACGAGATTTATCATTTATAACTCTGCAGGTTTGTGAATTGCAGTGCCCATGTGCTCCATTTTTCAACTGGCTTTTTTGGGAGCTGGCCGCAGAAGCGCGGGATTGCCTCAGGCCCTATTCTGGTTCCGGGCGGCAGGCTGAGCCTGTGGTTAATTCTTCTTCCTGATGGGAAAATAGAGTGACCTGTGCCTGTCCCAACACCTAGATCTAGTCTCTCATTGGTTGCCCCTCTTCCCGTTCATCCTCAGGACAAATTGCAACCTGTAGGGAACAGGAGGTTAAAGGTGCTGATTCTCCAAGTAGGGAGATTGCTAGTAAAGTAGCTGGAATGGCGAACCCGAGCACAAGGAGATGAGAAATGAGGTGCGTTTTAGAAACCTTTCAAATTCACACGCTGTACCATCTTCTGGGTTCCTCATACAAGTTTTCGATGTAGGAAGATGCCCTTGAACCTAGAGATTTGGGACCCATGGGATGGGTACCACGCAGTATTACTTTAAAGGGTCTGCGATGGCTCACCCAACCTCACCAAACCTCTCAGCCCCAAGAGTGTCCACCCTTATGTCTCATCCAGCTGTGGGTCTAGATATGGTCAACCCAGGTTGCGTCACAGCCCCTGAATGAATTTTGTAAGAATTTCTCTCTCTTTTACTGTCTTTGTTTCATGCGTTTTTAAAAATAATTTATTTTTATAATGGGGTTTAGCTGCTTTTCACGGCTGTGTTTATGCGGCTTTACACCCTCTTGACTCACTTCCAGAGAGATATCAATACATAGGTTTTAAGATTCTCACTAGTAAGATATATTCTTGTGCGGTGAATACGGGCTGTTGAGTCCAGTTCACTGAGCAAGGAGTAGGTCTTCTCTATTACATATTAGGTGTATGGAACGGTATCAGAGCTAATTTGAAACCCTTGTTTTATGCATCACCCCACCTCACCTTTCCCGTTAAGCAGCCATAGTGTGTTTTCAAAATGGGTGACTCTGTTCTGATTTGTAATTCAGTTCAAGTGTAGCGGTTTTTACATCCCTCTATAAGTGATATCTTTTGATATGTGTCTTTTTCTGTGTGACTTATTTCACTTAGAGTCGTCGTACCTAAATCCACTCATCATGCTGCTACTAGCCTTAAGACATTGATTTCATGGCTGAGTGATATTCCATTGTACATAAGGACCACAACTTCTTTATCCATTTTTCTCTTTCCTGGGATATTTAAGGTGTCATGAAGTGGAGGTTCTTGTCAACAGAGCAGCCGTAAACTTTGGGGTGCCTGTGTCTTGCTGATTTTTAATTTTCCCAATTTATACGCCCATGAGTGGAAGTGCCCTATGCTCCCTAAGCTGTGTTTTTTCGATGTTTCAGGACACACCGTACACTTCTCCAGAGTGGCTGTTGCCAATTTACATCCCGTCCATCAGCGTAGCAAGGCTCCTATTTCTCCATGGCCTGTCCTGCATTTGTGGTTTTGACACTTTTTTCAGCATGGCCCTTTTGACCGATGGGAAGCGAGACTTCTTTGTAGCGCTGATTTGCCTTTCCAGGTTGCTTGGTTGGCCAAAAAGGGCGTATGCGTTTTTTCCTGAATATATTCAGGAAAAAACGCATACGCCCTTTTTGGCCAAGGGCATCATTGTCGACGTTTTGCCGCTTTTCATGTGCTTTAAAGGCGATTCGAATCTACCTCCTGAAACCTGTTTCCTGCAACTCTGCCTTGCTTTCAAATCCTCTTCGTTGCCTTCCCTCAATATATTTGTGGACGAGAGTTATCATTTATAACTCTGCAGGTTTGTGAATTGCAGTGCCCATGTGCTCCATTTTTCAACTGGCTTTTTTCGGAGCTGGCCGCAGAAGCGCGGGATTGCCTCAGGCACTATTCTGCTTCCCGGCGGCAGGCTGAGCCTGTGCTTAATTCTTCTTCCTGATGGGAAAATAGAGTGACCTGTGCCTGTTCCAACACCTACATCTAGTCTCTCATTGGTTGCCCCTCTTCCCGTTCATCCTCAGGACAAATTGCAACCTGTACAGAACAGGAGGTTAAAGGTGTTGATTCTCCAAGTAGGGAGATTGCTAGTAAAGTAGCTGGAATGGTGAACCCGAGCACAAGGAGATGAGAAATGAGGTGCGTTTTAGAAACCTTTCCCGATCACATGGTGTACCATCTTCTGGGTTTCTCATGCATGTTTTCAATGCAGGAAGATGCCCTTAAAACTGGAGATTTGGGACCCATGGGATGGGTACCACGTAGTATTACCTTAAAGGGTCTGTGTTTGCTCTCCCAACCTCACCAAACCTGTCAGCCCCAAGAGTGTCCACCCTTAGGTCTCATCCAACTGTGGGTCTAGATACTTTCAATCGAGGTTGCATCACAGCCCCTGAACGAATTGTGTAAGAATTTCTCTCTCTTTCACTGTCTTTGTTTTACGGGTTTCTACAAGTAATTTATTTTTATAATGGGGTTTAGCTGCTTTTCACGGCTGTGTTTATGCGGCTTTACACCCTCTTGACACACTTCCAGGGGGAAATCAATACATAGGTTTTAAGATTCTCACTTGTCAGATATATACTTGTGCGGTGAATAGGGGGTGTTGAGTCCAGTTCACTGAGCAAGGAGTAGGTCTTGTCTATTACATATTGGGTGTATGGAACGGTATCTGAGCGAATTTGAAACCCTTGTTTTATGCATCACACCACCTCATCTTTCCCGTTAAGCAGCCATAGTGTGTTTTAAATATGTGACTCTGTTCTGATTTGTAATTCAGTTCAAGTGTAGCGGTTTTTACATTCCCTCTATAAGTGATAGCTTTTGATAAGTGTCTTTTTCTGTGTGACTTATTTCCCTTAGAATCGTCGTACCTAAGTCCACCCATCTTGCGTCTACTGGCCTTATGACATTGATTTCATGGCAGAGTGATATTCCATTGTACATAAGAACCACAACTTCTTTATCCATTTTTCTCTTTCCTGGGATATTTAAGGTGTCATGAAGTGGAGGTTCTTGTCAACAGAGCAGCCCTAAACTTTGGGGTGCCTGTGTCTTGCTGATTTTTAGTTTTCCCAATTTATACGCCCATGAGTGGACGTGCCCTATGCTCCCTAAGCTGTGTTTTCTCGATGTTTCAGGACACACCATACACTTCTCCAGAGTGGCTGTTGGCAATTTACATCCCGCCCATCAGCGTAGCAAGGCTCCCATTTCTCCATGGCCTGTCCTGCATTTGTGGTTTTGACACTTTTTTCAGCATGGCCCTTTTGACCGATGGGAAGCGAGACTTCTTTGTAGCGCTGATTTGCCTTTCCAGGTTGCTTGGTTGGCCAAAAAGTGCGTATGCATTTTTTCCTGAATATATTCAGGAAAAAACGCATACGCCCTTTTTGGCAAAGTGCATCATTGTCGACGTTTTGCCCCTTTTCTTGAGCTTTAAATGCGATTCGAATCTACCTCCTGAAATCTGTTTCCTGCAATACTGCCTTGCTTTCAAATCCTCTTCGTTGCTTTCCCTCAATATATTTGTGGACGAGAGTTATCATTTATAACTCTGCAGGTTTGTGAATTGCAGTGCCCCTGAGCTCCATTTTTCAACTCGCTTTTTTGGTAGCTGGCCGCAAAAGCGCGGGATTGCCTCAGGCCCTATTCTGGTTCTGTCCAGCAGGCTGAGCCTGTGGTTAATTCTTCTTCCTGATGGGAAAATAGAGTGACCTGTGCCTGTCCCAACACCTAGATCTAGTCTCTCATTGGTTGCTCCTCTTCCCGTTCATCCTCAGGACAATTTGCAACCTGTACAGAACAGGAGGGTAAAGGTGCTGATTCTCCAAGAAGGGAGATTGCTAGTAAAGTAGCTGGAATGGCGAACCCGAGCAGAAGGAGGTGAGAAATGAGGTGCGTTTTAGAAACCTTTCCCGATCACACGGTGTACCATCTTCTGGGTTTCTCATGCATGTTTTCGATGCAGGAATATGCCCTTGAAACTGGAGATTTGGGACCCATGGGATGGGTACCACGCAGTATTACTTTAAAGGGTCTGCGTTTGCTCACCCAACCTCACCAGACCTGTCAGCCCCAAGAGTGTCCACCCTTAGGTCTCATCCACCTGTTGGTCTAGAATTGGTCAATCCATGTTGCATCACGGCCCCTGAACGAATTGTGTAAGAACTTCTCTCTCTTTCACTGTCTTTGTTTTACGGGTTTTTACAAGTAATTTATTTTTATAATGGGGTTTAGCTGCTTTTCACGGCTGTGTTTATGCGGCTTTACACCCACTTGACACACTTCCAGAGAAATATCAATACATAGGTTTTAAGATTCTTACTAGTCAGATATATACTTGTGCGGTGAATAGGGGGTGTTGAGTCCAGTTCACTGAGCAAGGAGTAGGTCTTGTCTATTACATATTGGGTGTATGTAACGGTATCTGTGCTAATTTGAAACCCTTGTTTTATGCATCACCCCACCTCACCTTTCCCGTTAAGCAGCCATAGTGTGTTTTCTAAACGTGTGACTCTGTTCTCTTTTGTAATTCAGTTCAAGTGTAGCGGTTTTTACATTCCCTCTATAAGTGATAGCTTACGATAAGTGTCTTTTTCTGTGTGACTTATTTCACTTAGAGTCGTCGTACCTAAAACCACTCATCATGCTGCTACTAGCATTATGACATTGATATCATGTCTGAGTGATATTCCATTGTACATAAGGACCACAACTTCTTTATCCATTTTTATCTTTCCTGGGATATTTAAGGTGTCATGAAGTGGAGGTTCTTGCAAACAGAGCAGCCCTAAACTTTGGGGTGCCTGTGTCTTGCTGATTTTTAGTTTTCCCAATTTATACGCCCATGAGTGGAAGTGCCCTATGCTCCCTAAGCTGTGTTTTTTCGATGTTTCAGGACACACCATACACTTCTCCAGAGTGGCTGTTGGCAATTTACATACCGCCCATCAGCGTGGCAAGGCTCCCATTTCTCCTTGGCCTGTCCTGCATTTGTGGTTTTGACACTTTTTTCAGCAGGGCCCTTTTGACGGATCGGAAGCGAGACTTCTTTTTAGCGCTGATTTGCCTTTCCAGGTTGCTTGGTTGGCCAAAAAGGGCGTATGCGTTTTTTCCTGAATATATTCAGGAAAAAACGCATACGCCCTTTTTGGCCAAGGGCATCATTGTCGACGTTTTGCCGCTTTTCATGTGCTGTAAAGGCGATTCGAATCTACCTCCTGAAATGTGTTTCCTGCAGTTCTGCTTTGCTTTCAAATCCTCTTCGTTGCCTTCCCTCAATATATTTGTGGACGAGAGTTATCATTTATAACTCTGCAGGTTTGTGAATTGCAGTGCCCATGTGCTCCATTTTTCAACTGGCTTTTTTGGGAGCTGGCCGCAGAAGTGCGGGATTTCCTCAGGCCCTATTCTGGTTCCGGGCGGCAGGCTGAGCCTGTGGTTATTTCTTCTTCCTGATGGGAAAATAGAGTGACCTGTGCCTGTCCCAACACCTAGATCTAGTCTCTCATTGGTTGCCCCTCTTCCCGTTCATCCTCAGGACAAATTACAACCTGTATGGAACAGGAGCTTAAAGGTGCTGTTTCTCCATGTAGGGAGATTACTAGTTAAGAAGCTGGAATGGCGAACCCGAGCACAAGGAGATGAGAAATGTGGTGCGTTTCAGAAACCTTTTCCGATCAGACGGTGTACCATGATCTGGGTTACTCATGCATGTTTTCGATGTAGGAAGATGCCCTTGAACCTGGAGATTTGGGACCCATGGGATGGGGACCACGCAGTATTACTTTAAAGGGTCAGCGTTTGCTCACCCAACCTCACCAAACCTCTCAGCCCCAAGAGTGTCCACCCTTATGTCTCATCCAGCTGTGGGTCTAGATATGGTCAATCCAGGTTGCATCACAGCCCCTGAACGAATTTTGTAAGAATTACTCTCTCTTACACTGTCTTTGTTTTACGGGTTTTTAAAAGTAATTTATTTTTAAAATGGGTTTTAGCTGCTTTTCACGGCTGTGTTTATGCCGCTTTACACTCACTTGACTCTCTTCCAGAGAGAGATCAATACATAGGTTTTCAGATTCTTACTACTCAGATATATTCTTGTGCGCTGAATAGGGGGTGTTGAGTCTAGTTCACTGAGCAAGGAGTAGGTCTTGTCTACTACATATTGGGTTTATGGAACGGTATCTGAGCTAATTTGAAACCCTTGTTTTATGCATCACCCCTCCTCACCTTTCCCGTTAAGCAGCCATAGTGTGTTTTTAAAATGGGTGACTCTGTTCTGTTTTGTAATTCAGTTTAAGGGTAACGGTTTTTACATTCCCTCTATAAGTGATATCTTATGATAAGTGTCTTTTTCTGTGTGACTTATTTCACTTAGAATCGTCGTACCTAAATCCACTCATCATGCTGCTACTAGCCTTATGATATTGATTTCATGGCTGAGTGATATTCCATTGTACATAAGTACCACAACTTCTTTACCATTTTTCTCATCCCTGGGATATTTAAGATGTACACAAGTGGAGGTTCTTGTAACCAGAGCAGCCCTAAACTTTGGGGTGCCTGTGTCTTGTTGATTTTAATTTTTCCAATTTATACGCCCATGAATGGATGTGCCCCTTTCTCTCTAGCTGTGTTTTTTAGATGTTTTAGGAAACACCGTACCGTTCTCCAGAGTCGCCATTGGCAATTTACATCCCGACCATCAGTGTAACAATGCTCCCTTTCCTCCCTGGCCTCTCCTGTATTTTTTTTACACTTTTTTAAGGAAGGCCCTTTTGACCGATGGGAAGTGAGACTTCTTTGTAGTGCTGCATTGCATTTCCGGCTTGCTTGGTTGGCCAAAAAGGGCCTATGCGTTTTTTCCTGAATTTATTCAGAAAAAAACACATATGCTCTTTTTGGCCATGTGCATCGTTGTCGACTTTTGGCCGCTTTTCATGTGCTTTAGGGGCTATTCGAATCTAACTCCTGAAATCTGTTTCCTGCATTTCTGCCTTGCTTTCCAATCCTGTTCATTGCCTTCCCTCAATATAGTTTTGGACGATAGTTATAATTTATAACTCTGCAGGTTTGTGAATTGCAGTGCCCCTGAGCTCCATTTTTCAACTCGCTTTTTTGGGAGCTGTCCGCAGAACCGCTGCTTTGCTTCTGGCCCTACTCTGGTTCCCGGTGGCAGGCTAAGCCTTTGCTTAATTCTTCTTCCTGATTGGAAATTAGAGTGACATGTGCCTGTCCGAACATCTAGGGCTTGGCTCTCCTTGTTTCTCCTCCTTCCCCTTCTTCCTTTGGAAAAATTCCAAATTTTGTGCAACTGGATGTTGAAGGTGCTGACATCCTCAGGTGGGGAGATTTTAAGGAAAAAGGCTGGAGGTGTGAACCCGACAACCAGGAAATTAGGAGTTTTGGTGCCTTTTCCAAAATCTCCCTGATCCAACCGTGTTCCATCTTCTGGGTGTCACAGGCATGTTTTAGCTGTAGGAAAGGTCCTGTGTATGTAAGGAGAACACCAGGGATTTTTCCAAATCAGTGTCTCCCCGAACTCCAATCTGGGGAATTTTTAAGCTACTGGTACATGTGTGTTCATTAAGGGACTTGGGCCGTAGGCAGAGTCCGAACTTTAGATGATTGAAGTCTTCAGGTTCAGAAACGCTCACCATCGGCCTCCTTTAGTTTCCATTTTATCTGTAGTTGATAGATGATGTCGATATAGATATCTATTGTATTTCAGATTATTTCCCCTTAGGGGTCATTACAAAATATTGAGTATAGTTCCCTGTGTTATACAGTAGTTCCTTGTTGATGATATATTTTATACATAGCAGTGTGTATATGTTAATCTGAAACTGTTAATTTATCCCTCCTCCCACCTTTCCCCTTTGGTAATAAAAAAATATAAGATTTTATACTTCTCAGAAATCTAGGAGCTGAAAGAGAGGTATCATTTTCAATGGAAAATCAGTCAAAACAAGGTTGAAACTTCAACCAAGATTATTAGATGTACATCCTTGGAAAGAAATCACTGCATTTCTCTACTGTTGACCTGACAAATAAGACAAACCCCTCAACTGAACTTGCTTATAATAAAGTGATGGAAATATCAAATGGAAGTGTTAGAAACATCTTATTTTACACGAGCCTTATACACTGCTCTATGTTAATTACAGTTTGGCTCGCACATCTGTTCTTTGAAGTTACAATGTTCTCAAATTCTGTTACTGATCCTGCAGAGTGGGCCCCAACAAGGGTCTCCCTGCCTAGTGTCATTGGAGCCAACAGATCGAGACTGACTTTGGTTCAGAAGCAAAGGAAAACTTTATATTATGATCAGAGAATGGAGAGGTGAGAGTGTGTGCTCCCCTGCGGGTTGTGGGCCGGGCTGCTGTGTAGAGATCCTGGCAGCGTCAGCGGGAGGGAGGGGGCGGAGCTCTCGAGGGCCGGGTTGGCTGGAGCTCAGGCTCTATGTCGCAGAGTCTGCACGGGGCCCCACGAGCTGAGGTGTCGGCCCAGCCATTTTGCACTAGGAAATCGGGTCTGAAGTGTCGGGTGTGGGACCTCTGCATGTGGAAACCTAGGAGCAAGTGAAATTAGACAAAGCACAAAGGAAAAAAATGGTTAGACTTTATTTTATTGCCCAGATTCTATTTTCATCTCCCAGGAATTTTTCATGGGCTTTGCCAGTGACAAAGCCCTCCTCTGCCTTTTGTCCCATTCCTCATTCTTGGGGTGCTGAGGGTGCAGACACCTCTTCTGTAAATGCTTCGTGCTGAGTTGGGTGTCCTCATACCCGGGGCGAGGGGGAGGACTTCTCCCAAGCAGCCTCCAGGTGAGGTTGATTGTCCCCAGGCCTCCTCCCTCACTGCTCGTCTGCCTGAGCACCAGCATTGGAAGTTTTATAGATTCTAATGACCTTTAAGGGTCCAGGAAAGAGATGTGCAGAGACTCTGGGGTGGGGGTGGGCCGTTTTACCCTGCTCCACATTGGTTCGGCCCCCTTAGGCTGACAGTTCCTGCTAGCCTAGATGCTCTGACCAGTACTCTGCGCTTTCTTCAGTTAGGCCACCTAATTAACGTACAAACAACACCAGGTGTCAGAGCCCTGCTTGCTCAACTCCCAGACAGTCCAGGGCTGGTGGTGATCCAGGACCTTGACGGCCACTCAGTCAACGGCCTTTTGAAGTAGCCAGGAGTACAGCCGGTCTCATTGGCCGCCGTCACCGCGGTGTCTGTAGGCTTTTCTATGGTGGCAGCGTTATTTACGGTTCCCCTGCCAAGTTTATTAGCTCCGCTCTGGGTGCAGTAAGTCCTGTAAGCAATAGTCTGCTCTTTTGGGACACACTCTTGTTGTTTTCTGAGAGAAGCTCCAGGTCAAGTGATGGTCAAACGAGTCGTCATGGGGGCCCATTGCTCCAGGTTTTCTCTCTGGAGGTTGGTGTTGGAGGGCCTCCTCACTCGAGGTCATTGTGCCCACGGAGCAATCCCTGCAACTTCAGGGCATGGTGGGTGGTTAGGATCACCAAGTGGCGTCCTTTTCCCTTAGGAGGGAGCTGGCCTTGCGGGCTGCTGATTTCCAGGTTTTTAGATACCCCCAGTATCCTGGTCGGATGGGGTGGCTGGCCAATGCCTGGAGGGCATTCTTGCATTGTTCCATTTCAAGTGGTCCCAGTTTTTGCACTAATACTCCAAGGGCGATTCGCCTTGGACCAGGAATGTAAAGGTCAAAGGGTTTAGCTAACTTAGGGAGGTCCAGGGCAAGGATCTGAACTGACTGCTCTTTCCATTCTTGAAAGGCCGCTTCTGGATTCTATTCAAAAGGATCATCATCTTTTCCTTTCAGTGTTTCATATAGAGGCCCAGCTATTAGACTGTAGTTAGGGATCCAGATGCAGCAAACCCCGGTCTCCCCAGGAACCCCTAAGCTGTCTTCTAGTTTCAGGAAGGGTGAGGCTGCAAATGGCTTCTTCCCTTTCCTGGGGTGGGCTTTTCCGACCTTCTGTGCGAATGAAGCCCAGGAAGGTCACCTTAGTTTGTGATATTTGAGCCTTTTTCTTGGACACCTTCTATCTTTTATTGGCTAGGTAGTTCAGAGGCCTCCTTAGTCGGGCTGGTGATCAGAATGTCATCTGCATATTGAAGGAGGGTTCCCTTCTCCAGAGGTAGATTTTTTAGGTCTTTAGCTAACGTTTCCCCAAAGATGGTGTGGGAATTTTTGAACCCCTGGGGCAGGACGGCCCAGCAGTATTGTTTTTGTTGTATGTTGAGTCCTGCCACTCACAGCCAAAATTTCTTGTGACTCTGGGACGAATGGAATACAGAAGAAGGCATCATTGAAGTCTAATACAGAATACCATGTCCTGGTGGATGGTAGAATGACCAGCAGGGTGTAGGAATTAGGAACTACTAGATGTATATCCTCTGTGGCTTCACTGACTGTCCTGGCGTCCTCTACCAGGTCCCCAGCAGCTCACGGGGCTCTTGTGGTCAGGTCCCTCCCAGGATATGGAGCTCACCTGGGCAGGTACCCAGCAGCCCACGGGGCTGTGGTGGTTAGGCCCCTCCCAGGATATGGAGCTCACCTGGGCAGGTACCCAGCAGCCCATGGGGCCATCATGGTCAGGCCCCTCCCAGGATATGGAGCTCACCTGGGCAGGTACGCAGCAGCCCACGGGGCTCTCGTGGGCATGCCCCTCCCTGGATATGGAGCTCCCGTGGACAGGTACCCCGACAGGGCTGGGCACACAGGAACTGTGCACATAGCCCTCATTGCAGAGCACCCCCAGCACACCTGTCACTCAGAGCTGACACAGAGCACCTCAGAGCAGAGCTTGAACTAATAAACAGCAGCTCCAACAGGTCTGTGACCCTAGGCTTCACTCTGTGCGGCCTCCCTCTGCCTGGTCTTCTAGGGGCTTCCACAGCAGCCGGGGCACCAGGCCTCTGTCTCCACCCACCACCCCTCCTCTCCCTGACTCCTGGGTTCCTCTCATTAGCAGAGGGTCTTCTTGAAGTTGTCTCCCACTCCTGGACCAGATAAAATGATTAGAAAACAAGCCAGGGCTGCCGCCCCTTATCTATCCTGACTCTCGGGACCCTACACCTGTTCCTTGGATCTGGCCGGTGCAGCAAGGCCCATTTTCTGCAAATCTGAGCCCCTGAGGGGCGAGGATTGGCTGACCTGGGCAGCCTGACCCGGCCGGCCAGCCCTTCCCAGGTGTGCCTGGGTTGAGGTCAATATAAACACCCCTCCAGGCAGCAAAAGCCTCTGCAGCTGTGCCTGACGCCATATTCTCTGCCCCGTCAGCAGTCTCGGGGTTGGGCTGGTGGGAGGCAGTAGGGCCCACGGCTCTATGAGTGGCCCGTTGTGACTGGGGCTCTACTGGACTTTCTGCAGGAGTTGCCGGGCTGCCACCTGCTAAAGAAGAGGATGTGTCACCCATACTTGCTGCTGGAATTTCTCCCCGGGCAGAGGTAAGGAAGGAAAAAAGCAGTGGGGGCCGGGACAGGAGGGGTACCTCAGGCAGGGAAATGGAAAGTTTCCAGACGAGCGCCCGGGGCCAGGACCATCCTGGCTGGCCTGCAGGCACCAAGTCGGCCTGCGTGCTGTCGCTGGTGTGACTCCAAGCCCCTTCCTCTAGTTTTTAGTCTTTGCACACATTCAGGTGTTTTACCTGGGAACGGTGGGAAAAGTTCAGCAGCAGCTGGCCTGGGGCTCAGCTCACGTTTAGTCAGAGACGCCTCCTCACGGTCCCCCAGCTTTGCAATGAGGACGCTCCTTGTGTGGGGGCTGCTGGCTGCATGGGAGATGATTCCCCACCTGTGACCAACTTAAGAATTGTTTACCACTGGAGCAAGTGCGCTGATAGGGTTTTCCTCTGTATGACCAGTGGGTTCAGTTTTTTTTTTTTCTTTTTTGGTTCAAGGTAAGTTTTATTCCTCTTTTTGTATTTATGGATATAAGCATGGAAATCATTCATTCATATAAATACGTCTATGGGAAGGACAGAACTTTTTTTTCTGTTTTATTTTCTTAAGTATTATTTATTTTTTAATTTTTGAATTTATTTTATTCATTTTTTTATACAGCAGGCTCTTATTGGTTATCTATTTTATACATATAAGTGTATATATGTCAATCCCAGGGTCGCAATTCATCCCACCACCACCACCCTGCCACTTTCCCCCCTTGGTGTCCATACATTTGTTCTCTACATCTGTGTCTCTATTTCTGCCTTGCAAACCAGTTCATCTTTACCATTTTTCTAGGTTCTACATGTATGCGTTAATATACGATATTTATTTTTCTCTTTCTGACTTACTTCACTCTGTATGACAGTCTCTAGATCTATCCACGTCTCTACAAATGACCCAATTTCATTCCTTTTTATGGCTGAGTAATATTCCATTTTATATATGTAGCACATCTTTTCCGTTCGTCTGTCTATGGGCATTTAGGTTGCTTCCATGACCTGGCTATTGTAAATAGTGCTGCAATGAATATTGTGGTGAATATGTCTTTTTGAATTATGGTTTTCTCTGGGTATATGGCCAGTAGTGGGATTGCTGGGTCATATGGTAATTCTATTTTTAGTTTTTTAAGGAACCTCCATACTGTTCTCCATAGTGACTGTATCAATTTACATTCCCACAAATAGTGTAAGAGGGTTCCCTTTTCTCCACACCCTCTCCAGCATTTGTTGTTTGTAGATTTTCTGATGATGCCCATTCTAACTCGTGTGAGGTGATACCTCATTGTAGTTTTGGTTTATATTTCTCTAATAATTAGTGATGTTGAGTAGCTTTTCATGTGTTTCTTGGTCATCTGTATGTCTTCTTGGGACAAATGTCTATTTACGTCATCTGCCCATTTTTGGATTGGTTTGTTTGTTTTTTTACTGTTGAGCTGCATGAGCTGTTTATATACATTGGAGATTAATCCTTTGTCCATTGATTCGTTTGCAAATATTTTCTCCCATTCTGAGGGTTGTCTTTTCGTCTTGTTTGTAGTTTCCTTTGCTTTGCAAAAGCTTTTAGGTTTCATTTGCTCCCATTTGTTTTTGTTTTTTTTTTTTATTCCATTACTCTAGGAGGTGGATCAAAAAATATCTTGCTGTGATTTATGTCAAAGAGTATTCTTCCTATGTTTTCCTCTAAGAGTTTTATAGTGTCCGGTCTTACATTTCGGTCTCTAATCCATTTGGAGTTTATTTTTTGTGTATGGTGTTAGGGAGTGTTCTAATTTCATTCTTTTACATGTAGCTGTCCATTTTTCCCAGCACCACTTATTGAAGAGACTGTCTTTTCTCCATTGTATACCCTTGCCTCCTTTGTCATAGATTAGTGTGCCATAGGTGTGTAGGTTTATCTCTGGGCTTTCTTTTTTTTTTTTTTTTTTTTACATCTTTATTGGAGTATAATTGCTTTACAATTGTGTGTTAGTTTCTGCTGTATAAAAAAGTGAATCAGCTATGCGTATACATATAACACCATATCCCCTCCCTCTTGCACCTCCCTCTCACTCCCTTATCCCACCCTTTTAGGTGGTCACAAAGCACAGAGCTGATCTCCCTGTGCTATGTGGCTGCTTCCCAGTAGCTATCAATTTCAATTTTACATTTGGTAGTGTATATATGTCCATACCACTCTCTCACTTTGTCCCAGCTTACCCTTCCCTCTCCCCATGTCCTCAAGTCCTTTCTCTACGTCTGTGTCCTTAATCCTTTCCTGCCCCTACGTTCTTCATAAACTTTTTTTTTTTAGATTCCATATATATGTGTTAGCATACGGTATTTGTTTTTCTCTTTCTGACTTACTTCACTCTGTAGGACAGACTCTAGATCCATCCACCTCACTAAAAATAACTCAATTTCGCTTCTTTTTATGGCAGAATAATGTTCCATTGTATATATGTGCCACATCTTCTTTATCCATTTATCTGTTGATGGACACTTAGGTTGCTTCCATGTCCTGGCTATTGTAAATAGAGCTACAGTGAACATTGTGGTACATGACTCTTTTTGAATTATGGTTTTCTCAGGGTAAATGTCCAGGAGTGGGTTTGCTGGGTTGTATGGTAGTTCTATTTTTAGTTTTTAAGGAAGCCCCATACCGTTCTACCTAGTGGCTATATCAATTTACATTCCCACCAACAGTGCAAGAGGGTTCCCTTTTCTCCAATAAATGCCTCTCCAGCATTTACTGTTGGTAGATTTTTTGATGATGGCCATTCTGACTGGTGTGAGGTGATACCTCACTGTAGTTTTGATTTGCATTTCTCTAATGATTAGTGATGCTCAGCATCCTTTCATGTGTTTGTTGGCAACCTGTATATCTTCTTTGGAGAAATTTCTATTTAGGTCTTCTGCCCATTTTTGGATTGGGTTGTTTGGTTTTGTGATATTGAGCTACATGAGCTGCTTTTTGTAGATTAATCCTTTGCCATTTGCTTCATTTGAAAATATTTTCTCCCATTCTGATGGTTGTCTTTTCATCTTGCTTAAGTTTTCCTTTGCTGTGCAAAAGAATTTATGTTTCATTCGGTCCCATTTTTTAATTTTTGTTTTTATTTCCATTTCTCTAGGAGGTGGGTCAAAAAGGATCTTGCTGTGATTTATGTCATAGACTGTTCTGCTTATGTTTTCTTCTAAGAGTTTTATAGTGGCTGGTCTTATATTTAGGTCTCTAATCCATTTTGAGTTACTTTTGTGTATGGTGTTAGGGAGTGTACTAATTTCATTCTTTTACATGTAGCTGTCCAGTTTTCCCAGCACCACTTACTGAAGACACTGTCTTTTCTCCATTGTATACCCTTGCCTCCTTTGTCATAGATTAGTTAACCATAGGTACGTGGGTTTATCTCTGTGCTTTCTATCCTTTTCTATTGACCTATATTTCTGTGTTTGTGTCAGTACCATATTATGTTGATTACTGTAGCTTTGTAATATAGTCTGAAGTCTGGAAGTCTGATTCCTCCAGCTCTTTTTTTTCCCCCTCAAGACTGCTTTGGCTATCCAGGGTCTTTTGTGTCTCCCTACAAATTTTAAGATTTTTTTTTTCTTGTTCTGTAGAAAATGCCAAAGGTATTTTGATCGGGATTGCATTGAATCTGTAGATTGCTTTGGGTAGTATAGTCATTTTCACAATATTGATTCTTCTAATCCAAGGACATGGTATATGTCTCCATCTGTTTATATCATCTTTGATTTCTTTCATCAGTGTCTTATAGTTTTCTGAGTACAGGTCTTTTACTTCCTTAGGTAGGTTTATTCCTAGGTATTTTATTCTTTTTGTTGCAGTGGTAATGGGATTGTTTCCTTAATTTCTCTTTCTGATCTTTCATTGTTAGTGTATAGGAATGCAAGCAATTTCTGTGCATTAATTTTGTATCCTGCAACTTTACCAAATTCATTGATTAGCTCCAGTGGTTTTCTGGTGGCATCTTTAAGATTCTCTATCTATGATATCATGTCATCTGCAAACAGTGACAATTTTACTTCTTCTTTTCCGTTTTGTATTCCTTTTATTTCTTTTTCTTCTCTGATTGCCATGGCTAGGACTTCCAAAACTATGTTGAATAGCAGTGGTGAGAGTGGACATCCTCGTCTTGTTCCTGATCTTAGAGGAAACGCTTTCAGTTTTTCACCATTGAGAATGCTGTTTGCTGTGGGTTTGTCATATATGGCCTTTATTATGTTGAGGTAGTTTCCGTCTATGCCCACACTCTGCAGAGTTTTTATCGTAAATGAGTGTTGAATTTTCTCAAAATCTTTTCCTTCATCTATTGAGATGACCATATGGTTTTATTCTACAATTTGTTAATATGGTGTATCACATTGATTTGTGTATATTGAAGAATCCTTGCATCCCTGGGATAAACCCCACTTGATCATGGTGTATGATCCTTTTAATGTGTTGTTCGATTCTGTTTGCTAGTATTTTGTTGAGGATTTTTGCATCTATATTCATCAGGGATATTGGTCTATAATTTTCTTTCCTTGTAGTATCTCTGTCTGATTTTGGTATCAGGGTGATGGTGGTCTCATAGAATGAGTTTGGGAGTGTTCCTTCCCCTGCAATTGTTTTGAAGAATTTGAGAAGGTTGGGTGTTAGCTCTTCTCTAAATGTTTGATAGAATTCACCTGTAATGCCATCTGGTTCTGGACTTTTGTTTGTTGGAAGATTTTTAATCACAGTTTCAATTTCATTGCTTGTGATAGGTTTGTTCATATTTTCTATTTCTTCCTGGTTCAGTCTTAGAAGGTTATACCTTTCTAAGAATTTGTCCATTTCTTCCAGATTGTCCATTTTATTGGCACAGAGTTGCTTGTAGTAGTCTCTTAGGATGCTTTGTATTCCTGTGGTGTCTGTTGTAACTTCTCCTTTTTCACTTCTAATTTTGTTGATTTGCGTCCTCTCCCTCTTTTTCTTGAGTGTGGCTAAAGGTTGATCATTTTTGCTTATCTTCTCAAAGAACCAGCTTTTAGTTTTGATGATCTTTGCTTCCGTTTTCTTTGTTTCTATTTCATTTATTTCTGCTCTGATCTTTAGGATTTCTTTCCTTCTACTAACTTTGGGTTTTGTTCTTCTTTCTCTAGTTCCTCTAGGTGTAAGGTTAGATTGTTTATTTGAGATTTTTCTTGTTTCTTGAGGTAGGCTTGTATTGCTATAAACTTCCCTCTTAGAACTCCTTTTGCTGCATCCCATAGGTTTTGGATCATCGTGTTTTTGTTGTCATTTGTCTCTACGTAGTTTTTGATTTCCCCTTTGATTTCTTCAGTGATCTCTTGGTTATTTAGTAACGTATTGTTTAGCCTCCATGTGTTTGTGTTTTTTACAGTTTTTTCTGTGTAATTGATTTCTAATCTCATAGCATTGTGGTCGGAACAGCTGCTTGATATGATTTCAGTTTTCTTAAATTTACTGAGGCTTTATCTGTGACCCAAGATGTGATCTATCCTGGAGAATGTTCCGTGTGCAGTTGAGAAGAACGTGTAATCTGCTGTTTTTGGATGGAATGTCCTATAAATATCAATGAACTCTATCTGGTCTATTGTGTCATTTAAAGCTTGTGTTTCCTTATTAATTTTCTGTCTGGCTGATCTCCACTGGTGTAAGTGAGCTGTTAAAGTCCCCCGCTATTATTGTGTTACTGTCGATTTCCTCTTTTATAGCTGTTAGCAGTTGCCTTATACATTGAGGTGCTCCTATGTTGGGTACATATATATTTATAATTGTTATATCTTCTTCTTGGATTGATCCCTTGACCATTATGTAGTGTCTTTCCTTGTCTCTTGTAACATTCTTTATTTTAAAGTCTATTTTATCTGATATGAGTATTGCTACTCCAGCTTTCTTTTGATTTTCATTAGCATAGAATATATTTTTCCATCGCCTCACTTTCAGTCTGTATGTGTCCCTAGGTCTGAAATGGGTCTCTTGTAGACAGCATATATATGGGTCTTGTTTTTGTATCCATTCAGCCAGTCTATGTCTTTTGGTTGGAACATTTAGTGCATTCACGTTTAAGGTAATTATCGATATGTATGTTCCTACTACTATTTTCTTAATTGTTATGGGTTTGTCTTGGTGGGTCCTTTTCGTCTCTTGTGTTTCCCACTTAGAGAAGTTCTTTTAGCATTTGGTGTAGAGCTGGTTGCATGGTGCTGAATTCTCTTAGCTTTTGCTTGTCTGTAAGGCTTTTGATTTCTCCATCAAATCTGAATGAGCTCTTTGCAGGGTGCAGTACCCTTGGTTGTAGGTTCTTCCCTTTCATCACTTTAAATTTATCATGCCACTTCCTTCTGGCTTGTAGATTTTCTGCTGAGAAATCAGCTGTTATCCTTATGGGATTTCCCTTGTATGTTATTTGTCATTTTTCCCTTGCTGCTTTCAATAATTTTTCTTTGTCGTTAATTTTTGTCAATTTGATTACTATGTGTCTTGTCATTTTTCTCCTTTGGTTTCTCCTGCCTGGGACACTCTGTGCTTCTGGACTTGGGTGGCTATTTCTTTTCCCATGCTAGGGAAGTTTTTGACCATATTCTCTTCAAATATATTCTCGGGTCCTTTCTCTCTCTCTTCTCCTTCTGGGACCCCTATAATGCGAATGTTGTTGCGTTTAATGTTGTCCCAGAGGACTCTTGGGGTGTCTTCATTTATTTTCATTCTTTTTCTTTATTCTGTTCCATGGCAGTGATTTCCACCTTTCTGTCTTCCAGGCCACTTATCCGTTCTTCTGCCACAGTTATTCTGCTACTGATTCCTTCTAGTGTATTTTTCATTTCAGTTATTACATTGTTCACCTCTGTTTGTTTGTTCTTTAACTCTTCTAGGTGTTTGTTCCTTAATTCTTCTAGGTCTTTGTTAAGCATTTCTTGTGTCTTCTCGATCTTTGCCTCCTTTCTTTTTCTAAGGTCTTGGCTCAACTTCACTATCATTATTCTGAATTCTTTTTCTGGAAGGTTCCCTATCTCCACCTCATTCCGTTTTTTTTCTGGGGTTTTATCTTGTTCCTTGATCTGGTATAAAGTCCTCTGCCTTTTCATTTTGTCTATCTTTCTGTGAATGTGGTTTTCCTTCCACAGGCTGCAGAATTGTAGTTCTTCTTGCTTCTGCTGTCTGCTCTCTGGTGGATGAGTCTATCTTAGAGGCTTGTGCAAGCTTCCTGATGGGAGGGACTGGTGGTGGGTAGAGCTGGGTGTTGCTTTGGTGGGCAGAGCTTTAATCCGCTTGTCTACGGATTAAATAAAACTTTAATAAAAAGTTGAATCTGCTTGTCTGCTGATGCATGGGGCTGGGTTCCCTCCCTGTTGGTTGTTTGGCCTGAGGCGACCCAGCACTGGAGCCTACCTTGCTCTTGGTGGGGCTAATGGCGGACTCTGGGAGGGCTCACACCAAGGAGTATTTCCCAGAACTTCTGCTGCCAGTGTTGTTGTCCTCACGGTGAGCCACAGCCACAGCCACCAGCTGCCTCTGCAGGAGACCCTCTAAAAGTAGCAGGTAGTTCTGGTCATTCCCCTACGGGGTCACTGCTCCTTCCCCTGGGTCCTGATGTGCACACTACTTTGTGTGTGCCCTCCAAGAGTGGAGTATCTGAGTGGAGTTGAGACTCTGAGACTCTGTGTGGAGTCGCACAGACTCTGGGTCCTGTGAAGCTTCGATGTTTTGTGATTCTAGAAATCCTATAGGAGACGGTCCACAGCAGGTGAAGCTAATGTTGTCAGTAGAGGTGTTGAAGCCAAAGATCTGCAGTTCCGGCTATAGGTGCCGATGTACATACAGGACAAAATCATCTCGTGTGAATGTAGTTCAGGCATGTTTAAGATGAATGCAGTCATGTTAATGCCTACCATATTCTATCTTGAGCCTCTCCTCAGGGACCTCCTCCTCAGTTCCTGAGGCTCCTGTAAGTCATGTACAGGGGACTGGAGAGTGGGCTCTGTCCAGTCTGAGCCCTGAGTTACCCTGTGTGTATCTTAGGATACTTTGTATTTCTGTGGTGTCTGTTGTAACATCATCTCTTTCATTTCAGATTTATTTGGGCCCTCTCTTTTTTAACAAAACATACTACTGTTGTCTTTTATTCTTTACAGAAGTTTAATCAGTGTTTGATCTACTATCCTTACCCTATGTATACTTTTTGCAGTGAGATTTTTACTTTTCTTTGTTTCCTTGTTACTATCAATAATTAGTGAGACTTCTTTTAAGCTACCTTCAACATTGCTTATAAAGCTGCTTTATTAGTGATGACAGAGCCTTAATGGAAGTCATGTTCTGGTTGTAAATTAGAATGCAATGTGCCAGCACAAAGCCCCTTAAGTTTATGTCTCATTACTTCTTGTTCTTTTTTTAATTTAATTTTTATTTTTTGTCAGAGCAAATTTGATTAAAATGTTTTGTTTCTTCTAGGTGTGCAAGATGTGGTTCTTTTAAACATATACATATATCTATTCTTCTTTGGATCATTTTCCCATGTAGGTTATGACACCATGTTGAGTAGTCTTGTCTTGGTATTACGTAGGTCTTTGGTGATTACATATTTCACGTGTGTTTCTATATCTATCTTAACCCCAATATCCTAATGTATCCAATCCTCACACCTTTCCATTTGGTGAACCCTAAGTTTGTTTAATGAATCTGTGATTGCATTTCTCTGTGGAAATATCTTCATTGGTATCAGTTTTTAGCTAAGACCTATAAGTGATATTATAGGATATGTGTCTTTTGCTTTCTGACTTAGTACAATTTGCCTGATTAACTCAAGAATCATACACAGTGCTGCAAATGGCATTGTTTTGGTTTTTTCCCTAGCTAATATTCCATCTGTACGTGTACCAGTTATTCTTTGGCCACGCACCTCTTGATGGACTTTTTGGTTGCCTCCATGTCTTGGTTATTGTAATACTGCTGCAATGCACATTTGCTTGCCTGTGTCTTTCCAGTTCTATCTCCTTATGTTATAGGCCAAGGAGTGGGCTTGCTGTATCATATGGTAGCTCAGTGTGTACGTTTTAAAGGCACCACCATTCAGTTCTCATTAGTGGCTCTTTCCAGGTTATGTCCCACTTAAAATTGAGGGTATGCATTTCTCCAAAACACCTTCAATATTTATTGTTTGTAGTTTGCTTGCTGCTGGTTATTCTAACAGGTGCGAGCTGATACCTCTGTGTGGCTGAATTTGCATGTGTCCCATAATCTGTTGAAATTGATCTTTAAAGCATGCTCTTTTTATTTATCAAACTGTGATTACAGCTTAGTTCTTCAAATTGTTTTCTTAAAGTAAGTGTCACATTTTGAAAAGTTTTGGCCACTACCTCCCTCAAGACATTTTGAGGGCAGGTTTCATTTACAGCCCTGAAGTACTTGTTCATATGAAGTGACCATTAACACAGATTTTAAAGCTGCATTTGCAGGTAACGGCCAGAGGGCGGCAGCCTTTTTACGTTCCCCAATCTGGTAACTAGGGAAAGAGTCCTTCAGCAGCAAGAGTGTCCAGCTTTATTTCTCATCCAGCTGTGGGTCTAGATATGATCAAACAAGGTTGCATCACAGCCCAGGAACGAATTATGTAAAATTTCCTCTCTCTATCACTGTCTTATTTTTTTGGGTTTTTTAAAGTTATTTAATTTAAAATGGGGATTCGCTACTTTTCACTGCTGTGTTTATGCCGCTTTACACCCACTTGACTCACTTCCAGACAGATATCAATACATAGGTTTTAAGATTCTTACTAGTCACATATATTCTTGTGCGGTGAATAGGGGGTGTTGAGTCCAGTTCACTGAGCAAGGAGTAGGTCTTGTCTATTACATATTGGGTGTATGGAACGGTATCTGAGCGAATTTGAAACCCTTGTTTTATGCATCACCCCACCTCACCTTTCCCGTTAAGCAGCCATAGTGTGTTTTCTAAACGTGTGACTCTGTTCTGTTTTGTAATTCAGTTCAAGTGTAGCGGTTTTTACATTCCCTCTATAAGTGATAGCTTATGATAAGTGTCTTTTTCTGTGTGACTTATTTCACTTAGAATTGTCATACCTAAATCCACTCATCTTGCTTCTACTAGCCTTATGACATTGATTTCATGGCTGAGTGATATTCCATTGTACATAAGGACCACAACTTCTTTATCCATTTTTCTCTTTCCTGGGATATTTAAGGTGTCATGAAGTGGAGGTTCTTGTCAACAGAGCAGCCCTAAACTTTGGGGTGCCTGTGTCTTGCTGATTTTAGTTTCCCCAATTTATACGCCCATGAGTGGAAGTGCCCTATGCTCCCTAAGCTTTGTTTTTTCGATGTTTCAGGACACACCGTACACTTCTCCAGAGTGGCTGTTGGCAATTTACATCCCGCCCATCAGCGTAGCAAGGCTCCTATTTCTCCATGGCCTGTCCTGCATTTGTGGTTTTGACACTTTTTTCAGCATGGCCCTTTGGACCGATGGGAAGCGAGACTTCTTTGTAGCGCTGATTTGAATTTCCAGGTTGCTTGGTTGGCCAAAAAGGGCGTATGCGTTTTTTCCTGAATATATTCAGGAAAAAACGCATACGCCCTTTTTGGCCAAGGGCATCATTGTCGACGTTTTGCCGCTTTTCATGTGCTTTAAAGGCGATTCGAATCTACCTCCTGAAACCTGTTTCCTGCAACTCTGCCTTGCTTTCAAATCCTCTTCGTTGCCTTCCCTCAATATATTTGTGGACGAGAGTTATCATTTATAACTCTGCAGGTTTGTGAATTGCAGTGCCCATGTGCTCCATTTATCAACTGGCTTTTTTGGGAGCTGGCCGCAGAAGCGCGGGATTGCCTCAGGCCCTATTCTGGTTCCGGGTGGCAGGCTGAGCCTGTGGTTAATTCTTCTTCCTGATGGGAAAATAGAGTGACCTGTGCCTGTCCCAACACCTAGATCTAGTCTCTCATTGGTTGCCCCTCTTCCCATTCATCCTTAGGACAAATTGCAACCTGTATGGAACAGGAGGTTAAAGGAGCTGATTCTCCAAGTAGGGAGATTGCTAGTAAAGTAGCTGGAATGGCGAACCCGAGCACACGGAGTTGAGAAATGAGGTGCGTTTTAGAAACTTTCCCAATCTCACGGTGTTCCATCTTCTAGGTTTCTCATGCATGTTTTCGATGTAGGAAGATGCCCTTGAACCTGGAGATTGGGGACAAATGGGATGGGTACCACGCAGTATTACTTTAAAGGGTCTGCGTTTGCTCACCCAACCTCACCCAACCTTTCAGCCCCAAGAGTGTCCACCCTTATGTCTCATCCAGCTGTGGGTCTAGATATGGTCAATCCAGGTTGCGTCACAGCCCCTGAATGAATTTTGTAAGAATTTCTCTCTCTTTCACTGTCTTTGTTTCATGGGTTTTTAAAACTAATTTATTTTTATAATGGGGTTTAGCTGCTTTTCACGGCTGTGTTTATGCGGCTCTACACCCACTTGACTCACTTCCAGAGAGATATCAATACATAAGTTTTAAGATTCTCACTAGTCAGATATATTCTTGTGTGGTGAATAGGGGGTGTTGAGTCCAGTTCACTGAGCAAGGAGTAGGTCTTGTCTATTACATATTGGGTGTATGGAACGGTATCTGAGCTAATTTGAAACCCTTGTTTTATGCATCACCCCACGTCACCTTTCCCGTTAAGCAACCATAGTGTGTTTTCTAAACGTGTGACTCTGTTGTGATTTGTAATTCAGTTCAATTGTAGCGGTTTTTACATTCCCTTTATAAGTGATAGCTTTTGATAAGTGTATTTTTCTGTGTGACTTATTTCACTTAGAGTCGTCGTACCTAAATCCACTCATCATGCTGCTACTAGCCTTATGACATTGATTTCATGGCTGAGTGATATTCCATTGTACATAAGGATCACAATTTTTTTATCCATTTTTCTCCTTCCTGGGATATTTAAGGTTTCGTGAAGTGGAGGTTCTTGTCAACAGAGCAGCCCTAAACTTTGGGGTGCCTGAGTCTTGCTGATTTTTAGTTTTCCCAATTTATACGCCCATGAGTGGAAGTGCCCTATGCTCCATAAACTTTGTCTTTTCGATGTTTCAGGCCACACCGTACACTTCTCCAGAGTGGCTGTTGGCAATTTACATCCCTCCCATCAGCGTGGCAAGGCTCCCATTTCTCCAAGGCCTGTCCTGCATTTGTGGTTTTGACACTTTTTTCAGCATGGCCCTTTTGACCCATGGGAAGCGAGACTTCTTTGTAGCGCTGATTTGCCTTTCCAGGTTGCTTGGTTGGCCAAAAAGGGCGTATGCGGTTTTTCCTGAATATATTCAGGAAAAAACGCATACGCCCTTTTTGGCCAAGGGCATCATTTTCCACGTTTTGCCGCTTTTCATGTGCTTGAAAGGCGATTCGAATCTACCTCCTGAAACCTGTTTCATGCAACTCTGCCTTGCTTTCAAATCCTCTTCGTTGCCTTCCCTCAATATATTTGTGGACGAGAGTTATCATTTATAACTCTGCAGGTTTGTGAATTGCAGTGCCCATGTGCTCCATTTTTCAACTGGCTTTTTTCGGAGCTGGCCGCAGAAGCGCGGGATTGCCTCAGGCACTAATCTGGTTCCCGGCGGCAGGCTGAGACTGTGCTTAATTCTTCTTCCTGATGGGAAAATAGAGTGACCTGTGCCTGTCCCAACACCTACATCTAGTCTCTCATTGGTTGCCCCTCTTCCCGTTCATCCTCAGGACAAATTGCAACCTGTACAGAACAGGAGGTTAAAGGTGCTGATTCTCCAAGTAGGGAGATTGCTAGTAAAGTAGCTGGAATGGCGAACCCGAGAACAAGGAAATGAGAAATGAGGTGCGTTTCAGAAACCTTTCCCGATCAGACGGTGTACCATCTTCTAGGTTTCCCATGCGTGTTTTCGATGTAGGAAGATGCCCTTGAACCTGGAGATTTGGGACCCATGGGATGGGTACCACGCAGTATTACTTTAAAGAGTCTACGTTTGCTCACCCAACCTCACCAAACCTCTCAGCCCCAAGAGTGTCCACCCTTAGGTCTCATCCATCTGTGGGTCTAGATATGTTCAACCCAGGTTGCGTCACAGCCCCTGAAGGAATTGTGTAAGAATTTCTCTCTCTTTCACTGTCTTTGTTTTACGGGTTTTTAGAAGTAATTTATTTTTATAATGGAGTTTAGCTGCTTTTCACGGCTGTGTTTATGCGGCTTTACACACACTTGACTCACTTCCAGAGAGATATCAATATATAGGTTTTAAGATTCTCACTAGTCAGATATATTCTTGTGCGGTGAATAGGGGGTGTTGAGTCCAGTTCACTGAGAAAGGAGTAGGTCTTTTCTATTACTTATTGGGTGTATGGAAGGGTATCTGAGCTAATTTGAAACCCTTGTTTTATGCATCACCGCACATCACCTTTCCCGTTAAGCAGCCATAGTGTGTTTTCTAAATGTGTGACTCTGTTCTGATTTGTAATTCAATTCAAGTGTAGCGGTTTTTACATTCCCTTTATAAGTGATAGCTTTTGATAAGTGTATTTTTCTGTGTGACTTATTTCACTTAGAGTCGTCGTACCTAAATCCACTCATCATGCTGCTACTAGCCTTATGACATTGATTTCATGGCTGAGTGATATTCCATTGTACATAAGGATCACAATTTCTTTATCCATTTTTCTCCTTCCTGGGATATTTAAGGTTTCGTGAAGTGGAGGTTCTTGTCAACAGAGCAGCCCTAAACTTTGGGGTGCCTGAGTCTTGCTGATTTTTAGTTTTCCCAATTTATACGCCCATGAGTGGAAGTGCCCTATGCTCCATAAACTTTGTCTTTTCGATGTTTCAGGCCACACCGTACACTTCTCCAGAGTGGCTGTTGGCAATTTACATCCCTCCCATCAGCGTGGCAAGGCTCCCATTTCTCCAAGGCCTGTCCTGCATTTGTGGTTTTGACACTTTTTTCAGCATGGCCCTTTTGACCCATGGGAAGCGAGACTTCTTTGTAGCGCTGATTTGCCTTTCCAGGTTGCTTGGTTGGCCAAAAAGGGCGTATGCGGTTTTTCCTGAATATATTCAGGAAAAAACGCATACGCCCTTTTTGGCCAAGGGCATCATTTTCCACGTTTTGCCGCTTTTCATGTGCTTGAAAGGCGATTCGAATCTACCTCCTGAAACCTGTTTCATGCAACTCTGCCTTGCTTTCAAATCCTCTTCGTTGCCTTCCCTCAATATATTTGTGGACGAGAGTTATCATTTATAACTCTGCAGGTTTGTGAATTGCAGTGCCCATGTGCTCCATTTTTCAACTGGCTTTTTTCAGAGCTGGCCGCAGAAGCGCGGGATTGCCTCAGGCACTAATCTGGTTCCCGGCGGCAGGCTGAGCCTGTGCTTAATTCTTCTTCCTGATGGGAAAATAGAGTGACCTGTGCCTGTCCCAACACCTACATCTAGTCTCTCATTGGTTGCCCCTCTTCCCGTTCATCCTCAGGACAAATTGCAACCTGTACAGAACAGGAGGTTAAAGGTGCTGATTCTCCAAGTAGGGAGATTGCTAGTAAAGTAGCTGGAATGGCGAACCCGAGAACAAGGAAATGAGAAATGAGGTGCGTTTCAGAAACCTTTCCCGATCAGACGGTGTACCATCTTCTAGGTTTCCCATGCGTGTTTTCGATGTAGGAAGATGCCCTTGAACCTGGAGATTTGGGACACATGGGATGGGTACCACGCAGTATTACTTTAAAGAGTCTACGTTTGCTCACCCAACCTCACCAAACCTCTCAGCCCCAAGAGTGTCCACCCTTAGGTCTCATCCAACTGTGGGTCTAGATATGTTCAACCCAGGTTGCGTCACAGCCCCTGAAGGAATTGTGTAAGAATTTCTCTCTCTTTCACTGTCTTTGTTTTACGGGTTTTTAGAAGTAATTTATTTTTATAATGGAGTTTAGCTGCTTTTCACGGCTGTGTTTATGCGGCTTTACACACACTTGACTCACTTCCAGAGAGATACCAATATATAGGTTTTAAGATTCTCACTAGTCAGATATATTCTTGTGTGGTGAATAGGGGGTGTTGAGTCCAGTTCACTGAGAAAGGAGTAGGTCTTTTCTATTACTTATTGGGTGTATGGAAGGGTATCTGAGCTAATTTGAAACCCTTGTTTTATGCATCACCGCACATCACCTTTCCCGTTAAGCAGCCATAGTGTGTTTTCTAAATGTGTGACTCTGTTCTGATTTGTAATTCAATTCAAGTGTAGCGGTTTTTACATTCCCTTTATAAGTGATAGCTTTTGATAAGTGTCTTTTTCTGTGTGACTTATTTCACTTAGAGTCATCGTACCTAAATCCACTCATCATGCTGCTACTAGCCTTATGACATTGATTTCATGGCTGAGTGATATTCCATTGTACATAAGGACCACAATTTCTTTATCCATTTTTCTCTTTCCTGGGATATTTAAGGTTTCCTGAAGTGGAGGTTCCTGTCAACAGAGCAGCCCTAACCTTTGGTTGCCTGAGTCTTGCTGATTTTTAGTTTTCCCAATTTATACGCCCATGAGTGGAAGTGCCCTATGCTCCATAAACTGTGTTTTTTCGATGTTTCAGGCCACACCGTACACTTCTCCAGAGTGGCTGTTGGCAATTTACATCCCGCCCATCAGCGTAGCAAGGCTCCCATTTCTCCATGGCCTGTCCTGCATTTGTGGTTTTGACACTTTTTTCAGCATGACCCTTTTGACCGATGGGAAGCGAGACTTCTTTGTAGCGCTGATTTGCCTTTCCAGGTTGCTTGGTTGGCCAAAAAGGGCGTATGCGTTTTTTCCTGAATATATTCAGGAAAAAACGCATACGCCCTTTTTGGCCAAGGGCATCATTTTCCACGTTTTGCCGCTTTTCATGTGCTTGAAAGGCGATTCGAATCTACCTCCTGAAATCTGTGTTTTGCAGTTCTGCCTTGCTTTCAATTCCTCTTCGTTGCCTTCCCTCAATATATTTGTGGACGAGAGTTATCATTTATAACTCTGCAGGCTTGTGAATTGCAGTGCCACTGAGCTCCATTTTTCAACTCGCTTTTTTGGAATCTGGCCGCAAAAGCGCGGGATTGCCTCAGGCCCTAATCTGGTTTCGGGTGGCAGGCTGAGCCTGTGGTTATTTCTTCTTCCTGATGGGAAAATAGAGTGACCTGTGCCTGTCCCAACACCTAGATCTAGTCTCTCATTGGTTGCCCCTCTTCCCGTTCATCCTCAGGACAAATTGCAACCTATACGGAACTGGAGGTTAAAGGTGCTGATTCTCCAAGTAGGGAGATTGCTAGTAAAGTAGCTAGAATGGCGTACCCGAGCACAAGGAGATGAGAAATGAGGTGCGTTTTAGAAACCTTTCAAAATCACATGCTGTACCATCTTCTAGGTTCCTCATGCAAGTTTTCAATGTAGGAAGATGCCCTTGAACCTGGAGATTTGGGACCCATGTGATGGGTACCATGCATTATTACTTTAAAGGGTCTGCGTTGGCTCACCCAACCTCACCAAACCTCTCAGCCCCAAGAGTGTCCACCCTTATGTCTCATCCAGCTGTGGGTCTAGATATGGTCAATCCAGGTTGTGTCACAGCCCCTGAATGAATTTTGTAAGAATTTCTCTCTCTTTCACTGTCTTTGTTTCATGCGTTTTTAAAACTAATTAATTTTTATAATGGGGTTTAGCTGCTTTTCACGGCTGTGTTTATGCGGATTTACACCCACTTGACTCACTTCCAGAGAGATATCAATACATAGGTTTTAAGATTCTCACTAGTCAGATATATTCTTGTGCGGTGAATAGAGGGTGTTGAGTCCAGTTCACTGAGCAAGGAGTAGGTCTTGTCTATTACATATTGGGTGTATGGAATGGTATCTGAGCGAATTTGAAACCCTTGTTTTATGCATCACCCCACCTCACCTTTCCCGTTAAGCAGCCATAGTGTGTTTTCAAAATGGGTGACTCTGTTCTGATTTGTAATTCAGTTCAAGTGTAGCGGTTTTTACATTCCCTCTATAAGTGATAGCTTATGATATGTGTCTTTTTCTGTGTGACTTATTTCACTTAGAGTCGTCGTACCTAAAACCAATCATCATGCTGCTACTAGCCTTATGACATTGATTTCATGGCTGAGTGATATTCCATTGTACATAAGGACCACAACTTCTTTATCCATTTTTCTCTTTCCTGGGATATTTAAGGTGTCATGAAGTGGAGGTTCTTGTCAACAGAGCAGCCCTAAACTTTGGGGTGCCTGTGTCTTGCTGATTTTAGTTTTCCCAATTTATACGCCCATGAGTGGAAGTGCCCTATGCTCCCTAAGCTTTGTTTTTTCGATGTTTCAGGACACACCGTACACTTCTCCAGAGTGGCTGTTGGCAATTTACATCCCGCCCATCAGCGTAGCAAGGCTCCTATTTCTCCATGGCCTGTCCTGCATTTGTGGTTTTGACACTTTTTTCAGCATGGCCTTTTGGACCGATGGGAAGCGAGACTTCTTTGTAGCGCTGATTTGCCTTTCCAGGTTGCTTGGTTGGCCAAAAAGGGCGTATGCGTTTTTTCCTGAATATATTCAGGAAAAAACGCATACGCCCTTTTTGGCCAAGGGCATCATTGTCCACGTTTTGCCGCTTTTCATGTGCTTTAAAGGCGATTCGAATCTACCTCCTGAAACCTGTTTCCTGCAACTCTGCCTTGCTTTCAAATCCTCTTCGTTGCCTTCCCTCAATATATTTGTGGACGAGAGTTATCATTTATAACTCTGCAGGTTTGTGAATTGCAGTGCCCATGTGCTCCATTTATCAACTGGCTTTTTTGGGAGCTGGCCGCAGAAGCGCGGGATTGCCTCAGGCCCTATTCTGGTTCCGGGCGGCAGGCTGAGCCTGTGGTTAATTCTTCTTCCTGATGGGAAAATAGAGTGACCTGTGCCTGTCCCAACACCTAGATCTAGTCTCTCATTGGTTGCCCCTCTTCCCATTCATCCTTAGGACAAATTGCAACCTGTATGGAACAGGAGGTTAAAGGTGCTGATTCTCCAAGTAGGGAGATTGCTAGTAAAGTAGCTGGAATGGCGAACCCGAGGAAACGGAGTTGAGAAATGAGGTGCATTTTAGAAACTTTCCCAATCACACGGTGTACCATCTTCTGGGTTTCTCATGCATGTTTTCGATGTAGGAAGATGCCTTTGAACCTGGAGATTTGGGACCAATGGGATGGGTTCCACGCAGTATTACTTTAAAGGGTCTGAGTTTGCTCACCCAAACTCTCAGCCCCAAGAGTGTCCACCCTTATGTCTCATCCCGGTGTGGGTCTAGATATGGTCAATCCAGGTTGCATCACAGCCCCTGAACGAATTTTGTAAGAATTTTTCTCTCTTTCACTGTCTTTGTTTTACGGGTTTTTAAAAGTAATTTATTTTTATAATGGGGTTTAGCTGCTTTTCACGGCTGTGTTTATGCGGCTTTACACCCACTTGGCTCACTTCCAGAGAGATATCAATACATAGGTTTTACGATTCTTACTAGTCAGATATATTCTTGTGCGGTGAATAGGGGGTGTTGAGTCCAGTTCACTGAGCAAGGAGTAGGTCTTGTCTATTACCTATTGGGTGTATGGAACAGTATCTGAGCGAATTTGAAACCCTTGTTTTATGCATCACCCCACCTCACCTTTCCCGTTAAGCAGCCATAGTGTGTTTTCTAAACGTGTGACTCTGTTCTGTTTTGTAATTCAGTTCAAGTGTAGCGGTTTTTACATTCCCTCTATAAGTGATAGCTTATGATAAGTGTCTTTTTCTGTGTGACTTATTTCACTTAGAATCGTCATACCTAAATCCACTCATCTTGCTTCTACTAGCCTTATGACATTGATTTCATGTCTGAGTGATATTCCATTGTACATAAGAACTACAACTTCTTTATCCATTTTTCTCTTTCCTGGGATATTTAAGGTGTCATGAAGTGGAGGTTCTTGTCAACAGAGCAGCCCTAAACTTTTGGGTGCCTGTGTCTTGCTGATTTTTAGTTTTCCCAATTTATACGCCCATGAGTGGAGGTGCCCTATGCTCCCTAAGCTGTGTTTTTTCGATGTTTCAGGACACACCGTACACTTCTCCAGAGTGGCTGTTGGCAATTTACATCCCGCCCATCAGCGTAGCAAGGCTGCCATTTCTCCATGGCCTGTCCTGCATTTCTGGTTTTGACACTTTTTGCAGCATGGCCCTTTTGACCGATGGGAAGCGAGACCTCTTTGTAGCGCTGATTTGCCTTTCCAGGTTGCTTGGTTGGCCAAAAAGGGCGTATGCGTTTTTTCCTGAATATATTCAGGAAAAAACGCATACGCCCTTTTTGGCCAAGGGCATCATTTTCGACGTTTTGCCGCTTTTCATGTGCTTTAAAGGCGATTCGAATCTACCTCCTGAAATCTGTTTCCTGCAATTCTGCCTTGCTTTCAAATCCTCTTCGTTGCCTTCCCTCAATATATCTGTGGATGAGAGTTATCATTTATAACTCTGCGGGTTTGTGAATTGCAGTGTCCCTGAGCTCCATTTTTCAACTCGCTTTTTTGGGAGCTGGCCGCAAAAGCGCGGGATTGCCTCAGGCCCTATTCTGGTTCCTGGCGGCAGGCTGAGCCTGTGGTTAATTCTTCTTCCTGATGGGAAAATAGAGTGACCTGGGCCTGTCCCAACACCTAGATCTAGTCTCTCATTGGTTGCCCCTCTTCCCGTTCATCCTCAGGACAAATTGCAACCTGTAGGGAACAGGAGCTTAAAGGTGCTGGTTCTCCAAGTAGGGAGATTGCTAGTAAAGTAGCTGGAAAGGCGAACCCGAGCACAAGGAGATGAGAAATTGGGTGCGTTTTAGAAACCTTTCAAAATCACACGGTGTACCATCTTCTGGGTTTCTCATGCATGTTTTCGATGTAGGAAGATGCCCTTGAACCTGGAGATTTGGGACCCATGGGATGGGTACCACACAGTATTACTTTAAAGGGTCTGCGTTTGCTCACCCAACCTCACCCAACCTCTCAGCCCCAAGAGTGTCCACCCTTATGTCTCATCCAGGTGTGGGTCTAGATATGGTCAATCCAGGTTGCATAACAGCCCCTGAACGAATTTTGTAAGAATTTCTCTCTCTTTCACTGTCTTTGTTTTACGGGTTTTTAAAAGTAATTTATTTTTATAATGGGGTTTAGCTGCTTTTCACGGCTGTGTTTATGCGGCTTTACACCCACTTGGCTCACTTCCAGAGAGATATCAATACATAGGTTTTACGATTCTTACTAGTCAGATATATTCTTGTGCGGTGAATAGGGGATGTTGAGTCCAGTTCACTGAGCAAGGAGTACGTCTTGTCTATTACATATTGGGTGTATGGAACAGTATCTGAGCGAATTTGAAACCCTTGTTTTATGCATCACCCCACCTCATCTTTCCCGTTAAGCAGCCATAGTGTGTTTTCTAAACGTGTGACTCTGTTCTGTTTTGTAATTCAGTTCAAGTGTAGCGGTTTTTACATTCCCTCTATAAGTGATAGCTTATGATAATTGTCTTTTTCTGTGTGACTTATTTCACTTAGAATCGTCATACCTAAATCCACTCATCTTGCTTCTACTAGCCTTATGACATTGATTTCATGTCTGAGGGATATTCCTTTGTACATAAGGACCACAACTTCTTTATCCATTTTTCTCTTTCCTGGGATATTTAAGGTGTCATGAAGTGGAGGTTCTTGTCAACATAGCAGCCCTAAACATTGGGGTGCCTGTGTCTTGCTGATTTTTAGTTTTCCCAATTTATACGCCCATGAGTGGACGTGCCCTATGCTCCCTAAGCTGTGTTTTTTCGTTGTTTCAGGACACACCGTACACTTCTCCAGAGTGGCTGTTGGCAATTTACATCCCGCCCATCAGCGTAGCAAGGCTGCCATTTCTCCATGGCCTGTCCTGCATTTCTGGTTTTGAAAAATTTTGCAGCATGGCCCTTTTGACGGATGGGAATCGAGACTTCTTTGTAGCGCTGATTTGCCTTTCCAGGTTGCTTGGTGGCCAAAAAGGGCGTATGCGTTTTTTCCTGAATATATTCAGGAAAAAACGCTTACGCCCTTTTTGGCCAAGGGCATCACTGTCGATGTTTTGCCACTTTTCATGTGCTTTAAAGGCGATTCGAATCTACCTCCTGAAACCTGTTTCCTGCAATTCTGCCTTGCTTTCAACTCCTCTTCGTTGCCTTCCCTCAATATATTTGTGGACGAGAGTTATCATTTATAACTCAGCAGGTTTGTGAATTGCAGTGCCCCTGAGCTCCATTTTTGAACTGTCTTTTTTGGCAGCTGGCCGCAATAGCTCGGGATTGCCTCAGGCCCTATTCAGGTTCCGGGGGGCAGGCTGAGCCTGTGTTTAATTCTTCTTCCTGATGGGAAAATAGAGTGACCTGTGCCTGTCCCAACACCTAGATCTAGTCTCTCATTTGTTTCCCCTCTTCCCGTTCATCCTCAGGACAAATTGCAACCTGTAGGGAACAGGAGGTTAAAGGTGCTGATTCTCCAAGTAGGGAGATTGCTAGTAAAGTAGCTGGAAAGGTGAACCCGAGCACAAGGAGATGAGAAATTGGGTGCGTTTTAGAAACCTTTCAAAATCACATGGTGTACCATCTTCTGGGTTTCTCATGCATGTTTTCGATGTAGGAAGATGCCTTTGAACCTGGAGATTTGGGACCCATGGGATGGGTACCACGCAGTATTACTTTAAAGGGTCTGAGTTTGCTCACCCAACCTCACCCAACCTCTCAGCCCCAAGAGTGTCCACCCTTATGTCTCATCCCGGTGTGGGTCTAGATATGGTCAATCCAGGTTGCATCACAGCCCCTGAACGAATTTTGTAAGAATTTCTCTCTCTTTCACTGTCTTTGTTTTACGGGTTTTTAAAAGTAATTTATTTTTATAATGGTGTTTAGCTGCTTTTCACGGCTGTGTTTATGCGGCTTTACACCCACTTGGCTCACTTCCAGAGAGATATCAATACATAGGTTTTAAGATTCTTACTAGTCAGATATATTCTTGTGCGGTGAATAGGGGGTGTTGAGTCCACTTCACTGAGCAAGGAGTAGGTCTTGTCTATTACATATTGGGTGTATGGAACGGTATCTGAGCGAATTTGAAACCCTTGTTTTATGCATCACCCCACCTCACCTTTCCCGTTAAGCAGCCATAGTGTGTTTTCTAAACGTGTGACTCTGTTCTGTTTTGTAATTCAGTTCAGGTGTAGCGGTTTTTACATTCCCTCTATAAGTGATAGCTTATGATAAGTGTCTTTTTCTGTGTCACTTATTTCACTTAGAATCGTCGTACCTAAATCCACTCATCTTGCTTCTACTAGCCTTATGACATTGATTTCATGTCTGAGTGATATTCCTTTGTACATTAGGACCACAACTTCTTTATCCATTTTTCTCTTTCCTGGGATATTTAAGGTGTCATGAAGTGGAGGTTCTTGTCAACATAGCAGCCCTAAACATTGGGGTGCCTGTGTCTTGCTGATTTTTAGTTTTCCCAATTTATACGCCCATGAGTGGACGTGCCCTATGCTCCCTAAGCTGTGTTTTTTCGATGTTTCAGGACACACCGTACACTTCTCCAGAGTGGCTTTTGGCAATTTACATCCCGCCCATCAGCGTCGCAAGGCTGCCATTTCTCCATGGCCTGTACTGCATTTCTGGTTTTGACACTTTTTGCAGCATGGCCCTTTTGACCGATGGGAAGCGAGACTTCTTTGTAGCGCTGATTTGCCTTTCCAGGTTGCTTGGTTGGCCAAAAAGAGCGTATGCGTTTTTTCCTGAATATATTCAGGAAAAAACGCATACGCCCTTTTTGGCCAAGGGCATCATTGTCGACGTTTTGCCGCTTTTCATGTGCTTTAAAGGCGATTCGAATCTACCTCCTGAAATCTCTTTCCTGCAATTCTGCCTTGCTTTCAAATCCTCTTCTTTGCCTTCCCTCAATATATCTGTGGATGAGAGTTATCAATTATAACTCTGCGGGTTTGTGAATTGCAGTGTCCCTGAGCTCCATTTTTCAACTCGCTTTTTTGGGAGCTGGCCGCAAAAGCGCGGGATTGCCTCAGGCCCTATTCTGGTTCCTGGAGGCAGGCTGAGCCTGTGGTTAATTCTTCTTCCTGATGGGAAAATAGAGTGACCTGTGCCTGTCCCAACACCTAGATCTAGTCTCTCATTGTTTGCCCCTCTTCCCGTTCATCTTCAGGACAAATTGCAACCTGTAGGGAACAGGAGCTTAAAGGTGCTGATTCTGCAAGTAGGGAGATTGCTAGTAAAGTAGCTGGAAAGGCGAACCCGAGCACAAGGAGATGAGAAATGGGGTGCGTTTTAGAAACCTTTCAAAATCACACGGTGTACCATCCTCTGGGTTTCTCATGCATGTTTTCGATGTAGGAAGATGCCCTTGAACCTGGAGATTTGGGACCCATGGGATGGGTACCACGCAGTACTACTTTAAAGGGTCTGAGTTTGCTCACCCAACCTCACCCAACCTCTCAGCCCCAAGAGTGTCCACCCTTATGTCTCATCCAGGTGTGGGTCTAGATATGGTCAATCCAGGTTGCATCAGAGCCCCTGAACGAATTTTGTAAGAATTTCTCTCTCTTTCACTGTCTTTGTTTTACGGGTTTTTAAAAGTAATTTATTTTTATAATGGGGTTTAGCTGCTTTTCACGGCTGTGTTTATGCGGCTTTACACCCACTTGGCTCACTTCCAGAGAGATATCAATACATAGGTTTTACGATTCTTAATAGTCAGATATATTCTTGCGCGGTGAATAGGTGTTGTTGAGTCCAGTTCACTGAGCAAGGAGTAGGTCTTGTCTATTACATATTGGGTGTATGGAACAGTATCTGAGCGAATTTGAAACCCTTGTTTTATGCATCACCCCACCTCACCTTTCCCGTTAAGCAGCCATAGTGTGTTTTCTAAACGTGTGACTCTGTTCTGTTTTGTAATTCAGTTCAAGTGTAGCGGTTTTTACATTCCCTCTATAAGTGATAGCTTATTATAAGTGTCTTTTTCTGTGTGACTTATTTCACTTAGAATCGTCATACCTAAATCCACTCATCTTGCTTCTACTAGCCTTATGACATTGATTTCATGTCTGAGTGATATTCCTTTGTACATAAGGACCACAACTTCTTTATCCATTTTTCTCTTTCCTGGGATATTTAAGGTGTCATGAAGTGGAGGTTCTTGTCAACATAGCAGCCCTAATCTTTGGGGTGCCTGTGTCTTGCTGATTTTTAGTTTTCCCAATTTATACGCCAATGAGTGGACGTGCCCTATGCTCCCTAAGCTGTGTTTTTTCGATGTTTCAGGACACACCGTACACTTCTCCAGAGTGGCTGTTGGCAATTTACATCCCGCCCATCAGCGTAGCAAGGCTGCCATTTCTCCATGGCCTGTCCTGCATTTCTGGTTTTGACACTTTTTGCAGCATGGCCCGTTTGACCGATGGGAAGCGAGACTTCTTTGTAGCGCTGATTTGCCTTTCCAGTTTGCTTGGTTGGCCAAAAAGGGCGTATGCGTTTTTTCCTGAATATATTCAGGAAAAAACGCTTACGCCCTTTTTGGCCAAGGGCATCACTGTCGACGTTTTGCCACTTTTCATGTGCTTTAAAGGCGATTCGAATCTACCTCCTGAAACCTGTTTCCTGCAATTCTGCCTTGCTTTCAAATCCTCTTCGTTGCCTTCCCTCAATATATTTGTGGACGAGAGTTATCATTTATAACTCAGCAGGTTTGTGAATTGCAGTGCCCCTGAGCTCCATTTTTCAACTGTCTTTTTTGGGAGCTGGCCGCAAAAGCACAGGATTGCCTCAGGCCCTATTCTAGTTCCCGGCGGCAGGCTGAGCCTGTGTTTAATTCTTCTTCCTGATGGGAAAATAGAGTGACCTGTGCCTGTCCCAACACCTAGATCTAGTCTCTCATTATTTGCCCCTCTTCCCGTTCATCCTCAGGACAAATTGCAACCTGTAGGGAACAGGAGCTTAAAGGTGCTGATTCTCCAGGTAGGGAGATTGCTAGTAAAGTAGCTGGAAAGGTGAACCCGAGCACAAGGAGATGAGAAATAGGGTGCGTTTTAGAAACCTTTCAAAATCACACGGTGTACCATCTTCTGGGTTTCTCATGCATGTTTTCGATGTAGGAAGATGCCTTTGAACCTGGAGATTTGGGACCCATGGGATGGGTTCCACGCAGTATTACTTTAAAGGGTCTGAGTTTGCTCACCCAACCTCTCAGCCCCAAGAGTGTCCACCCTTATGTCTCATCCCGGTGTGGGTCTAGATATGGTCAATCCAGGTTGCATCACAGCCCCTGAACGAATTTTGTAAGAATTTTTCTCTCTTTCACTGTCTTTGTTTTACGGGTTTTTAAAAGTAATTTATTTTTATAATGGGGTTTAGCTGCTTTTCACGGCTGTGTTTATTCAGCTTTACACCCACTTGACACACTTCCAGAGAGATATCAATACATAGGTTTTACGATTCTTACTAGTCAGATATATTCTTGTGCGGTGAATAGGGGGTGTTGAGTCCACTTCACTGAGCAAGGAGTAGGTCTTGTCTATTACATATTGGGTGTATGGAACGGTATCTGAGCGAATTTGAAACCCTTGTTTTATGCATCACCCCACCTCACCTTTCCCGTTAAGCAGCCATAGTGTGTTTTCTAAACGTGTGACTCTGTTCTGTTTTGTAATTCAGTTCAGGTGTAGCGGTTTTTACATTCCCTCTATAAGTGATAGCTTATGATAAGTGTCTTTTTCTGTGTCACTTATTTCACTTAGAATCGTCGTACCTAAATCCACTCATCTTGCTTCTACTAGCCTTATGACATTGATTTCATGTCTGAGTGATATTCCTTTGTACATTAGGACCACAACTTCTTTATCCATTTTTCTCTTTCCTGGGATATTTAAGGTGTCATGAAGTGGAGGTTCTTGTCAACATAGCAGCCCTAAACATTGGGGCGCCTGTGTCTTGCTGATTTTTAGTTTTCCCAATTTATACGCCCATGAGTGGACGTGCCCTATGCTCCCTAAGCTGTGTTTTTTCGATGTTTCAGGACACACCGTACACTTCTCCAGAGTGGCTTTTGGCAATTTACATCCCGCCCATCAGCGTAGCAAGGCTGCCATTTCTCCATGGCCTGTACTGCATTTCTGGTTTTGACACTTTTTGCAGCATGGCCCTTTTGACCGATGGGAAGCGAGACTTCTTTGTAGCGCTGATTTGCCTTTCCAGGTTGCTTGGTTGGCCAAAAAGGGCGTATGCGTTTTTTCCTGAATATATTCAGGAAAAAACGCATACGCCCTTTTTGGCCAAGGGCATCATTGTCGACGTTTTGCCGCTTTTCATGTGCTTTAAAGGCGATTCGAATCTACCTCCTGAAATCTCTTTCCTGCAATTCTGCCTTGCTTTCAAATCCTCTTCTTTGCCTTCCCTCAATATATCTGTGAATGAGAGTTATCAATTATAACTCTGCGGGTTTGTGAATTGCAGTGTCCCTGAGCTCCATTTTTCAACTCGCTTTTTTGGGAGCTGGCCGCAAAAGCGCGGGATTGCCTCAGGCCCTATTCTGGTTCCTGGAGGCAGGCTGAGCCTGTGGTTAATTCTTCTTCCTGATGGGAAAATAGAGTGACCTGTGCCTGTCCCAACACCTAGATCTAGTCTCTCATTGTTTGCCCCTCTTCCCGTTCATCTTCAGGACAAATTGCAACCTGTAGGGAACAGGAGCTTAAAGGTGCTGATTCTGCAAGTAGGGAGATTGCTAGTAAAGTAGCTGGAAAGGTGAACCCGAGCACAAGGAGATGAGAAATGGGGTGCGTTTTAGAAACCTTTCAAAATCACACGGTGTACCATCCTCTGGGTTTCTCATGCATGTTTTCGATGTAGGAAGATGCCCTTGAACCTGGAGATTTGGGACCCATGTGATGGGTACCACGCAGTACTACTTTAAAGGGTCTGAGTTTGCTCACCCAACCTCACCCAACCTCTCAGCCCCAAGAGTGTCCACCCTTATGTCTCATCCAGGTGTGGGTCTAGATATGGTCAATCCAGGTTGCATCAGAGCCCCTGAACGAATTTTGTAAGAATTTCTCTCTCTTTCACTGTCTTTGTTTTACGGGTTTTTAAAAGTAATTTATTTTTATAATGGGGTTTAGCTGCTTTTCACGGCTGTGTTTATGCGGCTTTACACCCACTTGGCTCACTTCCAGAGAGATATCAATACATAGGTTTTACGATTCTTAATAGTCAGATATATTCTTGCGCGGTGAATAGGGGGTGTTGAGTCCAGTTCACTGAGCAAGGAGTAGGTCTTGTCTATTACATATTGGGTGTATGGAACAGTATCTGAGCGAATTTGAAACCCTTGTTTTATGCATCACCCCACCTCACCTTTCCCGTTAAGCAGCCATAGTGTGTTTTCTAAACGTGTGACTCTGTTCTGTTTTGTAATTCAGTTCAAGTGTAGCGGTTTTTACATTCCCTCTATAAGTGATATCTTATGATAAGTGTCTTTTTCTGTGTGACTTATTTCACTTAGAATCGTCGTACCTAAATCCACTCATCTTGCTTCTACTAGCCTTATGACATTGATTTCATGTCTGAGTGATATTCCTTTGTACATAAGGACCACAACTTCTTTATCCATTTTTCTCTTTCCTGGGATATTTAAGGTGTCATGAAGTGGAGGTTCTTGTCAAAATAGCAGCCCTAAACATTGGGGTGCCTGTGTCTTGCTGATTTTTAGTTTTCCCAATTTATACGCCCATGAGTGGACGTGCCCTATGCTCCCTAAGCTGTGTTTTTTCGATGTTCCAGGACACACCGTACACTTCTCCAGTGTGGCTTTTGGCAATTTACATCCCGCCCATCAGCGTAGCAAGGCTGCCATTTCTCCATGGCCTGTACTGCATTTCTGGTTTTGACACTTTTTGCAGCATGGCCCTTTTGACCGATGGGAAGCGAGACTTCTTTGTAGCGCTGATTTGACTTTCCAGGTTGCTTGGTTGGCCAAAAAGGGCGTATGCGTTTTTTCCTGAATATATTCAGGAAAAAACGCATACGCCCTTTTTGGCCAAGGGCATCATTGTCGACGTTTTGCCGCTTTTCATGTGCTTTAAAGGCGATTCGAATCTACCTCCTGAAATCTCTTTCCTGCAATTCTGCCTTGCTTTCAAATCCTCTTCGTTGCCTTCCCTCAATATATCTGTGGATGAGAGTTATCATTTATAACTCTGCGGGTTTGTGAATTGCAGTGTCCCTGAGCTCCATTTTTCAACTCGCTTTTTTGGGAGCTGGCCGCAAAAGCGCGGGATTGCCTCAGGCCCTATTCTGGTTCCTGGCGGCAGGCTGAGCCTGTGGTTAATTCTTCTTCCTGATGGGAAAATAGAGTGACCTGTGCCTGTCCCAACACCTAGATCTAGTCTCTCATTGGTTGCCCCTCTTCCCGTTCATCCTCAGGACAAATTGCAACCTGTAGGGAACAGGAGCTTAAAGGTGCTGATTCTCCAAGTAGGGAGATTGCTAGTAAAGTAGCTGGAAAGGCGAACCCGAGCACAAGGAGATGAGAAATTGGGTGCGTTTTAGAAACCTTTCAAAATCACACGGTGTACCATCTTCTGGGTTTCTCATGCATGTTTTCGATGTAGGAAGATGCCCTTGAACCTGGAGATTTGGGACCCATGGGATGGGTACCACGCAGTACTACTTTAAAGGGTCTGAGTTTGCTCACCCAACCTCACCCAACCTCTCAGCCCCAAGAGTGTCCACCCTTATGTCTCATCCAGGTGTGGGTCTAGATATGGTCAATCCAGGTTACATCACAGCTCCTGAACGAATTTTTTAAGAATTTCTCTCTCTTTCACTGTCTTTGTTTTACAGGTTTTTAAAAGTAATTTATTTTTATAATGGGGTTTAGCTGCTTTTCACGGCTGTGTTTATGCAGCTTTACACCCACTTGACACACTTCCAGAGAGATATCAATACATAGGTTTTACGATTCTTACTAGTCACATATATTCTTGTGCGGTGAATAGGGGTTGTTGAGTCCAGTTCACTGAGCAAGGAGTAGGTCTTGTCTATTACATATTGGGTGTATGGAACAGTATCTGAGCGAATTTGAAACCCTTGTTTTATGCATCACCCCACCTCACCTTTCCCGTTAAGCAGCCATAGTGTGTTTTCTAAACGTGTGACTCTGTTCTGTTTTGTAATTCAGTTCAGGTGTAGCGGTTTTTACATTCCCTCTATAAGTGATAGCTTATGATAAGTGTCTTTTTCTGTGTCACTTATTTCACTTAGAATCGTCGTACCTAAATCCACTCATCTTGCTTCTACTAGCCTTATGACATTGATTTCATGTCTGAGTGATATTCCTTTGTACATAAGGACCACAACTTCTTTATCCATTTTTCTCTTTCCTGGGATATTTAAGGTGTCATGAAGTGGAGTTTCTTGTCAAAATAGCAGCCCTAAACATTGGGGTGCCTGTGTCTTGCTGATTTTTAGTTTTCCCAATTTATACGCCCATGAGTGGACGTGCCCTATGCTCCCTAAGCTGTGTTTTTTCGATGTTTCAGGACACACCGTACACTTCTCCAGTGTGGCTTTTGGCAATTTACATCCCGCCCATCAGCGTAGCAAGGCTGCCATTTCTCCATGGCCTGTACTGCATTTCTGGTTTTGACACTTTTTGCAGCATGGCCCTTTTGACCGATGGGAAGCGAGACTTCTTTGTAGCGCTGATTTGACTTTCCAGGTTGCTTGGTTGGCCAAAAAGGGCGTATGCGTTTTTTCCTGAATATATTCAGGAAAAAACGCATACGCCCTTTTTGGCCAAGGGCATCATTGTCGACGTTTTGCCGCTTTTCATGTGCTTTAAAGGCGATTCGAATCTACCTCCTGAAATCTCTTTCCTGCAATTCTGCCTTGCTTTCAAATCCTCTTCGTTGCCTTCCCTCAATATATCTGTGCATGAGAGTTATCATTTATAACTCTGCGGGTTTGTGAATTGCAGTGTCCCTGAGCTCCATTTTTCAACTCGCTTTTTTGGGAGCTGGCCGCAAAAGCGCGGGATTGCCTCAGGCCCTATTCTGGTTCCTGGCGGCAGGCTGAGCCTGTGGTTAATTCTTCTTCCTGATGGGAAAATAGAGTGACCTGTGCCTGTCCCAACACCTAGATCTAGTCTCTCATTGGTTGCCCCTCTTCCCGTTCATCCTCAGGACAAATTGCAACCTGTAGGGAACAGGAGCTTAAAGGTGCTGATTCTCCAAGTAGGGAGATTGCTAGTAAAGTAGCTGGAAAGGCGAACCCGAGCACAAGGAGATGAGAAATTGGGTGCGTTTTAGAAACCTTTCAAAATCACACGGTGTACCATCTTCTGGGTTTCTCATGCATGTTTTCGATGTAGGAAGATGCCCTTGAACCTGGAGATTTGGGACCCATGGGATGGGTACCACGCAGTACTACTTTAAAGGGTCTGAGTTTGCTCACCCAACCTCACCCAACCTCTCAGCCCCAAGAGTGTCCACCCTTATGTCTCATCCAGGTGTGGGTCTAGATATGGTCAATCCAGGTTGCATCACAGCTCCTGAACGAATTTTTTAAGAATTTCTCTCTCTTTCACTGTCTTTGTTTTACAGGTTTTTAAAAGTAATTTATTTTTATAATGGGGTTTAGCTGCTTTTCACGGCTGTGTTTATGCAGCTTTACAACCACTTGACACACTTCCAGAGAGATATCAATACATAGGTTTTACGATTCTTACTAGTCACATATATTCTTGTGCGGTGAATAGGGGTTGTTGAGTCCAGTTCACTGAGCAAGGAGTAGGTCTTGTCTATTACATATTGGGTGTATGGAACAGTATCTGAGCGAATTTGAAACCCTTGTTTTATGCATCACCCCACCTCACCTTTCCCGTTAAGCAGCCATAGTGTGTTTTCTAAACGTGTGACTCTGTTCTGTTTTGTAATTCAGTTCAGGTGTAGCGGTTTTTACATTCCCTCTATAAGTGATAGCTTATGATAAGTGTCTTTTTCTGTGTCACTTATTTCACTTAGAATCGTCGTACCTAAATCCACTCATCTTGCTTCTACTAGCCTTATGACATTGATTTCATGTCTGAGTGATATACCTTTGTACATAAGGACCACAACTTCTTTATCCATTTTTCTCTTTCCTGGGATATTTAAGGTGTCATGAAGTGGAGGTTCTTGTCAAAATAGCAGCCCTAAACATTGGGGTGCCTGTGTCTTGCTGATTTTTAGTTTTCCCAATTTATACGCCCATGAGTGGACGTGCCCTATGCTCCCTAAGCTGTGTTTTTTCGATGTTTCAGGACACACCGTACACTTCTCCAGTGTGGCTTTTGGCAATTTACATCCCGCCCATCAGCGTAGCAAGGCTGCCATTTCTCCATGGCCTGTACTGCATTTCTGGTTTTGACACTTTTTGCAGCATGGCCCTTTTGACCGATGGGAAGCGAGACTTCTTTGTAGCGCTGATTTGACTTTCCAGGTTGCTTGGTTGGCCAAAAAGGGCGTATGCGTTTTTTCCTGAATATATTCAGGAAAAAACGCATACGCCCTTTTTGGCCAAGGGCATCATTGTCGACGTTTTGCCGCTTTTCATGTGCTTTAAAGGCGATTCGAATCTACCTCCTGAAATCTGTTTCCTGCAATTCTGCCTTGCTTTCAAATCCTCTTCGTTGCCTTCCCTCAATATATCTGTGGATGAGAGTTATCATTTATAACTCTGCGGGTTTGTGAATTGCAGTGTCCCTGAGCTCCATTTTTCAACTCGCTTTTTTGGGAGCTGGCCGCAAAAGCGCGGGATTGCCTCAGGCCCTATTCTGGTTCCTGGCGGCAGGCTGAGCCTGTGGTTAATTCTTCTTCCTGATGGGAAAATAGAGTGACCTGTGCCTGTCCCAACACCTAGATCTAGTCTCTCATTGGTTGCCCCTCTTCCCGTTCATCCTCAGGACAAATTGCAACCTGTAGGGAACAGGAGCTTAAAGGTGCTGATTCTCCAAGTAGGGAGATTGCTAGTAAAGTAGCTGGAAAGGCGAACCCGAGCACAAGGAGATGAGAAATTGGGTGCGTTTTAGAAACCTTTCAAAATCACACGGTGTACCATCTTCTGGGTTTCTCATGCATGTTTTCGATGTAGGAAGATGCCCTTGAACCTGGAGATTTGGGACCCATGGGATGGGTACCACGCAGTACTACTTTAAAGGGTCTGAGTTTGCTCACCCAACCTCACCCAACCTCTCAGCCCCAAGAGTGTCCACCCTTATGTCTCATCCAGGTGTGGGTCTAGATATGGTCAATCCAGGTTGCATCACAGCTCCTGAACGAATTTTTTAAGAATTTCTCTCTCTTTCACTGTCTTTGTTTTACAGGTTTTTAAAAGTAATTTATTTTTATAATGGGGTTTAGCTGCTTTTCACGGCTGTGTTTATGCAGCTTTACACCCACTTGACACACTTCCAGAGAGATATCAATACATAGGTTTTACGATTCTTACTAGTCACATATATTCTTGTGCGGTGAATAGGGGTTGTTGAGTCCAGTTCACTGAGCAAGGAGTAGGTCTTGTCTATTACATATTGGGTGTATGGAACAGTATCTGAGCGAATTTGAAACCCTTGTTTTATGCATCACCCCACCTCACCTTTCCCGTTAAGCAGCCATAGTGTGTTTTCTAAACGTGTGACTCTGTTCTGTTTTGTAATTCAGTTCAGGTGTAGCGGTTTTTACATTCCCTCTATAAGTGATAGCTTATGATAAGTGTCTTTTTCTGTGTCACTTATTTCACTTAGAATCGTCGTACCTAAATCCACTCATCTTGCTTCTACTAGCCTTATGACATTGATTTCATGTCTGAGTGATATTCCTTTGTACATAAGGACCACAACTTCTTTATCCATTTTTCTCTTTCCTGGGATATTTAAGGTGTCATGAAGTGGAGGTTCTTGTCAACATAGCAGCCCTAAACATTGGGGTGCCTGTGTCTTGCTGATTTTTAGTTTTCCCAATTTATACGCCCATGAGTGGACGTGCCCTATGCTCCCTAAGCTGTGTTTTTTCGATGTTTCAGGACACTCCGTACACTTCTCCAGAGTGGCTGTTGGCAATTTACATCCCGCCCATCAGCGTAGCAAGGCTGCCATTTCTCCATGGCCTGTCCTGCATTTCTGGTTTTGACACTTTTTGCAGCATGGCCCTTTTGACCGATGGGAAGCGAGACCTCTTTGTAGCGCTGATTTGCCTTTCCAGGTTGCTTGGTTGGCCAAAAAGGGCGTATGCGTTTTTTCCTGAATATATTCAGGAAAAAACGCATACGCCCTTTTTGGCCAAGGGCATCATTGTCGACGTTTTGCCGCTTTTCATGTGCTTTAAAGGCGATTCGAATCTACCTCCTGAAATCTGTTTCCTGCAATTCTGCCTTGCTTTCAAATCCTCTTCGTTGCCTTCCCTCAATATATCTGTGGATGAGAGTTATCATTTATAACTCTGCGGGTTTGTGAATTGCAGTGTCCCTGAGCTCCATTTTTCAACTCGCTTTTTTGGGAGCTGGCCGCAAAAGCGCGGGATTGCCTCAGGCCCTATTCTGGTTCCTGGCGGCAGGCTGAGCCTGTGGTTAATTCTTCTTCCTGATGGGAAAATAGAGTGACCTGTGCCTGTCCCAACACCTAGATCTAGTCTCTCATTGGTTGCCCCTCTTCCCGTTCATCCTCAGGACAAATTGCAACCTGTAGGGAACAGGAGCTTAAAGGTGCTGATTCTCCAAGTAGGGAGATTGCTAGTAAAGTAGCTGGAAAGGCGAACCCGAGCACAAGGAGATGAGAAATTGGGTGCGTTTTAGAAACCTTTCAAAATCACACGGTGTACCATCTTCTGGGTTTCTCATGCATGTTTTCGATGTAGGAAGATGCCCTTGAACCTGGAGATATGGGACCCATGGGATGGGTACCACGCAGTACTACTTTAAAGGGTCTGAGTTTGCTCACCCAACCTCACCCAACCTCTCAGCCCCAAGAGTGTCCACCCTTATGTCTCATCCAGGTGTGGGTCTAGATATGGTCAATCCAGGTTGCATCACAGCTCCTGAACGAATTTTTTAAGAATTTCTCTCTTTCACTGTCTTTGTTTTACAGGTTTTTAAAAGTAATTTATTTTTATAATGGGGTTTAGCTGCTTTTCACGGCTGTGTTTATGCAGCTTTACACCCACTTGACACACTTCCAGAGAGATATCAATACATAGGTTTTACGATTCTTACTAGTCACATATATTCTTGTGCGGTGAATAGGGGTTGTTGAGTCCAGTTCACTGAGCAAGGAGTAGGTCTTGTCTATTACATATTGGGTGTATGGAACAGTATCTGAGCGAATTTGAAACCCTTGTTTTATGCATCACCCCACCTCACCTTTCCCGTTAAGCAGCCATAGTGTGTTTTCTAAACGTGTGACTCTGTTCTGTTTTGTAATTCAGTTCAAGTGTAGCGGTTTTTACATTCCCTCTATAAGTGGTATCTTATGATAAGTGTCTTTTTCTGTGTGACTTATTTCACTTAGAATCGTCATACCTAAATCCACTCATCTTGCTTCTACTAGCCTTATGACATTGATTTCATGTCTGAGTGATATTCCTTTGTACATAAGGACCACAACTTCTTTATCCATTTTTCTCTTTCCTGGGATATTTAAGGTGTCATGAAGTGGAGGTTCTTGTCAACATAGCAGCCCTAAACATTGGGGTGCCTGTGTCTTGCTGATTTTTAGTTTTCCCAATTTATACGCCCATGAGTGGACGTGCCCTATGCTCCCTAAGCTGTGTTTTTTCGATGTTTCAGGACACACCGTACACTTCTCTAGAGTGGCTGTTGGCAATTTACATCCCGCCCATCAGCGTAGCAAGGCTGCCATTTCTCCATGGCCTGTCCTGCATTTCTGGTTTTGACACTTTTTGCAGCATGGCCCTTTTGACCGATGGGAAGCGAGACCTCTTTGTAGCGCTGATTTGCCTTTCCAGGTTGCTTGGTTGGCCAAAAAGGGCGTATGCGTTTTTTCCTGAATATATTCAGGAAAAAACGCATACGCCCTTTTTGGCCAAGGGCATCATTGTCGACGTTTTGCCGCTTTTCATGTGCTTTAAAGGCGATTCGAATCTACCTCCTGAAATCTGCTTCCTGCAATTCTGCCTTGCTTTCAAATCCTCTTCGTTGCCTTCCCTCAATATATCTGTGGATGAGAGTTATCATTTATAACTCTGCGGGTTTGTGAATTGCAGTGTCCCTGAGCTCCATTTTTCAACTCGCTTTTTTGGGAGCTGGCCACAAAAGCGCGAGATTGCCTCAGGCCTTATTCTGGTTCCTGGCGGCAGGCTGAGCCTGTGGTTAATTCTTCTTCCTGATGGGAAAATAGAGTGACCTGTGCCTCTACCAACACCTAGATCTAGTCTCTCATTGGTTGCCCCTCTTCCCGTTCATCCTCAGGACAAATTGCAACCTGTAGGGAACAGGAGCTTAAAGGTGCTGATTCTCCAAGTAGGGAGATTGCTAGTAAAGTAGCTGGAAAGGCGAACCCTAGCACAAGGAGATGAGAAATGGGGTGCGTTTTAGAAACCTTTCAAAATCACACGGTGTACCATCTTCTGGGTTTCTCATGCATGTTTTCGATGTAGGAAGATGCCCTTGAACCTGGAGATTTGGGACCCATGGGATGGGTACCACGCAGTACTACTTTAAAGGGTCTGAGTTTGCTCACCCAACCTCACCCAACCTCTCAGCCCCAAGAGTGTCCACCCTTATGTCTCATCCAGGTGTGGGTCTAGATATGGTCAATCCAGGTTGCATCACAGCTCCTGAACGAATTTTTTAAGAATTTCTCTCTCTTTCACTGTCTTTGTTTTACAGGTTTTTAAAAGTAATTTATTTTTATAATGGGGTTTAGCTGCTTTTCACGGCTGTGTTTATGCAGCTTTACACCCACTTGACACACTTCCAGAGAGATATCAATACATAGGTTTTACGATTCTTACTAGTCACATATATTCTTGTGCGGTGAATAGGGGTTGTTGAGTCCAGTTCACTGAGCAAGGAGTAGGTCTTGTCTATTACATATTGGGTGTATGGAACAGTATCTGAGCGAATTTGAAACCCTTGTTTTATGCATCACCCCACCTCACCTTTCCCGTTAAGCAGCCATAGTGTGTTTTCTAAACGTGTGACTCTGTTCTGTTTTGTAATTCAGTTCAGGTGTAGCGGTTTTTACATTCCCTCTATAAGTGATAGCTTATGATAAGTGTCTTTTTCTGTGTCACTTATTTCACTTAGAATCGTCGTACCTAAATCCACTCATCTTGCTTCTACTAGCCTTATGACATTGATTTCATGTCTGAGTGATATTCCTTTGTACATAAGGACCACAACTTCTTTATCCATTTTTCTCTTTCCTGGGATATTTAAGGTGTCATGAAGTGGAGGTTCTTGTCAAAATAGCAGCCCTAAACATTGGGGTGCCTGTGTCTTGCTGATTTTTAGTTTTCCCAATTTATACGCCCATGAGTGGACGTGCCCTATGCTCCCTAAGCTGTGTTTTTTCGATGTTTCAGGACACACCGTACACTTCTCCAGTGTGGCTTTTGGCAATTTACATCCCGCCCATCAGCGTAGCAAGGCTGCCATTTCTCCATGGCCTGTACTGCATTTCTGGTTTTGACACTTTTTGCAGCATGGCCCTTTTGACCGATGGGAAGCGAGACTTCTTTGTAGCGCTGATTTGACTTTCCAGGTTGCTTGGTTGGCCAAAAAGGGCGTATGCGTTTTTTCCTGAATATATTCAGGAAAAAACGCATACGCCCTTTTTGGCCAAGGGCATCATTGTCGACGTTTTGCCGCTTTTCATGTGCTTTAAAGGCGATTCGAATCTACCTCCTGAAATCTGTTTCCTGCAATTCTGCCTTGCTTTCAAATCCTCTTCGTTGCCTTCCCTCAATATATCTGTGGATGAGAGTTATCATTTATAACTCTGCGGGTTTGTGAATTGCAGTGTCCCTGAGCTCCATTTTTCAACTCGCTTTTTTGGGAGCTGGCCGCAAAAGCGCGGGATTGCCTCAGGCCCTATTCTGGTTCCTGGCGGCAGGCTGAGCCTGTGGTTAATTCTTCTTCCTGATGGGAAAATAGAGTGACCTGTGCCTGTCCCAACACCTAGATCTAGTCTCTCATTGGTTGCCCCTCTTCCCGTTCATCCTCAGGACAAATTGCTACCTGTAGGGAACAGGAGCTTAAAGGTGCTGATTCTCCAAGTAGGGAGATTGCTAGTAAAGTAGCTGGAAAGGCGAACCCGAGCACAAGGAGATGAGAAATTGGGTGCGTTTTAGAAACCTTTCAAAATCACACGGTGTACCATCTTCTGGGTTTCTCATGCATGTTTTCGATGTAGGAAGATGCCCTTGAACCTGGAGATTTGGGACCCATGGGATGGGTACCACGCAGTACTACTTTAAAGGGTCTGAGTTTGCTCACCCAACCTCACCCAACCTCTCAGCCCCAAGAGTGTCCACCCTTATGTCTCATCCAGGTGTGGGTCTAGATATGGTCAATCCAGGTTGCATCACAGCTCCTGAACGAATTTTTTAAGAATTTCTCTCTCTTTCACTGTCTTTGTTTTACAGGTTTTTAAAAGTAATTTATTTTTATAATGGGGTTTAGCTGCTTTTCACGGCTGTGTTTATGCAGCTTTACACCCACTTGACACACTTCCAGAGAGATATCAATACATAGGTTTTACGATTCTTACTAGTCACATATATTCTTGTGCGGTGAATAGGGGTTGTTGAGTCCAGTTCACTGAGCAAGGAGTAGGTCTTGTCTATTACATATTGGGTGTATGGAACAGTATCTGAGCGAATTTGAAACCCTTGTTTTATGCATCACCCCACCTCACCTTTCCCGTTAAGCAGCCATAGTGTGTTTTCTAAACGTGTGACTCTGTTCTGTTTTGTAATTCAGTTCAAGTGTAGCGGTTTTTACATTCCCTCTATAAGTGGTATCTTATGATAAGTGTCTTTTTCTGTGTGACTTATTTCACTTAGAATCGTCATACCTAAATCCACTCATCTTGCTTCTACTAGCCTTATGACATTGATTTCATGTCTGAGTGATATTCCTTTGTACATAAGGACCACAACTTCTTTATCCATTTTTCTCTTTCCTGGGATATTTAAGGTGTCATGAAGTGGAGGTTCTTGTCAACATAGCAGCCCTAAACATTGGGGTGCCTGTGTCTTGCTGATTTTTAGTTTTCCCAATTTATACGCCCATGAGTGGACGTGCCCTATGCTCCCTAAGCTGTGTTTTTTCGATGTTTCAGGACACACCGTACACTTCTCTAGAGTGGCTGTTGGCAATTTACATCCCGCCCATCAGCGTAGCAAGGCTGCCATTTCTCCATGGCCTGTCCTGCATTTCTGGTTTTGACACTTTTTGCAGCATGGCCCTTTTGACCGATGGGAAGCGAGACCTCTTTGTAGCGCTGATTTGCCTTTCCAGGTTGCTTGGTTGGCCAAAAAGGGCGTATGCGTTTTTTCCTGAATATATTCAGGAAAAAACGCATACGCCCTTTTTGGCCAAGGGCATCATTGTCGACGTTTTGCCGCTTTTCATGTGCTTTAAAGGCGATTCGAATCTACCTCCTGAAATCTGCTTCCTGCAATTCTGCCTTGCTTTCAAATCCTCTTCGTTGCCTTCCCTCAATATATCTGTGGATGAGAGTTATCATTTATAACTCTGCGGGTTTGTGAATTGCAGTGTCCCTGAGCTCCATTTTTCAACTCGCTTTTTTGGGAGCTGGCCGCAAAAGCGCGGGATTGCCTCAGGCCCTATTCTGGTTCCTGGCGGCAGGCTGAGCCTGTGGTTAATTCTTCTTCCTGATGGGAAAATAGAGTGACCTGTGCCTGTCCCAACACCTAGATCTAGTCTCTCATTGGTTGCCCCTCTTCCCGTTCATCCTCAGGACAAATTGCAACCTGTAGGGAACAGGAGCTTAAAGGTGCTGATTCTCCAAGTAGGGAGATTGCTAGTAAAGTAGCTGGAAAGGCGAACCCTAGCACAAGGAGATGAGAAATGGGGTGCGTTTTAGAAACCTTACAAAATCACACGGTGTACCATCTTCTGGGTTTCTCATGCATGTTTTCGATGTAGGAAGATGCCCTTGAACCTGGAGATTTGGGACCCATGGGATGGGTACCACGCAGTACTACTTTAAAGGGTCTGAGTTTGCTCACCCAACCTCACCCAACCTCTCAGCCCCAAGAGTGTCCACCCTTATGTCTCATCCAGGTGTGGGTCTAGATATGGTCAATCCAGGTTGCATCACAGCTCCTGAACGAATTTTTTAAGAATTTCTCTCTCTTTCACTGTCTTTGTTTTACAGGTTTTTAAAAGTAATTTATTTTTATAATGGGGTTTAGCTGCTTTTCACGGCTGTGTTTATGCAGCTTTACACCCACTTGACACACTTCCAGAGAGATATCAATACATAGGTTTTACGATTCTTACTAGTCACATATATTCTTGTGCGGTGAATAGGGGTTGTTGAGTCCAGTTCACTGAGCAAGGAGTAGGTCTTGTCTATTACATATTGGGTGTATGGAACAGTATCTGAGCGAATTTGAAACCCTTGTTTTATGCATCACCCCACCTCACCTTTCCCGTTAAGCAGCCATAGTGTGTTTTCTAAACGTGTGACTCTGTTCTGTTTTGTAATTCAGTTCAGGTGTAGCGGTTTTTACATTCCCTCTATAAGTGATAGCTTATGATAAGTGTCTTTTTCTGTGTCACTTATTTCACTTAGAATCGTCGTACCTAAATCCACTCATCTTGCTTCTACTAGCCTTATGACATTGATTTCATGTCTGAGTGATATACCTTTGTACATAAGGACCACAACTTCTTTATCCATTTTTCTCTTTCCTGGGATATTTAAGGTGTCATGAAGTGGAGGTTCTTGTCAAAATAGCAGCCCTAAACATTGGGGTGCCTGTGTCTTGCTGATTTTTAGTTTTCCCAATTTATACGCCCATGAGTGGACGTGCCCTATGCTCCCTAAGCTGTGTTTTTTCGATGTTTCAGGACACACCGTACACTTCTCCAGTGTGGCTTTTGGCAATTTACATCCCGCCCATCAGCGTAGCAAGGCTGCCATTTCTCCATGGCCTGTACTGCATTTCTGGTTTTGACACTTTTTGCAGCATGGCCCTTTTGACCGATGGGAAGCGAGACTTCTTTGTAGCGCTGATTTGACTTTCCAGGTTGCTTGGTTGGCCAAAAAGGGCGTATGCGTTTTTTCCTGAATATATTCAGGAAAAAACGCATACGCCCTTTTTGGCCAAGGGCATCATTGTCGACGTTTTGCCGCTTTTCATGTGCTTTAAAGGCGATTCGAATCTACCTCCTGAAATCTGTTTCCTGCAATTCTGCCTTGCTTTCAAATCCTCTTCGTTGCCTTCCCTCAATATATCTGTGGATGAGAGTTATCATTTATAACTCTGCGGGTTTGTGAATTGCAGTGTCCCTGAGCTCCATTTTTCAACTCGCTTTTTTGGGAGCTGGCCGCAAAAGCGCGGGATTGCCTCAGGCCCTATTCTGGTTCCTGGCGGCAGGCTGAGCCTGTGGTTAATTCTTCTTCCTGATGGGAAAATAGAGTGACCTGTGCCTGTCCCAACACCTAGATCTAGTCTCTCATTGGTTGCCCCTCTTCCCGTTCATCCTCAGGACAAATTGCAACCTGTAGGGAACAGGAGCTTAAAGGTGCTGATTCTCCAAGTAGGGAGATTGCTAGTAAAGTAGCTGGAAAGGCGAACCCGAGCACAAGGAGATGAGAAATTGGGTGCGTTTTAGAAACCTTTCAAAATCACACGGTGTACCATCTTCTGGGTTTCTCATGCATGTTTTCGATGTAGGAAGATGCCCTTGAACCCGGAGATTTGGGACCCATGGGATGGGTACCACGCAGTACTACTTTAAAGGGTCTGAGTTTGCTCACCCAACCTCACCCAACCTCTCAGCCCCAAGAGTGTCCACCCTTATGTCTCATCCAGGTGTGGGTCTAGATATGGTCAATCCAGGTTGCATCACAGCTCCTGAACGAATTTTTTAAGAATTTCTCTCTCTTTCACTGTCTTTGTTTTACAGGTTTTTAAAAGTAATTTATTTTTATAATGGGGTTTAGCTGCTTTTCACGGCTGTGTTTATGCAGCTTTACACCCACTTGACACACTTCCAGAGAGATATCAATACATAGGTTTTACGATTCTTACTAGTCACATATATTCTTGTGCGGTGAATAGGGGTTGTTGAGTCCAGTTCACTGAGCAAGGAGTAGGTCTTGTCTATTACATATTGGGTGTATGGAACAGTATCTGAGCGAATTTGAAACCCTTGTTTTATGCATCACCCCACCTCACCTTTCCCGTTAAGCAGCCATAGTGTGTTTTCTAAACGTGTGACTCTGTTCTGTTTTGTAATTCAGTTCAGGTGTAGCGGTTTTTACATTCCCTCTATAAGTGATAGCTTATGATAAGTGTCTTTTTCTGTGTCACTTATTTCACTTAGAATCGTCGTACCTAAATCCACTCATCTTGCTTCTACTAGCCTTATGACATTGATTTCATGTCTGAGTGATATTCCTTTGTACATAAGGACCACAACTTCTTTATCCATTTTTCTCTTTCCTGGGATATTTAAGGTGTCATGAAGTGGAGGTTCTTGTCAACATAGCAGCCCTAAACATTGGGGTGCCTGTGTCTTGCTGATTTTTAGTTTTCCCAATTTATACGCCCATGAGTGGACGTGCCCTATGCTCCCTAAGCTGTGTTTTTTCGATGTTTCAGGACACACCGTACACTTCTCTAGAGTGGCTGTTGGCAATTTACATCCCGCCCATCAGCGTAGCAAGGCTGCCATTTCTCCATGGCCTGTACTGCATTTCTGGTTTTGACACTTTTTGCAGCATGGCCCTTTTGACCGATGGGAAGCGAGACTTCTTTGTAGCGCTGATTTGACTTTCCAGGTTGCTTGGTTGGCCAAAAAGGGCGTATGCGTTTTTTCCTGAATATATTCAGGAAAAAACGCATACGCCCTTTTTGGCCAAGGGCATCATTGTCGACGTTTTGCCGCTTTTCATGTGCTTTAAAGGCGATTCGAATCTACCTCCTGAAATCTCTTTCCTGCAATTCTGCCTTGCTTTCAAATCCTCTTCGTTGCCTTCCCTCAATATATCTGTGGATGAGAGTTATCATTTATAACTCTGCGGGTTTGTGAATTGCAGTGTCCCTGAGCTCCATTTTTCAACTCGCTTTTTTGGGAGCTGGCCGCAAAAGCGCGGGATTGCCTCAGGCCCAATTCTGGTTCCTGGCGGCAGGCTGAGCCTGTGGTTAATTCTTCTTCCTGATGGGAAAATAGAGTGACCTGTGCCTGTCCCAACACCTAGATCTAGTCTCTCATTGGTTGCCCCTCTTCCCGTTCATCCTCAGGACAAATTGCAACCTGTAGGGAACAGGAGCTTAAAGGTGCTGATTCTCCAAGTAGGGAGATTGCTAGTAAAGTAGCTGGAAAGGCGAACCCGAGCACAAGGAGATGAGAAATTGGGTGCGTTTTAGAAACCTTTCAAAATCACACGGTGTACCATCTTCTGGGTTTCTCATGCATGTTTTCGATGTAGGAAGATGCCCTTGAACCTGGAGATTTGGGACCCATGGGATGGGTACCACGCAGTACTACTTTAAAGGGTCTGAGTTTGCTCACCCAACCTCACCCAACCTCTCAGCCCCAAGAGTGTCCACCCTTATGTCTCATCCAGGTGTGGGTCTAGATATGGTCAATCCAGGTTGCATCACAGCTCCTGAACGAATTTTTTAAGAATTTCTCTCTCTTTCACTGTCTTTGTTTTACAGGTTTTTAAAAGTAATTTATTTTTATAATGGGGTTTAGCTGCTTTTCACGGCTGTGTTTATGCAGCTTTACACCCACTTGACACACTTCCAGAGAGATATCAATACATAGGTTTTACGATTCTTACTAGTCACATATATTCTTGTGCGGTGAATAGGGGTTGTTGAGTCCAGTTCACTGAGCAAGGAGTAGGTCTTGTCTATTACATATTGGGTGTATGGAACAGTATCTGAGCGAATTTGAAACCCTTGTTTTATGCATCACCCCACCTCACCTTTCCCGTTAAGCAGCCATAGTGTGTTTTCTAAACGTGTGACTCTGTTCTGTTTTGTAATTCAGTTCAGGTGTAGCGGTTTTTACATTCCCTCTATAAGTGATAGCTTATGATAAGTGTCTTTTTCTGTGTCACTTATTTCACTTAGAATCGTCGTACCTAAATCCACTCATCTTGCTTCTACTAGCCTTATGACATTGATTTCATGTCTGAGTGATATTCCTTTGTACATAAGGACCACAACTTCTTTATCCATTTTTCTCTTTCCTGGGATATTTAAGGTGTCATGAAGTGGAGGTTCTTGTCAAAATAGCAGCCCTAAACATTGGGGTGCCTGTGTCTTGCTGATTTTTAGTTTTCCCAATTTATACGCCCATGAGTGGACGTGCCCTATGCTCCCTAAGCTGTGTTTTTTCGATGTTTCAGGACACACCGTACACTTCTCCAGTGTGGCTTTTGGCAATTTACATCCCGCCCATCAGCGTAGCAAGGCTGCCATTTCTCCATGGCCTGTACTGCATTTCTGGTTTTGACACTTTTTGCAGCATGGCCCTTTTGACCGATGGGAAGCGAGACTTCTTTGTAGCGCTGATTTGACTTTCCAGGTTGCTTGGTTGGCCAAAAAGGGCGTATGCGTTTTTTCCTGAATATATTCAGGAAAAAACGCATACGCCCTTTTTGGCCAAGGGCATCATTGTCGACGTTTTGCCGCTTTTCATGTGCTTTAAAGGCGATTCGAATCTACCTCCTGAAATCTGTTTCCTGCAATTCTGCCTTGCTTTCAAATCCTCTTCGTTGCCTTCCCTCAATATATCTGTGGATGAGAGTTATCATTTATAACTCTGCGGGTTTGTGAATTGCAGTGTCCCTGAGCTCCATTTTTCAACTCGCTTTTTTGGGAGCTGGCCGCAAAAGCGCGGGATTGCCTCAGGCCCTATTCTGGTTCCTGGCGGCAGGCTGAGCCTGTGGTTAATTCTTCTTCCTGATGGGAAAATAGAGTGACCTGTGCCTGTCCCAACACCTAGATCTAGTCTCTCATTGGTTGCCCCTCTTCCCGTTCATCCTCAGGACAAATTGCAACCTGTAGGGAACAGGAGCTTAAAGGTGCTGATTCTCCAAGTAGGGAGATTGCTAGTAAAGTAGCTGGAAAGGCGAACCCGAGCACAAGGAGATGAGAAATTGGGTGCGTTTTAGAAACCTTTCAAAATCACACGGTGTACCATCTTCTGGGTTTCTCATGCATGTTTTCGGTGTAGGAAGATGCCCTTGAACCTGGAGATTTGGGACCCATGGGATGGGTACCACGCAGTCCTACTTTAAAGGGTCTGAGTTTGCTCACCCAACCTCACCCAACCTCTCAGCCCCAAGAGTGTCCACCCTTATGTCTCATCCAGGTGTGGGTCTAGATATGGTCAATCCAGGTTGCATCACAGCTCCTGAACGAATTTTTTAAGAATTTCTCTCTCTTTCACTGTCTTTGTTTTACAGGTTTTTAAAAGTAATTTATTTTTATAATGGGGTTTAGCTGCTTTTCACGGCTGTGTTTATGCAGCTTTACACCCACTTGACACACTTCCAGAGAGATATCAATACATAGGTTTTACGATTCTTACTAGTCACATATATTCTTGTGCGGTGAATAGGGGTTGTTGAGTCCAGTTCACTGAGCAAGGAGTAGGTCTTGTCTATTACATATTGGGTGTATGGAACAGTATCTGAGCGAATTTGAAACCCTTGTTTTATGCACCACCCCACCTCACCTTTCCCGTTAAGCAGCCATAGTGTGTTTTCTAAACGTGTGACTCTGTTCTGTTTTGTAATTCAGTTCAGGTGTAGCGGTTTTTACATTCCCTCTATAAGTGATAGCTTATGATAAGTGTCTTTTTCTGTGTCACTTATTTCACTTAGAATCGTCGTACCTAAATCCACTCATCTTGCTTCTACTAGCCTTATGACATTGATTTCATGTCTGAGTGATATTCCTTTGTACATAAGGACCACAACTTCTTTATCCATTTTTCTCTTTCCTGGGATATTTAAGGTGTCATGAAGTGGAGGTTCTTGTCAACATAGCAGCCCTAAACATTGGGGTGCCTGTGTCTTGCTGATTTTTAGTTTTCCCAATTTATACGCCCATGAGTGGACGTGCCCTATGCTCCCTAAGCTGTGTTTTTTCGATGTTTCAGGACACACCGTACACTTCTCTAGAGTGGCTGTTGGCAATTTACATCCCGCCCATCAGCGTAGCAAGGCTGCCATTTCTCCATGGCCTGTACTGCATTTCTGGTTTTGACACTTTTTGCAGCATGGCCCTTTTGACCGATGGGAAGCGAGACTTCTTTGTAGCGCTGATTTGACTTTCCAGGTTGCTTGGTTGGCCAAAAAGGGCGTATGCGTTTTTTCCTGAATATATTCAGGAAAAAACGCATACGCCCTTTTTGGCCAAGGGCATCATTGTCGACGTTTTGCCGCTTTTCATGTGCTTTAAAGGCGATTCGAATCTACCTCCTGAAATCTCTTTCCTGCAATTCTGCCTTGCTTTCAAATCCTCTTCGTTGCCTTCCCTCAATATATCTGTGGATGAGAGTTATCATTTATAACTCTGCGGGTTTGTGAATTGCAGTGTCCCTGAGCTCCATTTTTCAACTCGCTTTTTTGGGAGCTGGCCGCAAAAGCGCGGGATTGCCTCAGGCCCAATTCTGGTTCCTGGCGGCAGGCTGAGCCTGTGGTTAATTCTTCTTCCTGATGGGAAAATAGAGTGACCTGTGCCTGTCCCAACACCTAGATCTAGTCTCTCATTGGTTGCCCCTCTTCCCGTTCATCCTCAGGACAAATTGCAACCTGTAGGGAACAGGAGCTTAAAGGTGCTGATTCTCCAAGTAGGGAGATTGCTAGTAAAGTAGCTGGAAAGGCGAACCCGAGCACAAGGAGATGAGAAATTGGGTGCGTTTTAGAAACCTTTCAAAATCACACGGTGTACCATCTTCTGGGTTTCTCATGCATGTTTTCGATGTAGGAAGATGCCCTTGAACCTGGAGATTTGGGACCCATGGGATGGGTACCACGCAGTACTACTTTAAAGGGTCTGAGTTTGCTCACCCAACCTCACCCAACCTCTCAGCCCCAAGAGTGTCCACCCTTATGTCTCATCCAGGTGTGGGTCTAGATATGGTCAATCCAGGTTGCATCACAGCTCCTGAACGAATTTTTTAAGAATTTCTCTCTCTTTCACTGTCTTTGTTTTACAGGTTTTTAAAAGTAATTTATTTTTATAATGGGGTTTAGCTGCTTTTCACGGCTGTGTTTATGCAGCTTTACACCCACTTGACACACTTCCAGAGAGATATCAATACATAGGTTTTACGATTCTTACTAGTCACATATATTCTTGTGCGGTGAATAGGGGTTGTTGAGTCCAGTTCACTGAGCAAGGAGTAGGTCTTGTCTATTACATATTGGGTGTATGGAACAGTATCTGAGCGAATTTGAAACCCTTGTTTTATGCATCACCCCACCTCACCTTTCCCGTTAAGCAGCCATAGTGTGTTTTCTAAACGTGTGACTCTGTTCTGTTTTGTAATTCAGTTCAGGTGTAGCGGTTTTTACATTCCCTCTATAAGTGATAGCTTATGATAAGTGTCTTTTTCTGTGTCACTTATTTCACTTAGAATCGTCGTACCTAAATCCACTCATCTTGCTTCTACTAGCCTTATGACATTGATTTCATGTCTGAGTGATATTCCTTTGTACATAAGGACCACAACTTCTTTATCCATTTTTCTCTTTCCTGGGATATTTAAGGTGTCATGAAGTGGAGGTTCTTGTCAACATAGCAGCCCTAAACATTGGGGTGCCTGTGTCTTGCTGATTTTTAGTTTTCCCAATTTATACGCCCATGAGTGGACGTGCCCTATGCTCCCTAAGCTGTGTTTTTTCGATGTTTCAGGACACACCGTACACTTCTCTAGAGTGGCTGTTGGCAATTTACATCCCGCCCATCAGCGTAGCAAGGCTGCCATTTCTCCATGGCCTGTACTGCATTTCTGGTTTTGACACTTTTTGCAGCATGGCCCTTTTGACCGATGGGAAGCGAGACTTCTTTGTAGCGCTGATTTGACTTTCCAGGTTGCTTGGTTGGCCAAAAAGGGCGTATGCGTTTTTTCCTGAATATATTCAGGAAAAAACGCATACGCCCTTTTTGGCCAAGGGCATCATTGTCGACGTTTTGCCGCTTTTCATGTGCTTTAAAGGCGATTCGAATCTACCTCCTGAAATCTGTTTCCTGCAATTCTGCCTTGCTTTCAAATCCTCTTCGTTGCCTTCCCTCAATATATCTGTGGATGAGAGTTATCATTTATAACTCTGCGGGTTTGTGAATTGCAGTGTCCCTGAGCTCCATTTTTCAACTCGCTTTTTTGGGAGCTGGCCGCAAAAGCGCGGGATTGCCTCAGGCCCTATTCTGGTTCCTGGCGGCAGGCTGAGCCTGTGGTTAATTCTTCTTCCTGATGGGAAAATAGAGTGACCTGTGCCTGTCCCAACACCTAGATCTAGTCTCTCATTGGTTGCCCCTCTTCCCGTTCATCCTCAGGACAAATTGCAACCTGTAGGGAACAGGAGCTTAAAGGTGCTGATTCTCCAAGTAGGGAGATTGCTAGTAAAGTAGCTGGAAAGGCGAACCCGAGCACAAGGAGATGAGAAATTGGGTGCGTTTTAGAAACCTTTCAAAATCACACGGTGTACCATCTTCTGGGTTTCTCATGCATGTTTTCGATGTAGGAAGATGCCCTTGAACCTGGAGATTTGGGACCCATGGGATGGGTACCACGCAGTACTACTTTAAAGGGTCTGAGTTTGCTCACCCAACCTCACCCAACCTCTCAGCCCCAAGAGTGTCCACCCTTATGTCTCATCCAGGTGTGGGTCTAGATATGGTCAATCCAGGTTGCATCACAGCTCCTGAACGAATTTTTTAAGAATTTCTCTCTCTTTCACTGTCTTTGTTTTACAGGTTTTTAAAAGTAATTTATTTTTATAATGGGGTTTAGCTGCTTTTCACGGCTGTGTTTATGCAGCTTTACACCCACTTGACACACTTCCAGAGAGATATCAATACATAGGTTTTACGATTCTTACTAGTCACATATATTCTTGTGCGGTGAATAGGGGTTGTTGAGTCCAGTTCACTGAGCAAGGAGTAGGTCTTGTCTATTACATATTGGGTGTATGGAACAGTATCTGAGCGAATTTGAAACCCTTGTTTTATGCATCACCCCACCTCACCTTTCCCGTTAAGCAGCCATAGTGTGTTTTCTAAACGTGTGACTCTGTTCTGTTTTGTAATTCAGTTCAGGTGTAGCGGTTTTTACATTCCCTCTATAAGTGATAGCTTATGATAAGTGTCTTTTTCTGTGTCACTTATTTCACTTAGAATCGTCGTACCTAAATCCACTCATCTTGCTTCTACTAGCCTTATGACATTGATTTCATGTCTGAGTGATATTCCTTTGTACATAAGGACCACAACTTCTTTATCCATTTTTCTCTTTCCTGGGATATTTAAGGTGTCATGAAGTGGAGGTTCTTGTCAAAATAGCAGCCCTAAACATTGGGGTGCCTGTGTCTTGCTGATTTTTAGTTTTCCCAATTTATACGCCCATGAGTGGACGTGCCCTATGCTCCCTAAGCTGTGTTTTTTCGATGTTTCAGGACACACCGTACACTTCTCCAGTGTGGCTTTTGGCAATTTACATCCCGCCCATCAGCGTAGCAAGGCTGCCATTTCTCCATGGCCTGTACTGCATTTCTGGTTTTGACACTTTTTGCAGCATGGCCCTTTTGACCGATGGGAAGCGAGACTTCTTTGTAGCGCTGATTTGACTTTCCAGGTTGCTTGGTTGGCCAAAAAGGGCGTATGCGTTTTTTCCTGAATATATTCAGGAAAAAACGCATACGCCCTTTTTGGCCAAGGGCATCATTGTCGACGTTTTGCCGCTTTTCATGTGCTTTAAAGGCGATTCGAATCTACCTCCTGAAATCTCTTTCCTGCAATTCTGCCTTGCTTTCAAATCCTCTTCGTTGCCTTCCCTCAATATATCTGTGGATGAGAGTTATCATTTATAACTCTGCGGGTTTGTGAATTGCAGTGTCCCTGAGCTCCATTTTTCAACTCGCTTTTTTGGGAGCTGGCCGCAAAAGCGCGGGATTGCCTCAGGCCCTATTCTGGTTCCTGGCGGCAGGCTGAGCCTGTGGTTAATTCTTCTTCCTGATGGGAAAATAGAGTGACCTGTGCCTGTCCCAACACCTAGATCTAGTCTCTCATTGGTTGCCCCTCTTCCCGTTCATCCTCAGGACAAATTGCAACCTGTAGGGAACAGGAGCTTAAAGGTGCTGATTCTCCAAGTAGGGAGATTGCTAGTAAAGTAGCTGGAAAGGCGAACCCGAGCACAAGGAGATGAGAAATTGGGTGCGTTTTAGAAACCTTTCAAAATCACACGGTGTACCATCTTCTGGGTTTCTCATGCATGTTTTCGATGTAGGAAGATGCCCTTGAACCTGGAGATTTGGGACCCATGGGATGGGTACCACGCAGTACTACTTTAAAGGGTCTGAGTTTGCTCACCCAACCTCACCCAACCTCTCAGCCCCAAGAGTGTCCACCCTTATGTCTCATCCAGGTGTGGGTCTAGATATGGTCAATCCAGGTTGCATCACAGCTCCTGAACGAATTTTTTAAGAATTTCTCTCTCTTTCACTGTCTTTGTTTTACAGGTTTTTAAAAGTAATTTATTTTTATAATGGGGTTTAGCTGCTTTTCACGGCTGTGTTTATGCAGCTTTACACCCACTTGACACACTTCCAGAGAGATATCAATACATAGGTTTTACGATTCTTACTAGTCACATATATTCTTGTGCGGTGAATAGGGGTTGTTGAGTCCAGTTCACTGAGCAAGGAGTAGGTCTTGTCTATTACATATTGGGTGTATGGAACGGTATCTGAGCGAATTTGAAACCCTTGTTTTATGCATCACCCCACCTCACCTTTCCCGTTAAGCAGCCATAGTGTGTTTTCTAAACGTGTGACTCTGTTCTGTTTTGTAATTCAGTTCAGGTGTAGCGGTTTTTACATTCCCTCTATAAGTGATAGCTTATGATAAGTGTCTTTTTCTGTGTCACTTATTTCACTTAGAATCGTCGTACCTAAATCCACTCATCTTGCTTCTACTAGCCTTATGACATTGATTTCATGTCTGAGTGATATTCCTTTGTACATAAGGACCACAACTTCTTTATCCATTTTTCTCTTTCCTGGGATATTTAAGGTGTCATGAAGTGGAGGTTCTTGTCAACATAGCAGCCCTAAACATTGGGGTGCCTGTGTCTTGCTGATTTTTAGTTTTCCCAATTTATACGCCCATGAGTGGACGTGCCCTATGCTCCCTAAGCTGTGTTTTTTCGATGTTTCAGGACACTCCGTACACTTCTCCAGAGTGGCTGTTGGCAATTTACATCCCGCCCATCAGCGTAGCAAGGCTGCCATTTCTCCATGGCCTGTCCTGCATTTCTGGTTTTGACACTTTTTGCAGCATGGCCCTTTTGACCGATGGGAAGCGAGACCTCTTTGTAGCGCTGATTTGCCTTTCCAGGTTGCTTGGTTGGCCAAAAAGGGCGTATGCGTTTTTTCCTGAATATATTCAGGAAAAAACGCATACGCCCTTTTTGGCCAAGGGCATCATTGTCGACGTTTTGCCGCTTTTCATGTGCTTTAAAGGCGATTCGAATCTACCTCCTGAAATCTGTTTCCTGCAATTCTGCCTTGCTTTCAAATCCTCTTCGTTGCCTTCCCTCAATATATCTGTGGATGAGAGTTATCATTTATAACTCTGCGGGTTTGTGAATTGCAGTGTCCCTGAGCTCCATTTTTCAACTCGCTTTTTTGGGAGCTGGCCGCAAAAGCGCGGGATTGCCTCAGGCCCTATTCTGGTTCCTGGCGGCAGGCTGAGCCTGTGGTTAATTCTTCTTCCTGATGGGAAAATAGAGTGACCTGTGCCTGTCCCAACACCTAGATCTAGTCTCTCATTGGTTGCCCCTCTTCCCGTTCATCCTCAGGACAAATTGCAACCTGTAGGGAACAGGAGCTTAAAGGTGCTGATTCTCCAAGTAGGGAGATTGCTAGTAAAGTAGCTGGAAAGGCGAACCCGAGCACAAGGAGATGAGAAATTGGGTGCGTTTTAGAAACCTTTCAAAATCACACGGTGTACCATCTTCTGGGTTTCTCATGCATGTTTTCGATGTAGGAAGATGCCCTTGAACCTGGAGATTTGGGACCCATGGGATGGGTACCACGCAGTACTACTTTAAAGGGTCTGAGTTTGCTCACCCAACCTCACCCAACCTCTCAGCCCCAAGAGTGTCCACCCTTATGTCTCATCCAGGTGTGGGTCTAGATATGGTCAATCCAGGTTGCATCACAGCTCCTGAACGAATTTTTTAAGAATTTCTCTCTCTTTCACTGTCTTTGTTTTACAGGTTTTTAAAAGTAATTTATTTTTATAATGGGGTTTAGCTGCTTTTCACGGCTGTGTTTATGCAGCTTTACACCCACTTGACACACTTCCAGAGAGATATCAATACATAGGTTTTACAATTCTTACTAGTCACATATATTCTTGTGCGGTGAATAGGGGTTGTTGAGTCCAGTTCACTGAGCAAGGAGTAGGTCTTGTCTATTACATATTGGGTGTATGGAACAGTATCTGAGCGAATTTGAAACCCTTGTTTTATGCATCACCCCACCTCACCTTTCCCGTTAAGCAGCCATAGTGTGTTTTCTAAACGTGTGACTCTGTTCTGTTTTGTAATTCAGTTCAGGTGTAGCGGTTTTTACATTCCCTCTATAAGTGATAGCTTATGATAAGTGTCTTTTTCTGTGTCACTTATTTCACTTAGAATCGTCGTACCTAAATCCACTCATCTTGCTTCTACTAGCCTTATGACATTGATTTCATGTCTGAGTGATATTCCTTTGTACATAAGGACCACAACTTCTTTATCCATTTTTCTCTTTCCTGGGATATTTAAGGTGTCATGAAGTGGAGGTTCTTGTCAAAATAGCAGCCCTAAACATTGGGGTGCCTGTGTCTTGCTGATTTTTAGTTTTCCCAATTTATACGCCCATGAGTGGACGTGCCCTATGCTCCCTAAGCTGTGTTTTTTCGATGTTTCAGGACACACCGTACACTTCTCCAGTGTGGCTTTTGGCAATTTACATCCCGCCCATCAGCGTAGCAAGGCTGCCATTTCTCCATGGCCTGTACTGCATTTCTGGTTTTGACACTTTTTGCAGCATGGCCCTTTTGACCGATGGGAAGCGAGACTTCTTTGTAGCGCTGATTTGACTTTCCAGGTTGCTTGGTTGGCCAAAAAGGGCGTATGCGTTTTTTCCTGAATATATTCAGGAAAAAACGCATACGCCCTTTTTGGCCAAGGGCATCATTGTCGACGTTTTGCCGCTTTTCATGTGCTTTAAAGGCGATTCGAATCTACCTCCTGAAATCTCTTTCCTGCAATTCTGCCTTGCTTTCAAATCCTCTTCGTTGCCTTCCCTCAATATATCTGTGGATGAGAGTTATCATTTATAACTCTGCGGGTTTGTGAATTGCAGTGTCCCTGAGCTCCATTTTTCAACTCGCTTTTTTGGGAGCTGGCCGCAAAAGCGCGGGATTGCCTCAGGCCCTATTCTGGTTCCTGGCGGCAGGCTGAGCCTGTGGTTAATTCTTCTTCCTGATGGGAAAATAGAGTGACCTGTGCCTGTCCCAACACCTAGATCTAGTCTCTCATTGGTTGCCCCTCTTCCCGTTCATCCTCAGGACAAATTGCAACCTGTAGGGAACAGGAGCTTAAAGGTGCTGATTCTCCAAGTAGGGAGATTGCTAGTAAAGTAGCTGGAAAGGCGAACCCGAGCACAAGGAGATGAGAAATTGGGTGCGTTTTAGAAACCTTTCAAAATCACACGGTGTACCATCTTCTGGGTTTCTCATGCATGTTTTCGATGTAGGAAGATGCCCTTGAACCTGGAGATTTGGGACCCATGGGATGGGTACCACGCAGTACTACTTTAAAGGGTCTGAGTTTGCTCACCCAACCTCACCCAACCTCTCAGCCCCAAGAGTGTCCACCCTTATGTCTCATCCAGGTGTGGGTCTAGATATGGTCAATCCAGGTTGCATCACAGCTCCTGAACGAATTTTTTAAGAATTTCTCTCTCTTTCACTGTCTTTGTTTTACAGGTTTTTAAAAGTAATTTATTTTTATAATGGGGTTTAGCTGCTTTTCACGGCTGTGTTTATGCAGCTTTACACCCACTTGACACACTTCCAGAGAGATATCAATACATAGGTTTTACGATTCTTACTAGTCACATATATTCTTGTGCGGTGAATAGGGGTTGTTGAGTCCAGTTCACTGAGCAAGGAGTAGGTCTTGTCTATTACATATTGGGTGTATGGAACGGTATCTGAGCGAATTTGAAACCCTTGTTTTATGCATCACCCCACCTCACCTTTCCCGTTAAGCAGCCATAGTGTGTTTTCTAAACGTGTGACTCTGTTCTGTTTTGTAATTCAGTTCAGGTGTAGCGGTTTTTACATTCCCTCTATAAGTGATAGCTTATGATAAGTGTCTTTTTCTGTGTCACTTATTTCACTTAGAATCGTCGTACCTAAATCCACTCATCTTGCTTCTACTAGCCTTATGACATTGATTTCATGTCTGAGTGATATTCCTTTGTACATAAGGACCACAACTTCTTTATCCATTTTTCTCTTTCCTGGGATATTTAAGGTGTCATGAAGTGGAGGTTCTTGTCAACATAGCAGCCCTAAACATTGGGGTGCCTGTGTCTTGCTGATTTTTAGTTTTCCCAATTTATACGCCCATGAGTGGACGTGCCCTATGCTCCCTAAGCTGTGTTTTTTCGATGTTTCAGGACACTCCGTACACTTCTCCAGAGTGGCTGTTGGCAATTTACATCCCGCCCATCAGCGTAGCAAGGCTGCCATTTCTCCATGGCCTGTCCTGCATTTCTGGTTTTGACACTTTTTGCAGCATGGCCCTTTTGACCGATGGGAAGCGAGACCTCTTTGTAGCGCTGATTTGCCTTTCCAGGTTGCTTGGTTGGCCAAAAAGGGCGTATGCGTTTTTTCCTGAATATATTCAGGAAAAAACGCATACGCCCTTTTTGGCCAAGGGCATCATTGTCGACGTTTTGCCGCTTTTCATGTGCTTTAAAGGCGATTCGAATCTACCTCCTGAAATCTGTTTCCTGCAATTCTGCCTTGCTTTCAAATCCTCTTCGTTGCCTTCCCTCAATATATCTGTGGATGAGAGTTATCATTTATAACTCTGCGGGTTTGTGAATTGCAGTGTCCCTGAGCTCCATTTTTCAACTCGCTTTTTTGGGAGCTGGCCGCAAAAGCGCGGGATTACCTCAGGCCCTATTCTGGTTCCTGGCGGCAGGCTGAGCCTGTGGTTAATTCTTCTTCCTGATGGGAAAATAGAGTGACCTGTGCCTGTCCCAACACCTAGATCTAGTCTCTCATTGGTTGCCCCTCTTCCCGTTCATCCTCAGGACAAATTGCAACCTGTAGGGAACAGGAGCTTAAAGGTGCTGATTCTCCAAGTAGGGAGATTGCTAGTAAAGTAGCTGGAAAGGCGAACCCGAGCACAAGGAGATGAGAAATTGGGTGCGTTTTAGAAACCTTTCAAAATCACACGGTGTACCATCTTCTGGGTTTCTCATGCATGTTTTCGATGTAGGAAGATGCCCTTGAACCTGGAGATTTGGGACCCATGGGATGGGTACCACGCAGTACTACTTTAAAGGGTCTGAGTTTGCTCACCCAACCTCACCCAACCTCTCAGCCCCAAGAGTGTCCACCCTTATGTCTCATCCAGGTGTGGGTCTAGATATGGTCAATCCAGGTTGCATCACAGCTCCTGAACGAATTTTTTAAGAATTTCTCTCTCTTTCACTGTCTTTGTTTTACAGGTTTTTAAAAGTAATTTATTTTTATAATGGGGTTTAGCTGCTTTTCACGGCTGTGTTTATGCAGCTTTACACCCACTTGACACACTTCCAGAGAGATATCAATACATAGGTTTTACGATTCTTACTAGTCACATATATTCTTGTGCGGTGAATAGGGGTTGTTGAGTCCAGTTCACTGAGCAAGGAGTAGGTCTTGTCTATTACATATTGGGTGTATGGAACAGTATCTGAGCGAATTTGAAACCCTTGTTTTATGCATCACCCCACCTCACCTTTCCCGTTAAGCAGCCATAGTGTGTTTTCTAAACGTGTGACTCTGTTCTGTTTTGTAATTCAGTTCAAGTGTAGCGGTTTTTACATTCCCTCTATAAGTGATATCTTATGATAAGTGTCTTTTTCTGTGTGACTTATTTCACTTAGAATCGTCATACCTAAATCCACTCATCTTGCTTCTTCTAGCCTTATGACATTGATTACATGTCTGAGTGATATTCCTTTGTACATAAGGACCACAACTTCTTTATCCATTTTTCTCTTTCCTGGGATATTTAAGGTGTCATGAAGTGGAGGTTCTTGTCAACATAGCAGCCCTAAACATTGGGGTGCCTGTGTCTTGCTGATTTTTAGTTTTCCCAATTTATACGCCCATGAGTGGACGTGCCCTATGCTCCCTAAGCTGTGTTTTTTCGATGTTTCAGGACACACCGTACACTTCTCTAGAGTGGCTGTTGGCAATTTACATCCCGCCCATCAGCGTAGCAAGGCTGCCATTTCTCCATGGCCTGTCCTGCATTTCTGGTTTTGACACTTTTTGCAGCATGGCCCTTTTGACCGATGGGAAGCGAGACCTCTTTGTAGCGCTGATTTGCCTTTCCAGGTTGCTTGGTTGGCCAAAAAGGGCGTATGCGTTTTTTCCTGAATATATTCAGGAAAAAACGCATACGCCCTTTTTGGCCAAGGGCATCATTGTCGACGTTTTGCCGCTTTTCATGTGCTTTAAAGGCGATTCGAATCTACCTCCTGAAATCTGCTTCCTGCAATTCTGCCTTGCTTTCAAATCCTCTTCGTTGCCTTCCCTCAATATATCTGTGGATGAGAGTTATCATTTATAACTCTGCGGGTTTGTGAATTGCAGTGTCCCTGAGATCCATTTTTCAACTCGCTTTTTTGGGAGCTGGCCACAAAAGCGCGAGATTGCCTCAGGCCTTTTTCTGGTTCCTGGCGGCAGGCTGAGCCTGTGGTTAATTCTTCTTCCTGATGGGAAAATAGAGTGACCTGTGCCTCTACCAACACCTAGATCTAGTCTCTCATTGGTTGCCCCTCTTCCCGTTCATCCTCAGGACAAATTGCAACCTGTAGGGAACAGGAGCTTAAAGGTGCTGATTCTCCAAGTAGGGAGATTGCTAGTAAAGTAGCTGGAAAGGCGAACCCGAGCACAAGGAGATGAGAAATTGGGTGCGTTTTAGAAACCTTTCAAAATCACACGGGGTACCATCTTCTGGGTTTCTCATGCATGTTTTCGATGTAGGAAGATGCCCTTGAACCTGGAGATTTGGGACCCATGGGATGGGTACCACGCAGTACTACTTTAAAGGGTCTGAGTTTGCTCACCCAACCTCACCCAACCTCTCAGCCCCAAGAGTGTCCACCCTTATGTCTCATCCAGGTGTGGGTCTAGATATGGTCAATCCAGGTTGCATCACAGCTCCTGAACGAATTTTTTAAGAATTTCTCTCTCTTTCACTGTCTTTGTTTTACAAGTTTTTAAAAGTAATTTATTTTTATAATGGGGTTTAGCTGCTTTTCACGGCTGTGTTTATGCAGCTTTACACCCACTTGACACACTTCCAGAGAGATATCAATACATAGGTTTTACGATTCTTACTAGTCACATATATTCTTGTGCGGTGAATAGGGGTTGTTGAGTCCAGTTCACTGAGCAAGGAGTAGGTCTTGTCTATTACATATTGGGTGTATGGAACAGTATCTGAGCGAATTTGAAACCCTTGTTTTATGCATCACCCCACCTCACCTTTCCCGTTAAGCAGCCATAGTGTGTTTTCTAAACGTGTGACTCTGTTCTGTTTTGTAATTCAGTTCAGGTGTAGCGGTTTTTACATTCCCTCTATAAGTGATAGCTTATGATAAGTGTCTTTTTCTGTGTCACTTATTTCACTTAGAATCGTCGTACCTAAATCCACTCATCTTGCTTCTACTAGCCTTATGACATTGATTTCATGTCTGAGTGATATTCCTTTGTACATAAGGACCACAACTTCTTTATCCATTTTTCTCTTTCCTGGGATATTTAAGGTGTCATGAAGTGGAGGTTCTTGTCAAAATAGCAGCCCTAAACATTGGGGTGCCTGTGTCTTGCTGATTTTTAGTTTTCCCAATTTATACGCCCATGAGTGGACGTGCCCTATGCTCCCTAAGCTGTGTTTTTTCGATGTTTCAGGACACACCGTACACTTCTCCAGTGTGGCTTTTGGCAATTTACATCCCGCCCATCAGCGTAGCAAGGCTGCCATTTCTCCATGGCCTGTACTGCATTTCTGGTTCTGACACTTTTTGCAGCATGGCCCTTTTGACCGATGGGAAGCGAGACTTCTTTGTAGCGCTGATTTGACTTTCCAGGTTGCTTGGTTGGCCAAAAAGGGCGTATGCGTTTTTTCCTGAATATATTCAGGAAAAAACGCATACGCCCTTTTTGGCCAAGGGCATCATTGTCGACGTTTTGCCGCTTTTCATGTGCTTTACAGGCGATTCGAATCTACCTCCTGAAATCTGTTTCCTGCAATTCTGCCTTGCTTTCAAATCCTCTTCGTTGCCTTCCCTCAATATATCTGTGGATGAGAGTTATCATTTATAACTCTGCGGGTTTGTGAATTGCAGTGTCCCTGAGCTCCATTTTTCAACTCGCTTTTTTGGGAGCTGGCCGCAAAAGCGCGGGATTGCCTCAGGCCCTATTCTGGTTCCTGGCGGCAGGCTGAGCCTGTGGTTAATTCTTCTTCCTGATGGGAAAATAGAGTGACCTGTGCCTGTCCCAACACCTAGATCTAGTCTCTCATTGGTTGCCCCTCTTCCCGTTCATCCTCAGGACAAATTGCAACCTGTAGGGAACAGGAGCTTAAAGGTGCTGATTCTCCAAGTAGGGAGATTGCTAGTAAAGTAGCTGGAAAGGCGAACCCGAGCACAAGGAGATGAGAAATTGGGTGCGTTTTAGAAACCTTTCAAAATCACACGGTGTACCATCTTCTGGGTTTCTCATGCATGTTTTCGATGTAGGAAGATGCCCTTGAACCTGGAGATTTGGGACCCATGGGATGGGTACCACGCAGTACTACTTTAAAGGGTCTGAGTTTGCTCACCCAACCTCACCCAACCTCTCAGCCCCAAGAGTGTCCACCCTTATGTCTCATCCAGGTGTGGGTCTAGATATGGTCAATCCAGGTTGCATCACAGCTCCTGAACGAATTTTTTAAGAATTTCTCTCTCTTTCACTGTCTTTGTTTTACAGGTTTTTAAAAGTAATTTATTTTTATAATGGGGTTTAGCTGCTTTTCACGGCTGTGTTTATGCAGCTTTACACCCACTTGACACACTTCCAGAGAGATATCTATACATAGGTTTTACGATTCTTACTAGTCACATATATTCTTGTGCGGTGAATAGGGGTTGTTGAGTCCAGTTCACTGAGCAAGGAGTATGTCTTTTCTATTACTTATTGGGTGTATGGAACGGTATCTGAGATAATTTGAAACCCTTGTTTTATGCATCACCGCACATCACCTTTCCCGTTAAGCAGCCATAGTGTGTTTTCTAAATGTGTGACTCTGTTCTGATTTGTAATTCAATTCAAGTGTAGCGGTTTTTACATTCCCTTTATAAGTGATAGCTTTTGATAAGTGTCTTTTTCTGTGTGACTTATTTCACTTAGAGTCGTCGTACCTAAATCCACTCATCATGCTGCTACTAGCCTTATGACATTGATTTCATGGCTGAGTGGTATTCCATTGTACATAAGGACCACAACTTCTTTATCCATTTTTCTCTTTCCTGGGATATTTAAGGTTTCCTGAAGTGGAGGTTCTTGTCAACAGAGCAGGCCTAAACTTTGGGGTGCCTGAGTCTTGCTGATTTTTAGTTTTCCCAATTTATACACCCATGAGTGGACGTGCCCTATGCTCCCTAAGCTGTGTTTTCTCGATGTTTCAGGACACACCGTACCCTTCTCCAGAGTGGCTGTTGGCAGTTTACATCCCGCCCATCAGCGTAGCAAGGCTCCTATTTCTCCATGGCCTGTCCTGCATTTGTGGTTTTGACACTTTTTTCAGCATGGCCCTTTGGACAGATGGGAAGCGAGACTTCTTTGTAGCGCTGATTTGCCTTTCCAGGTTGCTTGGTTGGCCAAAAAGGGCGTATGCGTTTTTTCCTGAATATATTCAGGAAAAAACGCATACGCCCTTTTTGGCCAAGGGCATCATTGTCGACGTTTTGCCGCTTTTCATGTGCTTTAAAGGCGATTCGAATCTACCTCCTGAAACCTGTTTCCTGCAACTCTGCCTTGCTTTCAAATCCTCTTCGTTGCGTTCCCTCAATATATTTGTGGACGAGATTTATCATTTATAACTCTGCAGGTTTGTGAATTGCAGTGCCCATGTGCTCCATTTTTCAACTGGCTTTTTTGGGAGCTGGCCGCAGAAGCGCGGGATTGCCTAAGGCCCTATTCTGGTTCCTGGCGGCAGGCTGAGCCTGTGGTTAATTCTTCTTCCTGATGGGAAAATAGACTGACCTGGGCCTGTCCCAACACCTACATCTAGTCTCTCATTGGTTGCCCCTCTTCCCGTTCATCCTCAGGACAAATTGCAACCTGTAGGGAACAGGAGGTTAAAGGTGCTGATTCTCCAAGTAGGGAGATTGCTAGTAAAGTAGCTGGAATGGCGAACCCGAGCACAAGGAGATGAGAAATGAGGTGCGTTTTAGAAACCTTTCAAATTCACACGATGTACCATCTTCTGGGTTCCTCATGCATGTTTTCAATGCAGGAAGATGCCCTTAAAACTGGAGATTTGGGACCCATGGGATGGGTACCACGCAGTATTACCTTAAAGGGTCTGTGTTTGCTCTCCCAACCTCACCAAACCTGTCAGCCCCAAGAGTGTCCACCCTTAGGTCTCATCCAACTGTGGGTCTAGATATTTTCAATCCAGGTTGCATCACAGCCCCTGAACGAATTGTGTAAGAATTTCTCTCTCTTTCACTGTCTTTGTTTTACGGGTTTCTACAAGTAATTTATTTTTATAATGGGGTTTAGCTGCTTTTCACGGCTGTGTTTATGCGGCTTTACACCCTCTTGACACACTTCCAGGGGGATATCAATACATAGGTTTTAAGATTCTCACTTGTCAGATATATACTTGTGCGGTGAATAGGGGGTGTTGAGTCCAGTTCACTGAGCAAGGAGTAGGTCTTGTCTATTACATATTGGGTGTATGGAACGGTATCTGATCTAATTTGAAACCCTTGTTTTATGCATCACACCACCTCATCTTTCCCGTTAAGCAGCCATAGTGTGTTTTCTAAACGTGTGACTCTGTTCTCTTTTGTAATTCAGTTCAAGTGTAGCAGTTTTTACATTCCCTCTATAAGTGATAGCTTATGATAAGTGTCTTTTTCTGTGTGACTTATTTCACTTAGAGTCGTCGTACCTAAATCCACTCATCATGATGCTACTAGCCTTAAGACATTGATTTCATGGCTGAGTGATATTCCATTGTACATAAGAACCACAACTTCTTTATCCATTTTTCTCTTTCCTGGGATATTTAAGGTGTCATGAAGTGGAGGTTCTTGTCAACAGAGCAGCCCTAAACTTTGGGGTGCCTGTGTCTTGCTGATTTTTAGTTTTCCCAATTTATACGCCCATGAGTGGACGTGCCCTATGCTCCCTAAGCTGTGTTTTCTCGATATTTCAGGACACACCATACACTTCTCCAGAGTGGCTGTTGGCAATTTACATCCCGCCCATCAGCGTAGCAAGGCTCCCATTTCTCCATGGCCTGTCCTGCATTTGTGGTTTTGACACTTTTTTCAGCATGGCCCTTTTGACCGATGGGAAGCGAGACTTCTTTGTAGCGCTGATTTGCCTTTCCAGGTTGCTTGGTTGGCCAAAAAGGGCGTATGCGTTTTTTCCTGAATATATTCAGGAAAAAACGCATACGCCGTTTTTGGCAAAGTGCATCATTGTCGACGTTTTGCCCCTTTTCTTGAGCTTTAAATGCGATTCGAATCTACCTCCTGAAATCTGTTTCCTGCAATACTGCCTTGCTTTCAAATCTTCTTCGTTGCTTTCCCTCAATATATTTGTGGACGAGAGTTATCATTTATAACTCTGCAGGTTTGTGAATTGCAGTGCCCCTGAGCTCCATTTTTCAACTCGCTTTTTTGGTAGCTGGCCGCAAAAGCGCGGGATTGCCTCAGGCCCTATTCTGGTTCCTGGCGGCAGGCTGAGCCTGTGGTTAATTTTTCTTCCTGATGGGAAAATAGAGTGACCTGTGCCTGTCCCAACACCTAGATCTAGTCTCTCATTGGTTGCTCCTCTTCCCGTTCATCCTCAGGACAAATTGCAACCTGTACAGAACAGGAGGGTAAAGGTGCTGATTCTCCAAGAAGGGAGATTGCTAGTAAAGTAGCTGGAATGGCGAACCCGAGCACAAGGAGGTGAGAAATGAGGTGCGTTTTAGAAACCTTTCCCGATCACACGGTGTACCATCTTCTGGGTTTCTCATGCATGTTTTCGATGCAGGAAGATGCCCTTGAAACTGGAGATTTGGGACCCATGGGATGGGTACCACGCAGTATTACTTTAAAGGGTCTGCGTTTGCTCACCCAACCTCACCAGACCTGTCAGCTCCAAGAGTGTCCACCCTTAGGTCTCATCCACCTGTTGGTCTAGAATTGGTCAATCCATGTTGCATCACGGCCCCTGAACGAATTGTGTAAGAACTTCTCTCTCTTTCACTGTCTTTGTTTTACGGGTTTTTACAAGTAATTTATTTTTATAATGGGGTTTAGCTGCTTTTCACGGCTGTGTTTATGCGGCTTTACACCCACTTGACACACTTCCAGAGAAATATCAATACATAGGTTTTAAGATTCTTACTAGTCAGATATATACTTGTGCGGTGAATAGGGGGTGTTGAGTCCAGTTCACTGAGCAAGGAGTAGGTCTTGTCTATTACATATTGGGTGTATGTAACGGTATCTGTGCTAATTTGAAACCCTTGTTTTATGCATCACCCCACCTCACCTTTCCCGTTAAGCAGCCATAGTGTGTTTTCTAAACGTGTGACTCTGTTCTCTTTTGTAATTCAGTTCAAGTGTAGCGGTTTTTACATTCCCTCTATAAGTGATAGCTTACGATAAGTGTCTTTTTCTGTGTGACTTATTTCACTTAGAGTCGTCGTACCTAAATCCACTCATCATGCTGCTACTAGCATTATGACATTGATATCATGTCTGAGTGATATTCCATTGTACATAAGGACCACAACTTCTTTATCCATTTTTATCTTTCCTGGGATATTTAAGGTGTCATGAAGTGGAGGTTCTTGCAAACAGAGCAGCCCTTAACTTTGGGGTGCCTGTGTCTTGCTGATTTTTAGTTTTCCCAATTTATACGCCCATGAGTGGAAGTGCCCTATGCTCCCTAAGCTGTGTTTTTTCGATGTTTCAGGACACACCGTACACTTCTCCAGAGTGGCTGTTGGCAATTTACATCCCGCCCATCAGCGTGGCAAGGCTCCCATTTCTCCTTGGCCTGTCCTGCATTTGTGGTTTTGACACTTTTTTCAGCATGGCCCTTTTGACGGATCGGAAGCGAGACTTCTTTTTAGCGCTGATTTGCCTTTCCAGGTTGCTTGGTTGGCCAAAAAGGGCGTATGCGTTTTTTCCTGAATATATTCAGGAAAAAACGCATACGCCCTTTTTGGCCAAGGGCATCATTGTCGACGTTTTGCCGCTTTTCATGTGCTTTAAAGGCGATTCGAATCTACCTCCTGAAATGTGTTTCCTGCAGTTCTGCTTGCTTTCAAATCCTCTTCGTTGCCTTCCCTCAATATATTTGTGGACGAGAGTTATCATTTATAACTCTGCAGGTTTGTGAATTGCAGTGCCCATGTGCTCCATTTTTCAACTGGCTTTTTTGGGAGCTGGCCGCAGAAGTGCGGGATTGCCTCAGGACCTATTCTGGTTCCGGGCGGCAGGCTGAGCCTGTGGTTATTTCTTCTTCCTGATGGGAAAATAGAGTGACCTGTGCCTGTCCCAACACCTAGATCTAGTCTCTCATTGGTTGCCCCTCTTCCCGTTCATCCTCAGGACAAATTGCAACCTGTATGGAACAGGAGCTTAAAGGTGCTGTTTCTCCATGTAGGGAGATTACTAGTTAAGAAGCTGGAATGGTGAACCCGAGCACAAGGAGATGAGAAATGTGGTGCGTTTCAGAAACCTTTCCCGATCAGACAGTGTACCATGATCTGGGTTACTCATGCATGTTTTCGATGTAGGAAGATGCCCTTGAACCTGGAGATTTGGGACCCATGGGATGGGGACCACGCAGTATTACTTTAAAGGGTCAGCGTTTGCTCACCCAACCTCACCAAACCTCTCAGCCCCAACAGTGTCCACCCTTATGTCTCATCCAGCTGTGGGTCTAGATATGGTCAATCCAGGTTGCATCACAGCCCCTGAACGAATTTTGTAAGAATTACTCTCTCTTACACTGTCTTTGTTTTACGGGTTTTTAAAAGTAATTTATTTTTAAAATGGGTTTTAGCTGCTTTTCACGGCTGTGTTTATGCCGCTTTACACTCACTTGACTCTCTTCCAGAGAGAGATCAATACATAGGTTTTCAGATTCTTACTACTCAGATATATTCTTGTGCGCTGAATAGGGGGTGTTGAGTCTAGTTCACTGAGCAAGGAGTAGGTCTTGTCTACTACATATTGGGTTTATGGAACGGTATCTGAGCTAATTTGAAACCCTTATTTTATGCATCACCCCTCCTCACCTTTCCCGTTAAGCAGCCATAGTGTGTTTTTAAAATGGGTGACTCTGTTCTGTTTTGTAATTCAGTTTAAGGGTAACGGTTTTTACATTCCCTCTATAAGTGATATCTTATGATAAGTGTCTTTTTCTGTGTGACTTATTTCACTTAGAATCGTCGTACCTAAATCCACTCATCATGCTGCTACTAGCCTTATGATATTGATTTCATGGCTGAGTGATATTCCATTGTACATAAGTACCACAACTTCTTTACCATTTTTCTCATCCCTGGGATATTTAAGATGTACACAAGTGGAGGTTCTTGTAACCAGAGCAGCCCTAAACTTTGGGGTGCCTGTGTCTTGTTGATTTTAATTTTTCCAATTTATACGCCCATGAATGGATGTGCCCCTTTCTCTCTAGCTGTGTTTTTTAGATGTTTTAGGAAACACCGTACCGTTCTCCAGAGTCGCCATTGGCAATTTACATCCCGACCATCAGTGTAACAATGCTCCCTTTCCTCCCTGGCCTCTCCTGTATTTTTTTTACACTTTTTTAGGAAGGCCCTTTTGACCGATGGGAAGTGAGACTTCTTTGTAGTGCTGCATTGCATTTCCGGCTTGCTTGGTTGGCCAAAAAGGGCCTATGCGTTTTTTCCTGAATTTATTCAGAAAAAAACACATATGCTCTTTTTGGCCATGTGCATCGTTGTCGACTTTTGGCCGCTTTTCATGTGCTTTAGGGGCTATTCGAATCTAACTCCTGAAATCTGTTTCCTGCATTTCTGCCTTGCTTTCCAATCCTGTTCATTGCCTTCCCTCAATATAGTTTTGGACGATAGTTATAATTTATAACTCTGCAGGTTTGTGAATTGCAGTGCCCCTGAGCTCCATTTTTCAACTCGCTTTTTTGGGAGCTGTCCGCAGAACCGCTGCTTTGCTTCTGGCCCTACTCTGGTTCCCGGTGGCAGGCTAAGCCTTTGCTTAATTCTTCTTCCTGATTGGAAATTAGAGTGACATGTGCCTGTCCGAACATCTAGGGCTTGGCTCTCCTTGTTTCTCCTCCTTCCCCTTCTTCCTTTCGAAAAATTCCAAATTTTGTGCAACTGGATGTTGAAGGTGCTGACATCCTCAGGTGGGGAGATTTTAAGGAAAAAGGCTGGAGGTGTGAACCCGACAACCAGGAAATTAGGAGTTTTGGTGCCTTTTCCAAAATCTCCCTGATCCAACCGTGTTCCATCTTCTGGGTGTCACAGGCATGTTTTAGCTGTAGGAAAGGTCCTGTGTATGTAAGGAGAACACCAGGGATTTTTCCAAATCAGTGTCTCCCCGAACTCCAATCTGGGGAATTTTTAAGCTACTGGTACATGTGTGTTCATTAAGGGACTTGGGCCGTAGGCAGAGTCCGAACTTTAGATGATTGAAGTCTTCAGGTTCAGAAACGCTCACCATCGGCCTCCTTTAGTTTCCATTTTATCTGTAGTTGATAGATGATGTCGATATAGATATCTATTGTATTTCAGATTATTTCCCCTTAGGGGTCATTACAAAATATTGAGTATAGTTCCCTGTGTTATACAGTAGTTCCTTGTTGATGATATATTTTATACATAGCAGTGTGTATATGTTAATCTGAAACTGTTAATTTATCCCTCCTCCCACCTTTCCCCTTTGGTAATAAAAAATATAAGATTTTATACTTCTCAGAAATCTAGGAGCTGAAAGAGAGGTATCATTTTCAATGGAAAATCAGTCAAAACAAGGTTGAAACTTCAACCAAGATTATTAGATGTACATCCTTGGAAAGAAATCACTGCATTTCTCTACTGTTGACCTGACAAATAAGACAAACCCCTCAACTGAACTTGCTTATAATAAAGTGATGGAAATATCAAATGGAAGTGTTAGAAACATCTTATTTTACACGAGCCTTATACACTGCTCTATGTTAATTACAGTTTGGCTCGCACATCTGTTCTTTGAAGTTACAATGTTCTCAAATTCTGTTACTGATCCTGCAGAGTGGGCCCCAACAAGGGTCTCCCTGCCTAGTGTCATTGGAGCCAACAGATCGAGACTGACTTTGGTTCAGAAGCAAAGGAAAACTTTATATTATGATCAGAGAATGGAGAGGTGAGAGTGTGTGCTCCCCTGCGGGTTGTGGGCCGGGCTGCTGTGTAGAGATCCTGGCAGCGTCAGCGGGAGGGAGGGGGCGGAGCTCTCGAGGGCCGGGTTGGCTGGAGCTCAGGCTCTATGTCGCAGAGTCTGCACGGGGCCCCACGAGCTGAGGTGTCGGCCCAGCCATTTTGCACTAGGAAATCGGGTCTGAAGTGTCGGGTGTGGGACCTCTGCATGTGGAAACCTAGGAGCAAGTGAAATTAGACAAAGCACAAAGGAAAAAAATGGTTAGACTTTATTTTATTGCCCAGATTCTATTTTCATCTCCCAGGAATTTTTCATGGGCTTTGCCAGTGACAAAGCCCTCCTCTGCCTTTTGTCCCATTCCTCATTCTTGGGGTGCTGAGGGTGCAGACACCTCTTCTGTAAATGCTTCGTGCTGAGTTGGGTGTCCTCATACCCGGGGCGAGGGGGAGGACTTCTCCCAAGCAGCCTCCAGGTGAGGTTGATTGTCCCCAGGCCTCCTCCCTCACTGCTCGTCTGCCTGAGCACCAGCATTGGAAGTTTTATAGATTCTAATGACCTTTAAGGGTCCAGGAAAGAGATGTGCAGAGACGCTGGGGTGGGGGTGGGCCGTTTTACCCTGCTCCACATTGGTTCGGCCCCCTTAGGCTGACAGTTCCTGCTAGCCTAGATGCTCTGACCAGTACTCTGCGCTTTCTTCAGTTAGGCCACCTAATTAACGTACAAACAACACCAGGTGTCAGAGCCCTGCTTGCTCAACTCCCAGACAGTCCAGGGCTGGTGGTGATCCAGGACCTTGACGGCCACTCAGTCAACGGCCTTTTGAAGTAGCCAGGAGTACAGCCGGTCTCATTGGCCGCCGTCACCGCGGTGTCTGTAGGCTTTTCTATGGTGGCAGCGTTATTTACGGTTCCCCTGCCAAGTTTATTAGCTCCGCTCTGGGTGCAGTAAGTCCTGTAAGCAATAGTCTGCTCTTTTGGGACACACTCTTGTTGTTTTCTGAGAGAAGCTCCAGGTCAAGTGATGGTCAAACGAGTCGTCATGGGGGCCCATTGCTCCAGGTTTTCTCTCTGGAGGTTGGTGTTGGAGGGCCTCCTCACTCGAGGTCATTGTGCCCACGGAGCAATCCCTGCAACTTCAGGGCATGGTGGGTGGTTAGGATCACCAAGTGGCGTCCTTTTCCCTTAGGAGGGAGCTGGCCTTGCGGGCTGCTGATTTCCAGGTTTTTAGATACCCCCAGTATCCTGGTCGGATGGGGTGGCTGGCCAATGCCTGGAGGGCATTCTTGCATTGTTCCATTTCAAGTGGTCCCAGTTTTTGCACTAATACTCCAAGGGCGATTCGCCTTGGACCAGGAATGTAAAGGTCAAAGGGTTTAGCTAACTTAGGGAGGTCCAGGGCAAGGATCTGAACTGACTGCTCTTTCCATTCTTGAAAGGCCGCTTCTGGATTCTATTCAAAAGGATCATCATCTTTTCCTTTCAGTGTTTCATATAGAGGCCCAGCTATTAGACTGTAGTTAGGGATCCAGATGCAGCAAACCCCGGTCTCCCCAGGAACCCCTAAGCTGTCTTCTAGTTTCAGGAAGGGTGAGGCTGCAAATGGCTTCTTCCCTTTCCTGGGGTGGGCTTTTCCGACCTTCTGTGCGAATGAAGCCCAGGAAGGTCACCTTAGTTTGTGATATTTGAGCCTTTTTCTTGGACACCTTCTATCTTTTATTGGCTAGGTAGTTCAGAGGCCTCCTTAGTCGGGCTGGTGATCAGAATGTCATCTGCATATTGAAGGAGGGTTCCCTTCTCCAGAGGTAGATTTTTTAGGTCTTTAGCTAACGTTTCCCCAAAGATGGTGTGGGAATTTTTGAACCCCTGGGGCAGGACGGCCCAGCAGTATTGTTTTTGTTGTATGTTGAGTCCTGCCACTCACAGCCAAAATTTCTTGTGACTCTGGGACGAATGGAATACAGAAGAAGGCATCATTGAAGTCTAATACAGAATACCATGTCCTGGTGGATGGTAGAATGACCAGCAGGGTGTAGGAATTAGGAACTACTAGATGTATATCCTCTGTGGCTTCACTGACTGTCCTGGCGTCCTCTACCAGGTCCCCAGCAGCTCACGGGGCTCTTGTGGTCAGGTCCCTCCCAGGATATGGAGCTCACCTGGGCAGGTACCCAGCAGCCCACGGGGCTGTGGTGGTTAGGCCCCTCCCAGGATATGGAGCTCACCTGGGCAGGTACCCAGCAGCCCATGGGGCCATCATGGTCAGGCCCCTCCCAGGATATGGAGCTCACCTGGGCAGGTACGCAGCAGCCCACGGGGCTCTCGTGGGCATGCCCCTCCCTGGATATGGAGCTCCCGTGGACAGGTACCCCGACAGGGCTGGGCACACAGGAACTGTGCACATAGCCCTCATTGCAGAGCACCCCCAGCACACCTGTCACTCAGAGCTGACACAGAGCACCTCAGAGCAGAGCTTGAACTAATAAACAGCAGCTCCAACAGGTCTGTGACCCTAGGCTTCACTCTGTGCGGCCTCCCTCTGCCTGGTCTTCTAGGGGCTTCCACAGCAGCCGGGGCACCAGGCCTCTGTCTCCACCCACCACCCCTCCTCTCCCTGACTCCTGGGTTCCTCTCATTAGCAGAGGGTCTTCTTGAAGTTGTCTCCCACTCCTGGACCAGATAAAATGATTAGAAAACAAGCCAGGGCTGCCGCCCCTTATCTATCCTGACTCTCGGGACCCTACACCTGTTCCTTGGATCTGGCCGGTGCAGCAAGGCCCATTTTCTGCAAATCTGAGCCCCTGAGGGGCGATGATTGGCTGACCTGGGCAGCCTGACCCGGCCGGCCAGCCCTTCCCAGGTGTGCCTGGGTTGAGGTCAATATAAACACCCCTCCAGGCAGCAAAAGCCTCTGCAGCTGTGCCTGACGCCATATTCTCTGCCCCGTCAGCAGTCTCGGGGTTGGGCTGGTGGGAGGCAGTAGGGCCCACGGCTCTATGAGTGGCCCGTTGTGACTGGGGCTCTACTGGACTTTCTGCAGGAGTTGCCGGGCTGCCACCTGCTAAAGAAGAGGATGTGTCACCCATACTTGCTGCTGGAATTTCTCCCCGGGCAGAGGTAAGGAAGGAAAAAAGCAGTGGGGGCCGGGACAGGAGGGGTACCTCAGGCAGGGAAATGGAAAGTTTCCAGATGAGCGCCCGGGGCCAGGACCATCCTGGCTGGCCTGCAGGCACCAAGTCGGCCTGCGTGCTGTCGCTGGTGTGACTCCAAGCCCCTTCCTCTAGTTTTTAGTCTTTGCACACATTCAGGTGTTTTACCTGGGAACGGTGGGAAAAGTTCAGCAGCAGCTGGCCTGGGGCTCAGCTCACGTTTAGTCAGAGACGCCTCCTCACGGTCCCCCAGCTTTGCAATGAGGACGCTCCTTGTGTGGGGGCTGCTGGCTGCATGGGAGATGATTCCCCACCTGTGACCAACTTAAGAATTGTTTACCACTGGAGCAAGTGCGCTGATAGGGTTTTCCTCTGTATGACCAGTGGGTTCAGTTTTTTTTTTTTTTCTTTTTTGGTTCAAGGTAAGTTTTATTCCTCTTTTTGTATTTATGGATATAAGCATGGAAATCATTCATTCATATAAATACGTCTATGGGAAGGACAGAACTTTTTTTTCTGTTTTATTTTCTTAAGTATTATTTTTTAATTTTTGAATTTATTTTATTCATTTTTTTATACAGCAGGCTCTTATTGGTTATCTATTTTATACATATAAGTGTATATATGTCAATCCCAGGGTCGCAATTCATCCCACCACCACCACCCTGCCACTTTCCCCCCTTGGTGTCCATACATTTGTTCTCTACATCTGTGTCTCTATTTCTGCCTTGCAAACCAGTTCATCTTTACCATTTTTCTAGGTTCTACATGTATGCGTTAATATACGATATTTGTTTTTCTCTTTCTGACTTACTTCACTCTGTATGACAGTCTCTAGATCTATCCACGTCTCTACAAATGACCCAATTTCATTCCTTTTTATGGCTGAGTAATATTCCATTTTATATATGTAGCACATCTTTTCCGTTCGTCTGTCTATGGGCATTTAGGTTGCTTCCATGACCTGGCTATTGTAAATAGTGCTGCAATGAATATTGTGGTGAATATGTCTTTTTGAATTATGGTTTTCTCTGGGTATATGGCCAGTAGTGGGATTGCTGGGTCATATGTTAATTCTATTTTTAGTTTTTTAAGGAACCTCCATACTGTTCTCCATAGTGACTGTATCAATTTACATTCCCACAAATAGTGTAAGAGGGTTCCCTTTTCTCCACACCCTCTCCAGCATTTGTTGTTTGTAGATTTTCTGATGATGCCCATTCTAACTCGTGTGAGGTGATACCTCATTGTAGTTTTGGTTTATATTTCTCTAATAATTAGTGATGTTGAGTAGCTTTTCATGTGTTTCTTGGTCATCTGTATGTCTTCTTGGGACAAATGTCTATTTACGTCATCTGCCCATTTTTGGATTGGTTTGTTTGTTTTTTTACTGTTGAGCTGCATGAGCTGTTTATATACATTGGAGATTAATCCTTTGTCCATTGATTCGTTTGCAAATATTTTCTCCCATTCTGAGGGTTGTCTTTTCGTCTTGTTTGTAGTTTCCTTTGCTTTGCAAAAGCTTTTAGGTTTCATTTGCTCCCATTTGTTTTTTTTTTTTTTTTTTTTTTTTTATTCCATTACTCTAGGAGGTGGATCAAAAAATATCTTGCTGTGATTTATGTCAAAGAGTATTCTTCCTATGTTTTCCTCTAAGAGTTTTATAGTGTCCGGTCTTACATTTCGGTCTCTAATCCATTTGGAGTTTATTTTTTGTGTATGGTGTTAGGGAGTGTTCTAATTTCATTCTTTTACATGTAGCTGTCCATTTTTCCCAGCACCACTTATTGAAGAGACTGTCTTTTCTCCATTGTATACCCTTGCCTCCTTTGTCATAGATTAGTGGGCCATAGGTGTGTAGGTTTATCTCTGGGCTTTCTTTGTTTTTTTTTTTTTTCTTTTACATCTTTATTGGAGTATAATTGCTTTACAATTGTGTGTTAGTTTCTGCTGTATAAAAAAGTGAATCAGCTATGCGTATACATATAACACCATATCCCCTCCCTCTTGCACCTCCCTCTCACTCCCTTATCCCACCCTTTTAGGTGGTCACAAAGCACAGAGCTGATCTCCCTGTGCTATGTGGCTGCTTCCCAGTAGCTATCAATTTTACATTTGGTAGTGTATATATGTCCATACCACTCTCTCACTTTGTCCCAGCTTACCCTTCCCTCTCCCCATGTCCTCAAGTCCTTTCTCTACGTCTGTGTCCTTAATCCTTTCCTGCCCCTACGTTCTTCATAAACTTTTTTTTTTTAGATTCCATATATATGTGTTAGCATACGGTATTTGTTTTTCTCTTTCTGACTTACTTCACTCTGTAGGACAGACTCTAGATCCATCCACCTCACTAAAAATAACTCAATTTCGTTTCTTTTTATGGCTGAATAATGTTCCATCGTATATATGTGCCACATCTTCTTTTTCCATTTATCTGTTGATGGACACTTAGGTTGCTTCCATGTCCTGGCTATTGTAAATAGAGCTACAGTGAACATTGTGGTACATGACTCTTTTTGAATTATGGTTTTCTCAGGGTAAATGTCCAGGAGTGGGTTTGCTGGGTTGTATGGTAGTTCTATTTTTAGTTTTTAAGGAAGCCCCATACCGTTCTCCCTAGTGGCTATATCAATTTACATTCCCACCTACAGTGCAAGAGGGTTCCCTTTTCTCCAATAAATGCCTCTCCAGCATTTACTGTTGGTAGATTTTTTGATGATGGCCATTCTGACTGGTGTGAGGTGATACCTCACTGTAGTTTTGATTTGCATTTCTCTAATGATTAGTGATGCTCAGCATCCTTTCATGTGTTTGTTGGCAACCTGTATATCTTCTTTGGAGAAATTTCTATTTAGGTCTTCTGCCCATTTTTGGATTGGGTTGTTTGGTTTTGTGATATTGAGCTACATGAGCTGCTTTTTGTAGATTAATCCTTTGCCATTTGCTTCATTTGAAAATATTTTCTCCCATTCTGATGGTTGTCTTTTCATCTTGCTTAAGTTTTCCTTTGCTGTGCAAAAGAATTTATGTTTCATTCGGTCCCATTTTTTAATTTTTGTTTTTATTTCCATTTCTCTAGGAGGTGGGTCAAAAAGGATCTTGCTGTGATTTATGTCATAGACTGTTCTGCTTATGTTTTCTTCTAAGAGTTTTATAGTGGCTGGTCTTATATTTAGGTCTCTAATCCATTTTGAGTTACTTTTGTGTATGGTGTTAGGGAGTGTACTAATTTCATTCTTTTACATGTAGCTGTCCAGTTTTCCCAGCACCACTTACTGAAGACACTGTCTTTTCTCCATTGTATACCCTTGCCTCCTTTGTCATAGATTAGTTAACCATAGGTACGTGGGTTTATCTCTGTGCTTTCTATCCTTTTCTATTGACCTATATTTCTGTGTTTGTGTCAGTACCATATTATCTTGATTACTGTAGCTTTGTAATATAGTCTGAAGTCTGGAAGTCTGATTCCTCCAGCTCTTTTTTTTCCCCCTCAAGACTGCTTTGGCTATCCAGGGTCTTTTGTGTCTCCCTACAAATTTTAAGATTTTTTTTCTTGTTCTGTAGAAAATGCCAAAGGTATTTTGATCGGGATTGCATTGAATCTGTAGATTGCTTTGGGTAGTATAGTCATTTTCACAATATTGATTCTTCTAATCCAAGGACATGGTATATGTCTCCATCTGTTTATATCATCTTTGATTTCTTTCATCAGTGTCTTATAGTTTTCTGAGTACAGGTCTTTTACTTCCTTAGGTAGGTTTATTCCTAGGTATTTTATTCTTTTTGTTGCAGTGGTAATGGGATTGTTTCCTTAATTTCTCTTTCTGATCTTTCATTGTTAGTGTATAGGAATGCAAGCAATTTCTGTGCATTAATTTTGTATCCTGCAACTTTACCAAATTCATTGATTAGCTCCAGTGGTTTTCTGGTGGCATCTTTAAGATTCTCTATCTATGATATCATGTCATCTGCAAACAGTGACAATTTTACTTCTTCTTTTCCGTTTTGTATTCCTTTTATTTCTTTTTCTTCTCTGATTGCCATGGCTAGGACTTCCAAAACTATGTTGAATAGCAGTGGTGAGAGTGGACATCCTCGTCTTTTTCCTGATCTTAGAGGAAACGCTTTCAGTTTTTCACCATTGAGAATGCTGTTTGCTGTGGGTTTGTCATATATGGCCTTTATTATGTTGAGGTAGTTTCCGTCTATGCCCACACTCTGCAGAGTTTTTATCGTAAATGAGTGTTGAATTTTCTCAAAATCTTTTCCTTCATCTATTGAGATGACCATATGGTTTTATTCTACAATTTGTTAATATGGTGTATCACATTGATTTGTGTATATTGAAGAATCCTTGCATCCCTGGGATAAACCCCACTTGATCATGGTGTATGATCCTTTTAATGTGTTGTTCGATTCTGTTTGCTAGTATTTTGTTGAGGATTTTTGCATCTATATTCATCAGGGATATTGGTCTATAATTTTCTTTCCTTGTAGTATCTCTGTCTGATTTTGGTATCAGGGTGATGGTGGTCTCATAGAATGAGTTTGGGAGTGTTCCTTCCCCTGCAATTGTTTTGAAGAATTTGAGAAGGTTGGGTGTTAGCTCTTCTCTAAATGTTTGATAGAATTCACCTGTAATGCCATCTGGTTCTGGACTTTTGTTTGTTGGAAGATTTTTAATCACAGTTTCAATTTCATTGCTTGTGATAGGTTTGTTCATATTTTCTATTTCTTCCTGGTTCAGTCTTAGAAGGTTATACCTTTCTAAGAATTTGTCCATTTCTTCCAGATTGTCCATTTTATTGGCACAGAGTTGCTTGTAGTAGTCTCTTAGGATGCTTTGTATTCCTGTGGTGTCTGTTGTAACTTCTCCTTTTTCACTTCTAATTTTGTTGATTTGCGTCCTCTCCCTCTTTTTCTTGAGTGTGGCTAAAGGTTGATCATTTTTGCTTATCTTCTCAAAGAACCAGCTTTTAGTTTTGATGATCTTTGCTTCCGTTTTCTTTGTTTCTATTTCATTTATTTCTGCTCTGATCTTTAGGATTTCTTTCCTTCTACTAACTTTGGGTTTTGTTCTTCTTTCTCTAGTTCCTCTAGGTGTAAGGTTAGATTGTTTATTTGAGATTTTTCTTGTTTCTTGAGGTAGGCTTGTATTGCTATAAACTTCCCTCTTAGAACTCCTTTTGCTGCATCCCATAGGTTTTGGATCATCGTGTTTTTGTTGTCATTTGTCTCTAGGTAGTTTTTGATTTCCCCTTTGATTTCTTCAGTGATCTCTTGGTTATTTAGTAACGTATTGTTTAGCCTCCATGTGTTTGTGTTTTTTACAGTTTTTTCCGTGTAATTGATTTCTAATCTCATAGCATTGTGGTCGGAACAGCTGCTTGATATGATTTCAGTTTTCTTAAATTTACTGAGGCTTTATCTGTGACCCAAGATGTGATCTATCCTGGAGAATGTTCCGTGTGCAGTTGAGAAGAACGTGTAATCTGCTGTTTTTGGATGGAATGTCCTATAAATATCAATGAACTCTATCTGGTCTATTGTGTCATTTAAAGCTTGTGTTTCCTTATTAATTTTCTGTCTGGCTGATCTCCACTGGTGTAAGTGAGCTGTTAAAGTCCCCCGCTATTATTGTGTTACTGTCGATTTCCTCTTTTATAGCTGTTAGCAGTTGCCTTATACATTGAGGTGCTCCTATGTTGGGTACATATATATTTATAATTGTTATATCTTCTTCTTGGATTGATCCCTTGACCATTATGTAGTGTCTTTCCTTGTCTCTTGTAACATTCTTTATTTTAAAGTCTATTTTATCTGATATGAGTATTGCTACTCCAGCTTTCTTTTGATTTTCATTAGCATAGAATATATTTTTCCATCGCCTCACTTTCAGTCTGTATGTGTCCCTAGGTCTGAAATGGGTCTCTTGTAGACAGCATATATATGGGTCTTGTTTTTGTATCCATTCAGCCAGTCTATGTCTTTTGGTTGGAACATTTAGTGCATTCACGTTTAAGGTAATTATCGATATGAATGTTCCTACTACTATTTTCTTAATTGTTATGGGTTTGTATTGGTGGGTCCTTTTCTTCTCTTGTGTTTCCCACTTAGAGAAGTTCTTTTAGCATTTGGTGTAGAGCTGGTTGCATGGTGCTGAATTCTCTTAGCTTTTGCTTGTCTGTAAGGCTTTTGATTTCTCCATCAAATCTGAATGAGCTCTTTGCAGGGTGCAGTACCCTTGGTTGTAGGTTCTTCCCTTTCATCACTTTAAATTTATCATGCCACTTCCTTCTGGCTTGTAGATTTTCTGCTGAGAAATCAGCTGTTATCCTTATGGGATTTCCCTTGTATGTTATTTGTCATTTTTCCCTTGCTGCTTTCAATAATTTTTCTTTGTCGTTAATTTTTGTCAATTTGATTACTATGTGTCTTGTCATTTTTCTCCTTTGGTTTCTCCTGCCTGGGACACTCTGTGCTTCTGGACTTGGGTGGCTATTTCTTTTCCCATGCTAGGGAAGTTTTTGACCATAATCTCTTCAAATATATTCTCGGGTCCTTTCTCTCTCTCTTCTCCTTCTGGGACCCCTATAATGCGAATGTTGTTGCGTTTAATGTTGTCCCAGAGGACTCTTGGGGTGTCTTCATTTATTTTCATTCTTTTTCTTTATTCTGTTCCATGGCAGTGATTTCCACCTTTCTGTCTTCCAGGCCACTTATCCGTTCTTCTGCCACAGTTATTCTGCTACTGATTCCTTCTAGTGTATTTTTCATTTCAGTTATTACATTGTTCACCTCTGTTTGTTTGTTCTTTAACTCTTCTAGGTGTTTGTTCCTTAATTCTTCTAGGTCTTTGTTAAGCATTTCTTGTGTCTTCTCGATCTTTGCCTCCTTTCTTTTTCTAAGGTCTTGGCTCAACTTCACTATCATTATTCTGAATTCTTTTTCTGGAAGGTTCCCTATCTCCACCTCATTCCGTTTTTTTTCTGGGGTTTTATCTTGTTCCTTGATCTGGTATAAAGTCCTCTGCCTTTTCATTTTGTCTATCTTTCTGTGAATGTGGTTTTCCTTCCACAGGCTGCAGAATTGTAGTTCTTCTTGCTTCTGCTGTCTGCTCTCTGGTGGATGAGTCTATCTTAGAGGCTTGTGCAAGCTTCCTGATGGGAGGGACTGGTGGTGGGTAGAGCTGGGTGTTGCTTTGGTGGGCAGAGCTTTAATCCGCTTGTCTACGGATTAAATAAAACTTTAATAAAAAGTTGAATCTGCTTGTCTGCTGATGCATGGGGCTGGGTTCCCTCCCTGTTGGTTGTTTGGCCTGAGGCGACCCAGCACTGGAGCCTACCTTGCTCTTGGTGGGGCTAATGGCGGACTCTGGGAGGGCTCACACCAAGGAGTATTTCCCAGAACTTCTGCTGCCAGTGTTGTTGTCCTCACGGTGAGCCACAGCCACAGCCACCAGCTGCCTCTGCAGGAGACCCTCTAAAAGTAGCAGGTAGTTCTGGTCATTCCCCTACGGGGTCACTGCTCCTTCCCCTGGGTCCTGATGTGCACACTACTTTGTGTGTGCCCTCCAAGAGTGGAGTATCTGAGTGGAGTTGAGACTCTGAGACTCTGTGTGGAGTCGCACAGACTCTGGGTCCTGTGAAGCTTCGATGTTTTGTGATTCTAGAAATCCTATAGGAGACGGTCCACAGCAGGTGAAGCTAATGTTGTCAGTAGAGGTGTTGAAGCCAAAGATCTGCAGTTCCGGCTATAGGTGCCGATGTACATACAGGACAAAATCATCTCGTGTGAATGTAGTTCAGGCATGTTTAAGATGAATGCAGTCATGTTAATGCCTACCATATTCTATCTTGAGCCTCTCCTCAGGGACCTCCTCCTCAGTTCCTGAGGCTCCTGTAAGTCATGTACAGGGGACTGGAGAGTGGGCTCTGTCCAGTCTGAGCCCTGAGTTACCCTGTGTGTATCTTAGGATACTTTGTATTTCTGTGGTGTCTGTTGTAACATCATCTCTTTCATTTCAGATTTATTTGGGCCCTCTCTTTTTTAACAAAACATACTACTGTTGTCTTTTATTCTTTACAGAAGTTTAATCAGTGTTTGATCTACTATCCTTACCCTATGTATATTTTTGCAGTGAGATTTTTACTTTTCTTTGTTTCCTTGTTACTATCAATAATTAGTGAGACTTCTTTTAAGCTACCTTCAACATTGCTTATAAAGCTGCTTTATTAGTGATGACAGAGCCTTAATGGAAGTCATGTTCTGGTTGTAAATTAGAATGCAATGTGCCAGCACAAAGCCCCTTAAGTTTATGTCTCATTACTTCTTGTTCTTTTTTTAATTTAATTTTTATTTTTTGTCAGAGCAAATTTGATTAAAATGTTTTGTTTCTTCTAGGTGTGCAAGATGTGGTTCTTTTAAACATATACATATATCTATTCTTCTTTGGATCATTTTCCCATGTAGGTTATGACACCATGTTGAGTAGTCTTGTCTTGGTATTACGTAGGTCTTTGGTGATTACATATTTCACATGTGTTTCTATATCTATCTTAACCCCAATATCCTAATGTATCCAATCCTCACACCTTTCCATTTGGTGAACCCTAAGTTTGTTTAATGAATCTGTGATTGCATTTCTCTGTGGAAATATCTTCATTGGTATCAATTTTTAGCTAAGACCTATAAGTGATATTATAGGATATGTGTCTTTTGCTTTCTGACTTAGTACAATTTGCCTGATTAACTCAAGAATCATACACAGTGCTGCAAATGGCATTGTTTTGGTTTTTTCCCTGGCTAATATTCCACCTGTACGTGTACCAGTTATTCTTTGGCCACGCACCTCTTGATGGACTTTTTGGTTGCCTCCATGTCTTGGTTATTGTAATACTGCTGCAATGCACATTTGCTTGCCTGTGTCTTTCCAGTTCTATCTCCTTATGTTATAGGCCAAGGAGTGGGCTTGCTGTATCATATGGTAGCTCAGTGTGTACGTTTTAAAGGCACCACCATTCAGTTCTCATTAGTGGCTCTTTCCAGGTTATGTCCCACTTAAAATTGAGGGTATGCATTTCTCCAAAACACCTTCAATATTTATTGTTTGTAGTTTGCTTGCTGCTGGTTATTCTAACAGGTGCGAGCTGATACCTCTGTGTGGCTGAATTTGCATGTGTCCCATAATCTGTTGAAATTGATCTTTAAAGCATGCTCTTTTTATTTATCAAACTGTGATTACAGCTTAGTTCTTCAAATTGTTTTCTTAAAGTAAGTGTCACATTTTGAAAAGTTTTGGCCACTACCTCCCTCAAGACATTTTGAGGGCAGGTTTCATTTACAGCCCTGAAGTACTTGTTCATATGAAGTGACCATTAACACAGATTTTAAAGCTGCATTTGCAGGTAACGGCCAGAGGGCGGCAGCCTTTTTACGTTCCCCAATCTGGTAACTAGGGAAAGAGTCCTTCAGCTGCAAGAGTGTCCAGCTTTATTTCTCATCCAGCTGTGGGTCTAGATATGATCAAACAAGGTTGCATCACAGCCCAGGAACGAATTATGTAAAATTTCCTCTCTCTATCACTGTCTTATTTTTTTGGGTTTTTTAAAGTTATTTAATTTAAAATGGGGATTCGCTACTTTTCACTGCTGTGTTTATGCCGCTTTACACCCACTTGACTCACTTCCAGACAGATATCAATACATAGGTTTTAAGATTCTTACTAGTCACATATATTCTTGTGCGGTGAATAGGGGGTGTTGAGTCCAGTTCACTGAGCAAGGAGTAGGTCTTGTCTATTACATATTGGGTGTATGGAACGGTATCTGAGCGAATTTGAAACCCTTGTTTTATGCATCACCCCACCTCACCTTTCCCGTTAAGCAGCCATAGTGTGTTTTCTAAACGTGTGACTCTGTTCTGTTTTGTAATTCAGTTCAAGTGTAGCGGTTTTTACATTCCCTCTATAAGTGATAGCTTATGATAAGTGTCTTTTTCTGTGTGACTTATTTCACTTAGAATCGTCATACCTAAATCCACTCATCTTGCTTCTACTAGCCTTATGACATTGATTTCATGTCTGAGTGATATTCCTTTGTACATAAGGACCACAACTTCTTTATCCATTTTTCTCTTTCCTGGGATATTTAAGGTGTCATGAAGTGGAGGTTCTTGTCAACAGAGCAGCCCTAAACATTGGGGTGCCTGTGTCTTGCTGATTTTTAGTTTTCCCAATTTATACGCCCATGAGTGGACGTGCCCTATGCTCCCTAAGCTGTGTTTTTTCGATGTTTCAGGACACACCGTACACTTCTTCAGAGTGGCTGTTGGCAATTTACATCCCGCCCATCAGCGTAGCAAGGCTGCCATTTCGCCATGGCCTGTCCTGCATTTCTGGTTTTGACACTTTATGCAGCATGGCCCTTTTGACCGATGGGAAGCGAGACTTCATTGTAGCGCTGATTTGCCTTTCCAGGTTGCTTGGTTGGCAAAAAAGGGTGTATGCGTTTTTTCCTGAATATATTCAGGAAAAAACACATACGCCCTTTTTGGCCAAGGGCATCATTGTCGAAGATTTGCCACTTTTCATGTGCTTTAAAGGCGATTCGAATCTACCTCCTGAAACCTGTTTCCTGCAATTCTGCCTTGCTTTCAAATACTCTTCGTTGCCTTCCCTCAATATATTTGTGGATGAGAGTTATCATTTATAACTCTGCGGGTTTGTGAACTGCAGTGTGCCTGAGTTCCATTTTTCAACTCGCTTTTTTGGGAGCTGGCCGCAAAAGCGCGGGATTGCCTCAGGCCCTATTCTGGTTCCTGGCGGCAGGCTGAGCCTGTGGTTAATTCTTCTTCCTGATGGGAAAATAGAGTGACCTGGGCCAGTCCCAACACCTAGATCTAGTCTCTCATTGTTTGCCCCTCTTCCCGTTCATCTTCAGGACAAATTGCAACCTGTAGGGAACAGGAGCTTAAAGGTGCTGATTCTGCAAGTAGGGAGATTGCTAGTAAAGTAGCTGGAAAGGCGAACCCTAGCACAAGGAGATGAGAAATGGGGTGCGTTTTAGAAACCTTTCAAAATCACACGGTGTACCATCCTCTGGGTTTCTCATGCATGTTTTCGATGTAGGAAGATGCCCTTGAACCTGGAGATTTGGGACCCATGGGATGGGTACCACGCAGTACTACTTTAAAGGGTCTGCGTTTGCTCACCCAACCTCACCCAACCTCTCAGCCCCAAGAGTGTCCACCCTTATGTCTCATCCAGGTGTGGGTCTAGATATGGTCAATCCAGGTTGCATCACAGCTCCTGAACGAATTTTTTAAGAATTTCTCTCTCTTTCACTGTCTTTGTTTTACAGGTTTTTAAAAGTAATTTATTTTTATAATGGGGTTTAGCTGCTTTTCACGGCTGTGTTTATGCAGCTTTACACCCACTTGACACACTTCCAGAGAGATATCAATACATAGGTTTTACGATTCTTACTAGTCACATATATTCTTGTGCGGTGAATAGGGGGTGTTGAGTCCAGTTCACTGAGCAAGGAGTAGGTCTTGTCTATTACATATTGGGTGTATGGAACAGTATCTGAGCGAATTTGAAACCCTTGTTTTATGCATCACCCCACCTCACCTTTCCCGTTAAGCAGCCATAGTGTGTTTTCTAAACGTGTGACTCTGTTCTGTTTTGTAATTCAGTTCAAGTGTAGCGGTTTTTACATTCGCTCTATAAGTGATAGCTTATGATAAGTGTCTTTTTCTGTGTGACTTATTTCACTTAGCATCGTCATACATAAATCCACTCATCTTGCTTCTACTAGCCTTATGACATTGATTTCATGTCTGAGGGATATTCCTTTGTACATAAGGACCACAACTTCTTTATCCATTTTTCTCTTTCCTGGGATATTTAAGGTGTCATGAAGTGGAGGTTCTTGTCAACATAGCAGCCCTAAACATTGGGGTGCCTGTGTCTTGCTGATTTTTAGTTTTCCCAATTTATACGCCCATGAGTGGACGTGCCCTATGCTCCCTAAGCTGTGTTTTTTCGATGTTTCAGGACACACCGTACACTTCTCCAGAGTGGCTGTTGGCAATTTACATCCCGCCCATCAGCGTAGCAAGGCTGCCATTTCTCCATGGCCTGTCCTGCATTTCTGGTTTTGAAAATTTTTGCAGCATGGCCCTTTTGACGGATGGGAAGCGAGACTTCTTTGTAGCGCTGATTTGCCTTTCCAGGTTGCTTGGTTGGCCAAGAAGGGCGTATGCGTTTTTTCCTGAATATATTCAGGAAAAAACGCTTACGCCCTTTTTGGCCAAGGGCATCACTGTCGATGTTTTGCCACTTTTCATGTGCTTTAAAGGCGATTCGAATCTACCTCCTGAAACCTGTTTCCTGCAATTCTGCCTTGCTTTCAACTCCTCTTCGTTGCCTTCCCTCAATATATTTGTGGACGAGAGTTATCATTTATAACTCAGCAGGTTTGTGAATTGCAGTGCCACTGAGCTCCATTTTTGAACTGTCTTTTTTGGGAGCTGGCCGAAATAGCTCGGGATTGCCTCAGGCCCTATTCTGGTTCCCGGCGGCAGGCTGAGCCTGTGTTTAATTCTTCTTCCTGATGGGAAAATAGAGTGACCTGTGCCTGTCCCAACACCTAGATCTAGTCTCTCATTTGTTTCCCCTCTTCCCGTTCATCCTCAGGACAAATTGCAACCTGTAGGGAACAGGAGGTTAAAGGTGCTGATTCTCCAAGTAGGGAGATTGCTAGTAAAGTAGCTGGAAAGGTGAACCCGAGCACAAGGAGATGAGAAATTGGGTGCGTTTTAGAAACCTTTCAAAATCACACGGTGTACCATCTTCTGGGTTTCTCATGCATGTTTTCGATGTAGGAAGATGCCTTTGAACCTGGAGATTTGGGACCCATGGGATGGGTACCACGCAGTATTACTTTAAAGGGTCTGAGTTTGCTCACCCAACCTCACCCAACCTATCAGCCCCAAGAGTGTCCACCCTTATGTCTCATCCCGGTGTGGGTCTAGATATGGTCAATCCGGGTTGCATCACAGCCCCGGAACGAATTTTGTAAGAATTTCTCTCTCTTTCACTGTCTTTGTTTTACGGGTTTTTAAAAGTAATTTATTTTTATAATGGGGTTTAGCTGCTTTTCACGGCTGTGTTTATGCGGCTTTACACCCACTTGGCTCACTTCCAGAGAGATATCAATATATAGGTTTTAAGATTCTTACTAGTCAGATATATTCTTGTGCCGTGAATAGGGGGTGTTGAGTCCAGTTCACTGAGCAAGGAGTAGGTCTTGTCTATTACATATTGGGTGTATGGAACGGTATCTGAGCGAATTTGAAACCCTTGTTTTATGCATCACCCCACCTCACCTTTCCCGTTAAGCAGCCATAGTGTGTTTTCTAAACGTGTGATTCTGTTCTGTTCTGTAATTCAGTTCGAGTGTAGCGGTTTTTACATTCCCTCTATAAGTGATAGCTTATGATAAGTGTCTTTTTCTGTGTGACTTATTTCACTTAGAATCGTCGTACCTAAATCCACTCATCTTGCTTCTACTAGCCTTATGACATTGATTTCATGTCTGAGTGATATTCCTTTGTAGATAAGGACCACAACTTCTTTATCCATTTTTCTCTTTCCTGGGATATTTAAGGTGTCATGAAGTGGAGGTTCTTGTCAACATAGCAGCCCTAAACATTGGGGTGCCTGTGTCTTGCTGATTTTTAGTTTTCCCAATTTATACGCCCATGAGTGGATGTGCCCTATGCTCCCTAAGCTGTGTTTTTTCGATGTTTCAGGACACACCGAACACTTCTCCAGAGTGGCTTTTGGCAATTTACATCCCGCCCATCAGCGTAGCAAGGCTGCCATTTCTCCATGGCCTGTACTGCATTTCTGGTTTTGACACTTTTTGCAGCATGGCCCTTTTGACCGATGGGAAGCGAGACTTCTTTGTAGCGCTGATTTGCCTTTCCAGGTTGCGTGGTTGGCCAAAAAGAGCGTATGCGTTTTTTCCTGAATATATTCAGGAAAAAATGCATACGCCCTTTTTGGCCAAGGGCATCATTGTCGACGTTTTGCCGCTTTTCATGTGCTTTAAAGGCGTTTCGAATCTACCTCCTGAAATCTCTTTCCTGCAATTCTGCCTTGCTTTCAAATCCTCTTCGTTGCCTTCCCTCAATATATCTGTGGATGAGAGTTATCATTTATAACTCTGCGGGTTTGTGAATTGCAGTGTCCCTGAGCTCCATTTTTCAACTCGCTTTTTTGGGAGCTGGCCGCAAAAGCGCGGGATTGCCTCAGGCCCTTTTCTGGTTCCTGACGGCAGGCTGAGCCTGTGGTTAATTCTTCTTCCTGATGGGAAAATAGAGTGACCTGTGCCTGTCCCAACACCTATATGTAGTCTCTCATTGGTTGCCCCTCTTCCCATTCATCCTTAGGACAAATTGCAACCTGTATGGAACAGGAGGTTAAAGGTGCTGATTCTCCAAGTAGGGAGATTGCTAGTAAAGTAGCTGGAAAGGCGAACCCGAGCACAAGGAGATGAGAAATTGGGTGCGTTTTAGAAACCTTTCAAAATCACACGGTGTTCCATCTTCTGGGTTTCTCATGCATGTTTTCGATGTAGGAAGATGCCCTTGAACCTGGAGATTTGGGACCCATGGGATGGGTACCACGCAGTACTACTTTAAAGGGTCTGAGTTTGCTCACCCAACCTCACCCAACCTCTCAGCCCCAAGAGTGTCCACCCTTATGTCTCATCCAGGTGTGGGTCTAGATATGGTCAATCCAGGTTGCATCACAGCTCCTGAAAGAATTTTTTAAGAATTTCTCTCTCTTTCACTGTATTTGTTTTACAGGATTTTAAAAGTAATTTATTTTTATAATGGGGTTTAGCTGCTTTTCACGGCTGTGTTTATGCAGCTTTACACCCACTTGACACACTTCCAGAGAGATATCAATACATAGGTTTTACGATTCTTACTAGTCACATATATTCTTGTGCGGTGAATAGGGGGTGTTGAGTCCAGTTCACTGAGCAAGGAGTAGGTCTTGTCTATTACATATTGGGTGTATGGAACAGTATCTGAGCGAATTTGAAACCCTTGTTTTATGCATCACCCCACCTCACCTTTCCCGTTAAGCAGCCATAGTGTGTTTTCTAAACGTGTGACTCTGTTCTGTTTTGTAATTCAGTTCAAGTGTAGCGGTTTTTACATTCCCTCTATAAGTGATAGCTTATGATAAGTGTCTTTTTCTGTGTGACTTATTTCACTTAGAATCCTCATACCTAAATCCACTCATCTTGCTTCTACTAGCCTTATGACATTGATTTCATGTCTGAGTGATATTCCTTTGTACATAAGGACCACAACTTCTTTATCCATTTTTCTCTTTCCTGGGATATTTAAGGTGTCATGAAGTGGAGGTTCTTGTCAACATAGCAGCCCTAAACATTGGGGTGCCTGTGTCTTGCTGATTTTTAGTTTTCCCAATTTATACGCCCATGAGTGGACGTGCCCTATGCTCCCTAAGCTGTGTTTTTTCGATGTTTCAGGACACACCGTACACTTCTCTAGAGTGGCTGTTGGCAATTTACATACCGCCCATCAGCGTAGCAAGGCTGCCATTTCTCCATGGCCTGTCCTGCATTTCTGGTTTTGACACTTTTTGCAGCATGGCCCTTTTGACCGATGGGAAGCGAGACCTCTTTGTAGCGCTGATTTGCCTTTCCAGGTTGCTTGGTTGGCCAAAAAGGGCGTATGCGTTTTTTCCTGAATATATTCAGGAAAAAACGCATACGCCCTTTTTGGCCAAGGGCATCATTGTCGACGTTTTGCCGCTTTTCATGTGCTTTAAAGGCGATTCGAATCTACCTCCTGAAATCTGCTTCCTGCAATTCTGCCTTGCTTTCAAATCCTCTTCGTTGCCTTCCCTCAATATATCTGTGGATGAGAGTTATCATTTATAACTCTGCGGGTTTGTGAATTGCAGTGTCCCTGAGCTCCATTTTTCAACTCGCTTTTTTGGGAGCTGGCCACAAAAGCGCGAGATTGCCTCAGGCCTTATTCTGGTTCCTGGCGGCAGGCTGAGCCTGTGGTTAATTCTTCTTCCTGATGGGAAAATAGAGTGACCTGTGCCTCTACCAACACCTAGATCTAGTCTCTCATTGGTTGCCCCTCTTCCCGTTCATCCTCAGGACAAATTGCAACCTGTAGGGAACAGGAGCTTAAAGGTGCTGATTCTCCAAGTAGGGAGATTGCTAGTAAAGTAGCTGGAAAGGCGAACCCTAGCACAAGGAGATGAGAAATGGGGTGCGTTTTAGAAACCTTTCAAAATCACACGGTGTACCATCTTCTGGGTTTCTCATGCATGTTTTCGATGTAGGAAGATGCCCTTGAACCTGGAGATTTGGGACCCATGGGATGGGTACCACGCAGTATTAATTTAAAGGGTCTGAGTTTGCTCACCCAACCTCACCCAACCTCTCAGCCCCAAGAGTGTCCACCCTTATGTCTCATCCAGGTGTGGGTCTAGATATGGTCAATCCAGGTTGCATCACAGCCCCTGAACGAATTTTGTAAGAATTTCTCTCTCTTTCACTGTCTTTGTTTTACGGGTTTTTAAAAGTAATTTATTTTTATAATGGGGTTTAGCTGCTTTTCACGGCTGTGTTTATGCGGCTTTACACCCACTTGGCTCACTTCCAGAGAGATATCAATACATAGGTTTTACGATTCTTACTAGTCAGATATATTCTTGTGCGGTGAATAGGGGGTGTTGAGTCCAGTTCACTGAGCAAGGAGTAGGTCTTGTCTATTACATATTGGGTGTATGTAACAGTATCTGAGCGAATTTGAAACCCTTGTTTTATACATCACCCCACCTCACCTTTCCCGTTAAGCAGCCATAGTGTGTTTTCTAAACGTGTGACTCTGTTCTGTTTTGTAATTCAGTTCAAGTGTAGCGGTTTTTACATTCCCTCTATAAGTGATAGCTTATGATAAGTGTCTTTTTCTGTGTGACTTATTTCACTTAGAATCGTCATACCTAAATCCACTCATCTTGCTTCTACTAGCCTTATGACATTGATTTCATGTCTGAGGGATATTCCTTTGTACATAAGGACCACAACTTCTTTATCCATTTTTCTCTTTCCTGGGATATTTAAGGTGTCATGAAGTGGAGGTTCTTGTCAACATAGCAGCCCTAAACATTGGGGTGCCTGTGTCTTGCTGATTTTTAGTTTTCCCAATTTATACGCCCATGAGTGGATGTGCCCTATGCTCCCTAAGCTGTGTTTTTTCGATGTTTCAGGACACACCGTACACTTCTCCAGAGTGGCTTTTGGCAATTTACATCCCGCCCATCAGCGTAGCAAGGCTGCCATTTCTCCATGGCCTGTACTGCATTTCTGGTTTTGACACTTTTTGCAGCATGGCCCTTTTGACCGATGGGAAGCGAGACTTCTTTGTAGCGCTGATTTGCCTTTCCAGGTTGCTTGGTTGGCCAAAAAGGGCATATGCGTTTTTTCCTGAATATATTCAGGAAAAAACGCTTACGCCCTTTTTGGCCAAGGGCATCACTGTCGACGTTTTGCCACTTTTCATGTGCTTTAAAGGCGATTCGAATCTACCTCCTGAAACCTGTTTCCTGCAATTCTGCCTTGCTTTCAAATCCTCTTCGTTGCCTTCCGTCAATATATTTTTGGACGAGAGTTATCATTTATAACTCAGCAGGTTTGTGAATTGCAGTGCCCCTGAGCTCCATTTTTCAACTGTCTTTTTTGGGAGCTGGCCGCAAAAGCACGAGATTGCCTCAGGCCCTATTCTGGTTCCCGGCGGCAGGCTGAGCCTGTGTTTAATTCTTCTTCCTGATGGGAAAATAGAGTGACCTGTGCCTGTCCCAACACCTAGATCTAGTCTCTCATTATTTGCCCCTCTTCCCGTTCATCCTCAGGACAAATTGCAACCTGTAGGGAACAGGAGCTTAAAGGTGCTGATTCTCCAAGTAGGGAGATTGCTAGTAAAGTAGCTGGAAAGGTGAACCCGAGCACAAGGAGATGAGAAATTGGGTGCGTTTTAGAAACCTTTCAAAATCACACGGTGTACCATCTTCTGGGTTTCTCATGCATGTTTTCGATGTAGGAAGATGCCTTTGAACCTGGAGATTTGGGACCCATGGGATGGGTTCCACGCAGTATTACTTTAAAGGGTCTGAGTTTGCTCACCCAACCTCTCAGCCCCAAGAGTGTCCACCCTTATGTCTCATCCCGGTGTGGGTCTAGATATGGTCAATCCAGGTTGCATCACAGCCCCTGAACGAATTTTGTAAGAATTTCTCTCTCTTTCACTGTCTTTGTTTTACGGGTTTTTAAAAGTAATTTATTTTTATAATGGGGTTTAGCTGCTTTTCACGGCTGTGTTTATGCGGCTTTACACCCACTTGGCTCACTTCCAGAGAGATATCAATACATAGGTTTTACGATTCTTACTAGTCAGATATATTCTTGTGCGGTGAATAGGGGGTGTTGAGTCCAGTTCACTGAGCAAGGAGTAGGTCTTGTCTATTACATATTGGGTGTATGGAACAGTATCTGAGCGAATTTGAAACCCTTGTTTTATGCATCACCCCACCTCACCTTTCCCGTTAAGCAGCCATAGTGTGTTTTCTAAACGTGTGACTCTGTTCTGTTTTGTAATTCAGTTCAAGTGTAGCGGTTTTTACATTCCCTCTATAAGTGATAGCTTATGATAAGTGTCTTTTTCTGTGTGACTTATTTCACTTAGAATCGTCATACCTAAATCCACTCATCTTGCTTCTACTAGCCTTATGACATTGATTTCATGTCTGAGTGATATTCCATTGTACATAAGAACTACAACATCTTTATCCATTTTTCTCTTTCCTGGGATATTTAAGGTGTCATGAAGTGGAGGTTCTTGTCAACAGAGCAGCCCTAAACTTTTGGGTGCCTGTGTCTTGCTGATTTTTAGTTTTCCCAATTTATACGCCCATGAGTGGAGGTGCCCTATGCTCCCTAAGCTGTGTTTTTTCGATGTTTCAGGACACACCGTACACTTCTCCAGAGTGGCTGTTGGCAATTTACATCCCGCCCATCAGCGTAGCAAGGCTGCCATTTCTCCATGGCCTGTCCTGCATTTCTGGTTTTGACAATTTTTGCAGCATGGCCCTTTTGACCGATGGGAAGCGAGACCTCTTTGTAGCGCTGATTTGCCTTTCCAGGTTGCTTGGTTGGCCAAAAACGGCGTATGGGTTTTTTCATGAATATATTCAGGAAAAAACGCATACGCCCTTTTTGGCCAAGGGCATCATTGTCGACGTTTTGCCGCTTTTCATGTGCTGTAAAGGCGATTCGAATCTACCTCCTGAAATCTGTTTCCTGCAATTCTGCCTTGCTTTCAAATCCTCTTCGTTGCCTTCCCTCAATATATCTGTGGATGAGAGTTATCATTTATAACTCTGCGGGTTTGTGAATTGCAGTGTCCCTGAGCTCCATTTTTCAACTCGCTTTTTTGGGAGCTGGCCGCAAAAGCGCGGGATTGCCTCAGGCCCTATTCTGGTTCCTGGCGGCAGGCTGAGCCTGTGGTTAATTCTTCTTCCTGATGGGAAAATAGAGTGACCTGGGCCTGTCCCAACACCTAGATCTAGTCTCTCATTGGTTGCCCCTCTTCCCGTTCATCCTCAGGACAAATTGCAACCTGTAGGGAAGAGGAGCTTAAAGGTGCTGGTTCTCCATGTACGGAGATTGCTAGTAAAGTAGCTGGAAAGGCGAACCCGAGCACAAGGAGATGAGAAATTGGGTGTGTTTTAGAAACCTTTCAAAATCACACGGTGTACCATCTTCTGTGTTTCTCATGCATGTTTTCGATGTAGGAAGATGCCCTTGAACCAGGAGATTTGGGACCCATGGGATGGGTACCACACAGTATTACTTTAAAGGGTCTGCGTTTGCTCACCCAACCTCACCCAAAATCTCAGCCCCAAGAGTGTCCACCCTTATGTCTCATCCAGGTGTGGGTCTAGATATGGTCAATCCAGGTTGCATCACAGCCCCTGAACGAATTTTGTAAGAATTTCTCTCTCTTTCACTGTCTTTGTTTTACGGGTTTTTAAAAGTAATTATTTTTATAATGGGGTTTAGCTGCTTTTCACGGCTGTGTTTATGCGGCTTTACACCCACTTGGCTCACTTCCAGAGAGATATCAATACATAGGTTTTACGATTCTTACTAGTCAGATATATTCTTGTGCGGTGAATAGGGGATGTTGAGTCCAGTTCACTGAGCAAGGAGTAGGTCTTGTCTATTACATATTGGGTGTATGGAACAGTATCTGAGCGAATTTGAAACCCTTGTTTTATGCATCACCCCACCTCATCTTTCCCGTTAAGCAGCCATAGTGTGTTTTCTAAACGTGTGACTCTGTTCTGTTTTGTAATTCAGTTCAAGTGTAGCGGTTTTTACATTCCCTCTATAAGTGATAGCTTATGATAAGTGTCTTTTTCTGTGTGACTTATTTCACTTAGCATCGTCATACCTAAATCCACTCATCTTGCTTCTACTAGCCTTATGACATTGATTTCATGTCTGAGGGATATTCCTTTGTACATAAGGACCACAACTTCTTTATCCATTTTTCTCTTTCCTGGGATATTTAAGGTGTCATGAAGTGGAGGTTCTTGTCAACATAGCAGCCCTAAACATTGGGGTGCCTGTGTCTTGCTGATTTTTAGTTTTCCCAATTTATACGCCCATGAGTGGACGTGCCCTATGCTCCCTAAGCTGTGTTTTTTCGATGTTTCAGGACACACCGTACACTTCTCCAGAGTGGCTGTTGGCAATTTACATCCCGCCCATCAGCGTAGCAAGGCTGCCATTTCTCCATGGCCTGTCCTGCATTTCTGGTTTTGAAAAATTTTGCAGCATGGCCCTTTTGACGGATGGGAAGCGAGACTTCTTTGTAGCGCTGATTTGCCTTTCCAGGTTGCTTGGTTGGCCAAAAAGGGCGTATGCGTTTTTTCCTGAATATATTCAGGAAAAAACGCTTACGCCCTTGTTGGCCAAGGGCATCACTTTCGATGTTTTGCCACTTTTCATGTGCTTTAAAGGCGATTCGAATCTACCTCCTGAAACCTGTTTCCTGCAATTCTGCCTTGCTTTCAACTCCTCTTCGTTGCCTTCCCTCAATATATTTGTGGACGAGAGTTATCATTTATAACTCAGCAGGTTTGTGAATTGCAGTGCCCCTGAGCTCCATTTTTGAACTGTCTTTTTTGGGAGCTGGCCGCAATAGCTCGGGATTGCCTCAGGCCCTATTCTGGTTCCCGGCGGCAGGCTGAGCCTGTGTTTAATTCTTCTTCCTGATGGGAAAATAGAGTGACCTGTGCCTGTCCCAACACCTAGATCTAGTCTCTCATTTGTTTCCCCTCTTCCCGTTCATCCTCAGGACAAATTGCAACCTGTAGGGAACAGGAGGTTAAAGGTGCTGATTCTCCAAGTAGGGAGATTGCTAGTAAAGTAGCTGGAAAGGTGAACCCGAGCACAAGGAGATGAGAAATTGGGTGCGTTTTAGAAACCTTTCAAAATCACATGCTGTACCATCTTCTGGGTTTCTCATGCATGTTTTCGATGTAGGAAGATGCCTTTGAACCTGGAGATTTGGGACCCATGGGATGGGTACCACGCAGTATTACTTTAAAGGGTCTGAGTTTGCTCACCCAACCTCACCCAACCTCTCAGCCCCAAGAGTGTCCACCCTTATGTCTCATCCCGGTGTGGGTCTAGATATGGTCAATCCGGGTTGCATCACAGCCCCTGAACGAATTTTGTAAGAATTTCTCTCTCTTTCACTGTCTTTGTTTTACGGGTTTTTAAAAGTAATTTATTTTTATAATGGTGTTTAGCTGCTTTTCACGGCTGTGTTTATGCGGCTTTACACCCACTTGGCTCACTTCCAGAGAGATATCAATACATAGGTTTTAAGATTCTTACTAGTCAGATATATTCTTGTGCGGTGAATAGGGGGTGTTGAGTCCAGTTCACTGAGCAAGGAGTAGGTCTTGTCTATTACATATTGGGTGTATGGAACGGTATCTGAGCGAATTTGAAACCCTTGTTTTATGCATCACCCCACCTCACCTTTCCCGTTAAGCAGCCATAGTGTGTTTTCTAAACGTGTGACTCTGTTCTGTTTTGTAATTCAGTTCAGGTGTAGCGGTTTTTACATTCCCTCTATAAGTGATAGCTTATGATAAGTGTCTTTTTCTGTGTCACTTATTTCACTTAGAATCGTCGTACCTAAATCCACTCATCTTGCTTCTACTAGCCTTATGACATTGATTTCATGTCTGAGTGATATTCCTTTGTACATAAGGACCACAACTTCTTTATCCATTTTTCTCTTTCCTGGGATATTTAAGGTGTCATGAAGTGGAGGTTCTTGTCAACATAGCAGCCCTAAACATTGGGGTGCCTGTGTCTTGCTGATTTTTAGTTTTCCCAATTTATACGCCCATGAGTGGACGTGCCCTATGCTCCCTAAGCTGTGTTTTTTCGATGTTTCAGGACACACCGTACACTTCTCCAGAGTGGCTGTTGGCAATTTACATCCCGCCCATCAGCGTAGCAAGGCTGCCATTTCTCCATGGCCTGTCCTGCATTTCTGGTTTTGAAAAATTTTGCAGCATGGCCCTTTTGACGGATGGGAAGCGAGACTTCTTTGTAGCACTGATTTGCCTTTCCAGGTTGCTTGGTTGGCCAAAAAGGGCGTATGCGTTTTTTCCTGAATATATTCAGGAAAAAACGCTTACGCCCTTGTTGGCCAAGGGCATCACTGTCGATGTTTTGCCACTTTTCATGTGCTTTAAAGGCGATTCGAATCTACCTCCTGAAACCTGTTTCCTGCAATTCTGCCTTGCTTTCAACTCCTCTTCGTTGCCTTCCCTCAATATATTTGTGGACGAGAGTTATCATTTATAACTCAGCAGGTTTGTGAATTGCAGAGCCCCTGAGCTCCATTTTTGAACTGTCTTTTTTGGGAGCTGGCCGCAATAGCTCGGGATTGCCTCAGGCCCTATTCTGGTTCCCGGCGGCAGGCTGAGCCTGTGTTTAATTCTTCTTCCTGATGGGAAAATAGAGTGACCTGTGCCTGTCCCAACACCTAGATCTAGTCTCTCATTTGTTTCCCCTCTTCCCGTTCATCCTCAGGACAAATTGCAACCTGTAGGGAACAGGAGGTTAAAGGTGCTGATTCTCCAAGTAGGGAGATTGCTAGTAAAGTAGCTGGAAAGGTGAACCCGAGCACAAGGAGATGAGAAATTGGGTGCGTTTTAGAAACCTTTCAAAATCACATGGTGTACCATCTTCTGGGTTTCTCATGCATGTTTTCGATGTAGGAAGATGCCTTTGAACCTGGAGATTTGGGACCCATGGGATGGGTACCACGCAGTATTACTTTAAAGGGTCTGAGTTTGCTCACCCAACCTCACCCAACCTCTCAGCCCCAAGAGTGTCCACCCTTATGTCTCATCCCGGTGTGGGTCTAGATATGGTCAATCCGGGTTGCATCACAGCCCCTGAACGAATTTTGTAAGAATTTCTCTCTCTTTCACTGTCTTTGTTTTACGGGTTTTTAAAAGTAATTTATTTTTATAATGGTGTTTAGCTGCTTTTCACGGCTGTGTTTATGCGGCTTTACACCCACTTGGCTCACTTCCAGAGAGATATCAATACATAGGTTTTAAGATTCTTACTAGTCAGATATATTCTTGTGCGGTGAATAGGGGGTGTTGAGTCCAGTTCACTGAGCAAGGAGTAGGTCTTGTCTATTACATATTGGGTGTATGGAACGGTATCTGAGCGAATTTGAAACCCTTGTTTTATGCATCACCCCACCTCACCTTTCCCGTTAAGCAGCCATAGTGTGTTTTCTAAACGTGTGACTCTGTTCTGTTTTGTAATCCAGTTCAAGTGTAGCGGTTTTTACATTCCCTCTATAAGTGATAGCTTATGATAAGTGTCTTTTTCTGTGTCACTTATTTCACTTAGAATCGTCGTACCTAAATCCACTCATCTTGCTTCTACTAGCCTTATGACATTGATTTCATGTCTGAGTGATATTCCTTTGTACATAAGGACCACAACTTCTTTATCCATTTTTCTCTTTCCTGGGATATTTAAGGTGTCATGAAGTGGAGGTTCTTGTCAACATAGCAGCCCTAAACATTGGGGTGCCTGTGTCTTGCTGATTTTTAGTTTTCCCAATTTATACGCCCATGAGTGGACGTGCCCTATGCTCCCTAAGCTGTGTTTTTTCGATGTTTCAGGACACACCGTACACTTCTCCAGAGTGGCTGTTGGCAATTTACATCCCGCCCATCAGCGTAGCAAGGCTGCCATTTCTCCAAGGCCTGTACTGCATTTCTGGTTTTGACACTTTTTGCAGCATGGCCCTTTTGACGGATGGGAAGCGAGACTTCTTTGTAGCGCTGATTTGCCTTTCCAGGTTGCTTGTTTGGCCAAAAAGGGCGTATGCGTTTTTTCCTGAATATATTCAGGAAAAAACGCATACGCCCTTTTTGGCCAAGGGCATCATTCTCGACGTTTTGCCGCTTTTCATGTGCTTTAAAGGCGATTCGAATCTACCTCCTGAAATCTCTTTCCTGCAATTCTGCCTTGCTTTCAAATCCTCTTCGTTGCCTTCCCTCAATATATCTGTGGATGAGAGTTATCAATTATAACTCTGCGGGTTTGTGAATTGCAGTGTCCCTGAGCTCCATTTTTCAACTCGCTTTTTTGGGAGCTGGCCGCAAAAGCGCGGGATTGCCTCAGGCCCTATTCTGGTTCCTGGAGGCAGGCTGAGCCTGTGGTTAATTCTTCTTCCTGATGGGAAAATAGAGTGACCTGTGCCTGTCCCAACACCTAGATCTAGTCTCTCATTGTTTGCCCCTCTTCCCGTTCATCTTCAGGACAAATTGCAACCTGTAGGGAACAGGAGCTTAAAGGTGCTGATTCTGCAAGTAGGGAGATTGCTAGTAAAGTAGCTGGAAAGGCGAACCCTAGCACAAGGAGATGAGAAATGGGGTGCGTTTTAGAAACCTTTCAAAATCACACGGTGTACCATCCTCTGGGTTTCTCATGCATGTTTTCGATGTAGGAAGATGCCCTTGAACCTGGAGATTTGGGACCCATGGGATGGGTACCACGAAGTACTACTTTAAAGGGTCTGAGTTTGCTCACCCAACCTCACCCAACCTCTCAGCCCCAAGAGTGTCCACCCTTATGTCTCATCCAGGTGTGGGTCTAGATATGGTCAATCCAGGTTGCATCACAGCCCCTGAACGAATTTTGTAAGAATTTATCTCTCTTTCACTGTCTTTGTTTTACGGGTTTTTAAAAGTAATTTATTTTTATAATGGGGTTTAGCTGCTTTTCACGGCTGTGTTTATGCGGCTTTACACCCACTTGGCTCACTTCCAGAGAGATATCAATACATAGGTTTTACGATTCTTACTAGTCAGATATATTCTTGTGCGGTGAATAGGGGGTGTTGAGTCCAGTTCACTGAGCAAGGAGTAGGTCTTGTCTATTACATATTGGGTGTATGGAACAGTATCTGAGCGAATTTGAAACCCTTGTTTTATGCATCACCCCACCTCACCTTTCCCGTTAAGCAGCCATAGTGTGTTTTCTAAACGTGTGACTCTGTTCTGTTTTGTAATTCAGTTCAAGTGTAGCGGTTTTTACATTCCCTCTATAAGTGATAGCTTATGATAAGTGTCTTTTTCTGTGTGACTTATTTCACTTAGAATCGTCATACCTAAATCCACTCATCTTGCTTCTACTAGCCTTATGACATTGATTTCATGTCTGAGTGATATTCCATTGTACATAAGAACTACAACTTCTTTATCCATTTTTCTCTTTCCTGGGATATTTAAGGTGTCATGAAGTGGAGGTTCTTGTCAACAGAGCAGCCCTAAACTTTTGGGTGCCTGTGTCTTGCTGATTTTTAGTTTTCCCAATTTATACGCCCATGAGTGGAGGTGCCCTATGCTCCCTAAGCTGTGTTTTTTCGATGTTTCAGGACACACCGTACACTTCTCCAGAGTGGCTGTTGGCAATTTACATCCCGCCCATCAGCGTAGCAAGGCTGCCATTTCTCCATGGCCTGTCCTGCATTTCTGGTTTTGACACTTTTTGCAGCATGGCCCTTTTGACCGATGGGAAGCGAGACCTCTTTGTAGCGCTGATTTGCCTTTCCAGGTTGCTTGGTTGGCCAAAAACGGCGTATGCGTTTTTTCCTGAATATATTCAGGAAAAAACGCATACGCCCTTTTTGGCCAAGGGCATCATTGTCGACGTTTTGCCGCTTTTCATGTGCTGTAAAGGCGATTCGAATCTACCTCCTGAAATCTGTTTCCTGCAATTCTGCCTTGCTTTCAAATCCTCTTCGTTGCCTTCCCTCAATATATCTGTGGATGAGAGTTATCATTTATAACTCTGCGGGTTTGTGAATTGCAGTGTCCCTGAGCTCCATTTTTCAACTCGCTTTTTTGGGAGCTGGCCGCAAAAGCGCGGGATTGCCTCAGGCCCTATTCTGGTTCCTGGCGGCAGGCTGAGCCTGTGGTTAATTCTTCTTCCTGATGGGAAAATAGAGTGACCTGGGCCTGTCCCAACACCTAGATCTAGTCTCTCATTGGTTGCCCCTCTTCCCGTTCATCCTCAGGACAAATTGCAACCTGTAGGGAACAGGAGCTTAAAGGTGCTGGTTCTCCATGTACGGAGATTGCTAGTAAAGTAGCTGGAAAGGCGAACCCGAGCACAAGGAGATGAGAAATTGGGTGCGTTTTAGAAACCTTTCAAAATCACACGGTGTACCATCTTCTGTGTTTCTCATGCATGTTTTCGATGTAGGAAGATGCCCTTGAACCAGGAGATTTGGGACCCATGGGATGGGTACCACACAGTATTACTTTAAAGGGTCTGCGTTTGCTCACCCAACCTCACCCGAAATCTCAGCCCCAAGTGTGTCCACCCTTATGTCTCATCCAGGTGTGGGTCTAGATATGGTCAATCCAGGTTGCATCACAGCCCCTGAACGAATTTTGTAAGAATTTCTCTCTCTTTCACTGTCTTTGTTTTACGGGTTTTTAAAAGTAATTATTTTTATAATGGGGTTTAGCTGCTTTTCACGGCTGTGTTTATGCGGCTTTACACCCACTTGGCTCACTTCCAGAGAGATATCAATACATAGGTTTTACGATTCTTACTAGTCAGATATATTCTTGTGCGGTGAATAGGGGATGTTGAGTCCAGTTCACTGAGCAAGGAGTAGGTCTTGTCTATTACATATTGGGTGTATGGAACAGTATCTGAGCGAATTTGAAACCCTTGTTTTATGCATCACCCCACCTCATCTTTCCCGTTAAGCAGCCATAGTGTGTTTTCTAAACGTGTGACTCTGTTCTGTTTTGTAATTCAGTTCAAGTGTAGCGGTTTTTACATTCCCTCTATAAGTGATAGCTTATGATAAGTGTCTTTTTCTGTGTGACTTATTTCACTTAGCATCGTCATACCTAAATCCACTCATCTTGCTTCTACTAGCCTTATGACATTGATTTCATGTCTGAGGGATATTCCTTTGTACATAAGGACCACAACTTCTTTATCCATTTTTCTCTTTCCTGGGATATTTAAGGTGTCATGAAGTGGAGGTTCTTGTCAACATAGCAGCCCTAAACATTGGGGTGCCTGTGTCTTGCTGATTTTTAGTTTTCCCAATTTATACGCCCATGAGTGGACGTGCCCTATGCTCCCTAAGCTGTGTTTTTTCGATGTTTCAGGACACACCGTACACTTCTCCAGAGTGGCTGTTGGCAATTTACATCCCGCCCATCAGCGTAGCAAGGCTGCCATTTCTCCATGGCCTGTCCTGCATTTCTGGTTTTGAAAAATTTTGCAGCATGGCCCTTTTGACGGATGGGAAGCGAGACTTCTTTGTAGCGCTGATTTGCCTTTCCAGGTTGCTTGGTTGGCCAAAAAGGGCGTATGCGTTTTTTCCTGAATATATTCATGAAAAAACGCTTACGCCCTTGTTGGCCAAGGGCATCACTGTCGATGTTTTGCCACTTTTCATGTGCTTTAAAGGCGATTCGAATCTACCTCCTGAAACCTGTTTCCTGCAATTCTGCCTTGCTTTCAACTCCTCTTCGTTGCCTTCCCTCAATATATTTGTGGACGAGAGTTATCATTTATAACTCAGCAGGTTTGTGAATTGCAGTGCCCCTGAGCTCCATTTTTGAACTGTCTTTTTTGGGAGCTGGCCGCAATAGCTCGGGATTGCCTCAGGCCCTATTCTGGTTCCCGGCGGCAGGCTGAGCCTGTGTTTAATTCTTCTTCCTGATGGGAAAATAGAGTGACCTGTGCCTGTCCCAACACCTAGATCTAGTCTCTCATTTGTTTCCCCTCTTCCCGTTCATCCTCAGGACAAATTGCAACCTGTAGGGAACAGGAGCTTAAAGGTGCTGATTCTCCAAGTAGGGAGATTGCTAGTAAAGTAGCTGGAAAGGTGAACCCGAGCACAAGGAGATGAGAAATTGGGTGCGTTTTAGAAACCTTTCAAAATCACATGGTGTACCATCTTCTGGGTTTCTCATGCATGTTTTCGATGTAGGAAGATGCCTTTGAACCTGGAGATTTGGGACCCATGGGATGGGTACCACGCAGTATTACTTTAAAGGGTCTGAGTTTGCTCACCCAACCTCACCCAACCTCTCAGCCCCAAGAGTGTCCACCCTTATGTCTCATCCCGGTGTGGGTCTAGATATGGTCAATCCGGGTTGCATCACAGCCCCTGAACGAATTTTGTAAGAATTTCTCTCTCTTTCACTGTCTTTGTTTTACGGGTTTTTAAAAGTAATTTATTTTTATAATGGTGTTTAGCTGCTTTTCACGGCTGTGTTTATGCGGCTTTACACCCACTTGGCTCACTTCCAGAGAGATATCAATACATAGGTTTTAAGATTCTTACTAGTCAGATATATTCTTGTGCGGTGAATAGGGGGTGTTGAGTCCAGTTCACTGAGCAAGGAGTAGGTCTTGTCTATTACATATTGGGTGTATGGAACGGTATCTGAGCGAATTTGAAACCCTTGTTTTATGCATCACCCCACCTCACCTTTCCCGTTAAGCAGCCATAGTGTGTTTTCTAAACGTGTGACTCTGTTCTGTTTTGTAATCCAGTTCAAGTGTAGCGGTTTTTACATTCCCTCTATAAGTGATAGCTTATGATAAGTGTCTTTTTCTGTGTCACTTATTTCACTTAGAATCGTCGTACCTAAATCCACTCATCTTGCTTCTACTAGCCTTATGACATTGATTTCATGTCTGAGTGATATTCCTTTGTACATAAGGACCACAACTTCTTTATCCATTTTTCTCTTTCCTGGGATATTTAAGGTGTCATGAAGTGGAGGTTCTTGTCAACATAGCAGCCCTAAACATTGGGGTGCCTGTGTCTTGCTGATTTTTAGTTTTCCCAATTTATACGCCCATGAGTGGACGTGCCCTATGCTCCCTAAGCTGTGTTTTTTCGATGTTTCAGGACACACCGTACACTTCTCTAGAGTGGCTGTTGGCAATTTACATCCCGCCCATCAGCGTAGCAAGGCTGCCATTTCTCCATGGCCTGTCCTGCATTTCTGGTTTTGAAAAATTTTGCAGCATGGCCCTTTTGACGGATGGGAAGCGAGACTTCTTTGTAGCACTGATTTGCCTTTCCAGGTTGCTTGGTTGGCCAAAAAGGGCGTATGCGTTTTTTCCTGAATATATTCAGGAAAAAACGCTTACGCCCTTGTTGGCCAAGGGCATCACTGTCGATGTTTTGCCACTTTTCATGTGCTTTAAAGGCGATTCGAATCTACCTCCTGAAACCTGTTTCCTGCAATTCTGCCTTGCTTTCAACTCCTCTTCGTTGCCTTCCCTCAATATATTTGTGGACGAGAGTTATCATTTATAACTCAGCAGGTTTGTGAATTGCAGTGTCCCTGAGCTCCATTTTTGAACTGTCTTTTTTGGGAGCTGGCCGCAATAGCTCGGGATTGCCTCAGGCCCTATTCTGGTTCCCGGCGGCAGGCTGAGCCTGTGTTTAATTCTTCTTCCTGATGGGAAAATAGAGTGACCTGTGCCTGTCCCAACACCTAGATCTAGTCTCTCATTTGTTTCCCCTCTTCCCGTTCATCCTCAGGACAAATTGCAACCTGTAGGGAACAGGAGGTTAAAGGTGCTGATTCTCCAAGTAGGGAGATTGCTAGTAAAGTAGCTGGAAAGGTGAACCCGAGCACAAGGAGATGAGAAATTGGGTGCGTTTTAGAAACCTTTCAAAATCACATGGTGTACCATCTTCTGGGTTTCTCATGCATGTTTTCGATGTAGGAAGATGCCTTTGAACCTGGAGATTTGGGACCCATGGGATGGGTACCACGCAGTATTACTTTAAAGGGTCTGAGTTTGCTCACCCAACCTCACCCAACCTCTCAGCCCCAAGAGTGTCCACCCTTATGTCTCATCCCGGTGTGGGTCTAGATATGGTCAATCCGGGTTGCATCACAGCCCCTGAACGAATTTTGTAAGAATTTCTCTCTCTTTCACTGTCTTTGTTTTACGGGTTTTTAAAAGTAATTTATTTTTATAATGGTGTTTAGCTGCTTTTCACGGCTGTGTTTATGCGGCTTTACACCCACTTGGCTCACTTCCAGAGAGATATCAATACATAGGTTTTAAGATTCTTACTAGTCAGATATATTCTTGTGCGGTGAATAGGGGGTGTTGAGTCCAGTTCACTGAGCAAGGAGTAGGTCTTGTCTATTACATATTGGGTGTATGGAACGGTATCTGAGCGAATTTGAAACCCTTGTTTTATGCATCACCCCACCTCACCTTTCCCGTTAAGCAGCCATAGTGTGTTTTCTAAACGTGTGACTCTGTTCTGTTTTGTAATCCAGTTCAAGTGTAGCGGTTTTTACATTCCCTCTATAAGTGATAGCTTATGATAAGTGTCTTTTTCTGTGTCACTTATTTCACTTAGAATCGTCGTACCTAAATCCACTCATCTTGCTTCTACTAGCCTTATGACATTGATTTCATGTCTGAGTGATATTCCTTTGTACATAAGGACCACAACTTCTTTATCCATTTTTCTCTTTCCTGGGATATTTAAGGTGTCATGAAGTGGAGGTTCTTGTCAACATAGCAGCCCTAAACATTGGGGTGCCTGTGTCTTGCTGATTTTTAGTTTTCCCAATTTATACGCCCATGAGTGGACGTGCCCTATGCTCCCTAAGCTGTGTTTTTTCGATGTTTCAGGACACACCGTACACTTCTCCAGAGTGGCTGTTGGCAATTTACATCCCGCCCATCAGCGTAGCAAGGCTGCCATTTCTCCAAGGCCTATACTGCATTTCTGGTTTTGACACTTTTTGCAGCATGGCCCTTTTGACGGATGGGAAGCGAGACTTCTTTGTAGCGCTGATTTGCCTTTCCAGGTTGCTTGTTTGGCCAAAAAGGGCGTATGCGTTTTTTCCTGAATATATTCAGGAAAAAACGCATACGCCCTTTTTGGCCAAGGGCATCATTCTCGACGTTTTGCCGCTTTTCATGTGCTTTAAAGGCGATTCGAATCTACCTCCTGAAATCTCTTTCCTGCAATTCTGCCTTGCTTTCAAATCCTCTTCGTTGCCTTCCCTCAATATATCTGTGGATGAGAGTTATCAATTATAACTCTGCGGGTTTGTGAATTGCAGTGTCCCTGAGCTCCATTTTTCAACTCGCTTTTTTGGGAGCTGGCCGCAAAAGCGCGGGATTGCCTCAGGCCCTATTCTGGTTCCTGGAGGCAGGCTGAGCCTGTGGTTAATTCTTCTTCCTGATGGGAAAATAGAGTGACCTGTGCCTGTCCCAACACCTAGATCTAGTCTCTCATTGTTTGCCCCTCTTCCCGTTCATCTTCAGGACAAATTGCAACCTGTAGGGAACAGGAGCTTAAAGGTGCTGATTCTGCAAGTAGGGAGATTGCTAGTAAAGTAGCTGGAAAGGCGAACCCTAGCACAAGGAGATGAGAAATGGGGTGCGTTTTAGAAACCTTTCAAAATCACACGGTGTACCATCCTCTGGGTTTCTCATGCATGTTTTCGATGTAGGAAGATGCCCTTGAACCTGGAGATTTGGGACCCATGGGATGGGTACCACGAAGTACTACTTTAAAGGGTCTGAGTTTGCTCACCCAACCTCACCCAAACTCTCAGCCCCAAGAGTGTCCACCCTTATGTCTCATCCAGGTGTGGGTCTAGATATGGTCAATCCAGGTTGCATCACAGCCCCTGAACGAATTTTGTAAGAATTTATCTCTCTTTCACTGTCTTTGTTTTACGGGTTTTTAAAAGTAATTTATTTTTATAATGGGGTTTAGCTGCTTTTCACGGCTGTGTTTATGCGGCTTTACACCCACTTGGCTCACTTCCAGAGAGATATCAATACATAGGTTTTACGATTCTTACTAGTCAGATATATTCTTGCGCGGTGAATAGGGGGTGTTGAGTCCAGTTCACTGAGCAAGGAGTAGGTCTTGTCTATTACATATTGGGTGTATGGAACAGTATCTGAGCGAATTTGAAACCCTTGTTTTATGCATCACCCCACCTCACCTTTCCCGTTAAGCAGCCATAGTGTGTTTTCTAAACGTGTGACTCTGTTCTGTTTTGTAATTCAGTTCAAGTGTAGCGGTTTTTACATTCCCTCTATAAGTGATAGCTTATGATAAGTGTCTTTTTCTGTGTGACTTATTTCACTTAGAATCGTCATACCTAAATCCACTCATCTTGCTTCTACTAGCCTTATGACATTGATTTCATGTCTGAGGGATATTCCTTTGTACATAAGGACCACAACTTCTTTATCCATTTATCTCTTTCCTGGGATATTTAAGGTGTCATGAAGTGGAGGTTCTTGTCAACATAGCAGCCCTAAACATTGGGGTGCCTGTGTCTTGATGATTTTTAGTTTTCCCAATTTATACGCCCATGAGTGGATGTGCCCTATGCTCCCTAAGCTGTGTTTTTTCGATGTTTCAGGACACACCGTACACTTCTCCAGAGTGGCTTTTGGCAATTTACATCCCGCCCATCAGCGTAGCAAGGCTGCCATTTCTCCATGGCCTGTACTGCATTTCTGGTTTTGACACTTTTTGCAGCATGGCCCTTTTGACCGATGGGAAGCGAGACTTCTTTGTAGCGCTGATTTGCCTTTCCAGGTTGCTTGGTTGGCCAAAAAGGGCGTATGCGTTTTTTCCTGAATATATTCAGGAAAAAACGCTTACGCCCTTTTTGGCCAAGGGCATCACTGTCGACGTTTTGCCACTTTTCATGTGCTTTAAAGGCGATTCGAATCTACCTCCTGAAACCTGTTTCCTGCAATTCTGCCTTGCTTTCAAATCCTCTTCGTTGCCTTCCCTCAATATATTTGTGGACGAGAGTTATCATTTATAACTCTGCAGGTTTGTGAATTGCAGTGCCCCTGATCTCCATTTTTCAACTGTCTTTTTTGGGAGCTGGCCGCAAAAGCGCGGGATTGCCTCAGGCCCTATTCTGGTTCCCGGCGGCAGGCTGAGCCTGTGTTTAATTCTTCTTCCTGATGGGAAATTAGAGTGACCTGTGCCTGTCCCAACACCTAGATCTAGTCTCTCATTGGTTGCCCTTCTTCCCGTTCATCCTCAGGACAAATTGCAACCTGTAGGGAACAGGAGCTTAAAGGTGCTGATTCTCCAAGTAGGGAGATTGCTAGTAAAGTAGCTGGAAAGGCGAACCCGAGCACAAGGAGATGAGAAATTGGGTGCGTTTTAGAAACCTTTCAAAATCACACGGTGTACCATCTTCTGGGTTTCTCATGCATGTTTTCGATGTAGGAAGTTGCCTTTGAACCTGGAGATTTGGGACCCATGGGATGGGTTCCACGCAGTATTACTTTAAAGGGTCTGAGTTTGCTCACCCAACCTCTCAGCCCCAAGAGTGTCCACCCTTATGTCTCATCCCGGTGTGGGTCTAGATATGGTCAATCCAGGTTGCATCACAGCCCCTGAACGAATTTTGTAAGAATTTCTCTCTCTTTCACTGTCTTTGTTTTACGGGTTTTTAAAAGTAATTTATTTTTATAATGGGGTTTAGCTGCTTTTCACGGCTGTGTTTATGCGGCATTACACCCACTTGGCTCACTTCCAGAGAGATATCAATACATAGGTTTTAAGATTCTTACTAGTCAGATATATTCTTGTGCGTTGAATAGGGGGTGTTGAGTCCAGTTCACTGAGCAAGGAGTAGGTCTTGTCTATTACATATTGGGTGTATGGAACAGTATCTGAGCGAATTTGAAACCCTTGTTTTATGCATCACCCCACCTCACCTTTCCCGTTAAGCAGTCATAGTGTGTTTTCTAAACGTGTGACTCTGTTCTGTTTTGTAATTCAGTTCAAGTGTAGCGGTTTTTACATTCCCTCTATAAGTGATAGCTTATGATAAGTGTCTTTTTCTGTGTGACTTATTTCACTTAGAATCGTCATACCTAAATCCACTCATCTTGCTTCTACTAGCCTTATGACATTGATTTCATGTCTGAGTGATATTCCATGGTACATAAGAACTACAACTTCTTTATCCATTTTTCTCTTTCCTGGGATATTTAAGGTGTCATGAAGTGGAGGTTCTTGTCAACAGAGCAGCCCTAAACTTTTGGGTGCCTGTGTCTTGCTGATTTTTAGTTTTCCCAATTTATACGCCCATGAGTGGAGGTGCCCTATGCTCCCTAAGCTGTGTTTTTTCGATGTTTCAGGACACACCGTACACTTCTCCAGAGTGGCTGTTGGCAATTTACATCCCGCCCATCAGCGTAGCAAGGCTGCCATTTCTCCATGGCCTGTCCTGCATTTCTGGTTTTGACACTTTTTGCAGCATGGCCCTTTTGACCGATGGGAAGCGAGACCTCTTTGTAGCGCTGATTTGCCTTTCCAGGTTGCTTGGTTGGCCAAAAAGGGCGTATGCGTTTTTTCCTGAATATATTCAGGAAAAAACGCATACGCCCTTTTTGGCCAAGGGCATCATTGTCGACGTTTTGCCCCTTTCATGTGCTTTAAAGGCGATTCGAATCTACCTCCTGAAATCTGTTTCCTGCAATTCTGCCTTGCTTTCAAATCCTCTTCGCTGCCTTCCCTCAATATATCTGTGGATGAGAGTTATCATTTATAACTCTGCGGGTTTGTGAATTGCAGTGTCCCTGAGCTCCATTTTTCAACTCGCTTTTTTGGGAGCTGGCCGCAAAAGCGCGGGATTGCCTCAGGCCCTATTCTGGTTCCTGGCGGCAGGCTGAGCCTGTGGTTAATTCTTCTTCCTGATGGGAAAATAGAGTGACCTGGGCCTGTCCCAACACCTAGATCTAGTCTCTCATTGGTTGCCCCTCTTCCCGTTCATCCTCAGGACAAATTGCAACCTGTAGGGAACAGGAGCTTAAAGGTGCTGGTTCTCCAAGTAGGGAGATTGCTAGTAAAGTAGCTGGAAAGGCGAACCCGAGCACAAGGAGATGAGAAATGAGGTGCGTTTTAGAAACCTTTCAAAATCACACGGTGTACCCTCTTCTGTGTTTCTCATGCATGTTTTCGATGTAGGAAGATGCCCTTGAACCTGGAGATTTGGGACCCATGGGATGGGTACCACACAGTATTACTTTAAAGGGTCTGCGTTTGCTCACCCAACCTCACCCAACCTCTCAGCCCCAAGAGTGTCCACCCTTATGTCTCATCCAGGTGTGGGTCTAGATATGGTCAATCCAGGTTGCATCACAGCCCCTGAACGAATTTTGTAAGAATTTCTCTCTCTTTCACTGTCTTTGTTTTACGGGTTTTTAAAAGTAATTTATTTTTATAATGGGGTTTAGCTGCTTTTCACGGCTGTGTTTATGCGGCTTTACACCCACTTGGCTCACTTCCAGAGAGATATCAATACATAGGTTTTACGATTCTTACTAGTCAGATATATTCTTGTGCGGTGAATAGGGGATGTTGAGTCCAGTTCACTGAGCAAGGAGTACGTCTTGTCTATTACATATTGGGTGTATGGAACAGTATCTGAGCGAATTTGAAACCCTTGTTTTATGCATCACCCTACCTCATCTTTCCCGTTAAGCAGCCATAGTGTGTTTTCTAAACGTGTGACTCTGTTCTGTTTTGTAATTCAGTTCAAGTGTAGCGGTTTTTACATTCCCTCTATAAGTGATAGCTTATGATAAGTGTCTTTTTCTGTGTGACTTATTTCACTTAGCATCGTCATACCTAAATCCACTCATCTTGCTTCTACTAGCCTTATGACATTGATTTCATGTCTGAGGGATATTCCTTTGTACATAAGGACCACAACTTCTTTATCCATTTTTCTCTTTCCTGGGATATTTAAGGTGTCATGAAGTGGAGGTTCTTGTCAACATAGCAGCCCTAAACATTGGGGTGCCTGTGTCTTGCTGATTTTTAGTTTTCCCAATTTATACGCCCATGAGTGGACGTGCCCTATGCTCCCTAAGCTGTGTTTTTTCGATGTTTCAGGACACACCGTACACTTCTCCAGAGTGGCTGTTGGCAATTTACATCCCGCCCATCAGCTTAGCAAGGCTGCCATTTCTCCATGGCCTGTCCTGCATTTCTGGTTTTGAAAAATTTTGCAGCATGGCCCTTTTGACGGATGGGAAGCGAGACTTCTTTGTAGCGCTGATTTGCCTTTCCAGGTTGCTTGTTTGGCCAAAAAGGGCGTATGCGTTTTTTCCTGAATATATTCAGGAAAAAACGCTTACGCCCTTTTTGGCCAAGGGCATCACTGTCGATGTTTTGCCACTTTTCATGTGCTTTAAAGGCGATTCGAATCTACCTCCTGAAACCTGTTTCCTGCAATTCTGCCTTGCTTTCAACTCCTCTTCGTTGCCTTCCCTCAATATATTTGTGGACGAGAGTTATCATTTATAACTCAGCAGGTTTGTGAATTGCAGTGCCCCTGAGCTCCATTTTTGAACTGTCTTTTTTGGGAGCTGGCCGCAATAGCTCGGGATTGCCTCAGGCCCTATTCTGGTTCCCTGCGGCAGGCTGAGCCTGTGTTTAATTCTTCTTCCTGATGGGAAAATAGAGTGACCTGTGCCTGTCCCAACACCTAGATCTAGTCTCTCATTTGTTTCCCCTCTTCCCGTTCATCCTCAGGACAAATTGCAACCTGTAGGGAACAGGAGGTTAAAGGTGCTGATTCTCCAAGTAGGGAGATTGCTAGTAAAGTAGCTGGAAAGGTCAACCCGAGCACAAGGAGATGAGAAATTGGGTGCGTTTTAGAAACCTTTCAAAATCACATGGTGTACCATCTTCTGGGTTTCTCATGCATGTTTTCGATGTAGGAAGATGCCTTTGAACCTGGAGATTTGGGACCCATGGGATGGGTACCACGCAGTATTACTTTAAAGGGTCTGAGTTTGCTCACCCAACCTCACCCAACCTCTCAGCCCCAAGAGTGTCCACCCTTATGTCTCATCCAGGTGTGGGTCTAGATATGGTCAATCCGGGTTGCATCACAGCCCCTGAACGAATTTTGTAAGAATTTCTCTCTCTTTCACTGTCTTTGTTTTACGGGTTTTTAAAAGTAATGTATTTTTATAATGGTGTTTAGCTGCTTTTCACGGCTGTGTTTATGCGGCTTTACACCCACTTGGCTCACTTCCAGAGAGATATCAATACATAGGTTTTAAGATTCTTACTAGTCAGATATATTCTTGTGCGGTGAATAGGGGGTGTTGAGTCCAGTTCACTGAGCAAGGAGTAGGTCTTGTCTATTACATATTGGGTGTATGGAACGGTATCTGAGCGAATTTGAAACCGTTGTTTTATGCATCACCCCACCTCACCTTTCCCGTTAAGCAGCCATAGTGTGTTTTCTAAACGTGTGACTCTGTTCTGTTTTGTAATTCAGTTCAGGTGTAGCGGTTTTTACATTCCCTCTATAAGTGATAGCTTATGATAAGTGTCTTTTTCTGTGTCACTTATTTCACTTAGAATCGTCGTACCTAAATCCACTCATCTTGCTTCTACTAGCCTTATGACATTGATTTCATGTCTGAGTGATATTCCTTTGTACATAAGGACCACAACTTCTTTATCCATTTTTCTCTTTCCTGGGATATTTAAGGTGTCATGAAGTGGAGGTTCTTGTCAACATAGCAGCCCTAAACATTGGGGTGCCTGTGTCTTGCTGATTTTTAGTTTTCCCAATTTATACGCCCATGAGTGGACGTGCCCTATGCTCCCTAAGCTGTGTTTTTTCGATGTTTCAGGACACACCGTACACTTCTCCAGAGTGGCTTTTGGCAATTTACACCCCGCCCATCAGCGTAGCAAGGCTGCCATTTCTCCATGGCCTGTACTGCATTTCTGGTTTTGACACTTTTTGCAGCATGGCCCTTTTGACCGATGGGAAGCGAGACTTCTTTGTAGCGCTGATTTGCCTTTCCAGGTTGCTTGGTTGGCCAAAAAGGGCGTATGCGTTTTTTCCTGAATATATTCAGGAAAAAACGCATACGCCCTTTTTGGCCAAGGGCATCATTGTCGACGTTTTGCCGCTTTTCATGTGCTTTAAAGGCGATTCGAATCTACCTCCTGAAATCTCTTTCCTGCAATTCTGCCTTGCTTTCAAATCCTCTTCGTTGCCTTCCCTCAATATATCTGTGGATGAGAGTTATCAATTATAACTCTGCGGGTTTGTGAATTGCAGTGTCCCTGAGCTCCATTTTTCAACTCGCTTTTTTGGGAGCTGGCCGCAAAAGCGCGGGATTGCCTCAGGCCCTATTCTGGTTCCTGGAGGCAGGCTGAGCCTGTGGTTAATTCTTCTTCCTGATGGGAAAATAGAGTGACCTGTGCCTGTCCCAACACCTAGATGTAGTCTCTCATTGTTTGCCCCTCTTCCCGTTCATCTTCAGGACAAATTGCAACCTGTAGGGAACAGGAGCTTAAAGGTGCTGATTCTGCAAGTAGGGAGATTGCTAGTAAAGTAGCTGGAAAGGCGAACCCTAGCACAAGGAGATGAGAAATGGGGTGCGTTTTAGAAACCTTTCAAAATCACACGGTGTACCATCCTCTGGGTTTCTCATGCATGTTTTCGATGTAGGAAGATGCCCTTGAACCTGGAGATTTGGGACCCATGGGATGGGTACCACGCAGTACTACTTTAAAGGGTCTGAGTTTGCTCACCCAACCTCACCCAACCTCTCAGCCCCAAGAGTGTCCACCCTTATGTCTCATCCAGGTGTGGGTCTAGATATGGTCAATCCAGGTTGCATCACAGCTCCTGAACGAATTTTTTAAGAATTTCTCTCTCTTTCACTGTCTTTGTTTTACAGGTTTTTAAAAGTAATTTATTTTTATAATGGGGTTTAGCTGCTTTTCACGGCTGTGTTTATGCAGCTTTACACCCACTTGACACACTTCCAGAGAGATATCAATACATAGGTTTTACGATTCTTACTAGTCACATATATTCTTGTGCGGTGAATAGGGGGTGTTGAGTCCAGTTCACTGAGCAAGGAGTAGGTCTTGTCTATTACATATTGGGTGTATGGAACAGTATCTGAGCGAATTTGAAACCCTTGTTTTATGCATCACCCCACCTCACCTTTCCCGTTAAGCAGCCATAGTGTGTTTTCTAAACGTGTGACTCTGTTCTGTTTTGTAATTCAGTTCAAGTGTAGCGGTTTTTACATTCCCTCTATAAGTGATATCTTATGATAAGTGTATTTTTCTGTGTGACTTATTTCACTTAGAATCGTCATACCTAAATCCACTCATCTTGCTTCTACTAGCCTTATGACATTGATTTCATGTCTGAGTGATATTCCTTTGTACATAAGGACCACAACTTCTTTATCCATTTTTCTCTTTCCTGGGATATTTAAGGTGTCATGAAGTGGAGGTTCTTGTCAACATAGCAGCCCTAAACATTGGGGTGCCTTTGTCTTGCTGATTTTTAGTTTTCCCAATTTATACGCCCATGAGTGGACGTGCCCTATGCTCCCTAAGCTGTGTTTTTTCGATGTTTCAGGACACACCGTACACTTCTCTAGAGTGGCTGTTGGCAATTTACATACCGCCCATCAGCGTAGCAAGGCTGCCATTTCTCCATGGCCTGTCCTGCATTTCTGGTTTTGACACTTTTTGCAGCATGGCCCTTTTGACCGATGGGAAGCGAGACCTCTTTGTAGCGCTGATTTGCCTTTCCAGGTTGCTTGGTTGGCCAAAAAGGGCGTATGCGTTTTTTCCTGAATATATTCAGGAAAAAACGCATACGCCCTTTTTGGCCAAGGGCATCATTGTCGACGTTTTGCCGCTTTTCATGTGCTTTAAAGGCGATTCGAATCTACCTCCTGAAATCTGCTTCCTGCAATTCTGCCTTGCTTTCAAATCCTCTTCGTTGCCTTCCCTCAATATATCTGTGGATGAGAGTTATCATTTATAACTCTGCGGGTTTGTGAATTGCAGTGTCCCTGAGCTCCATTTTTCAACTCGCTTTTTTGGGAGCTGGCCACAAAAGCGCGAGATTGCCTCAGGCCTTATTCTGGTTCCTGGCGGCAGGCTGAGCCTGTGGTTAATTCTTCTTCCTGATGGGAAAATAGAGTGACCTGTGCCTCTACCAACACCTAGATCTAGTCTCTCATTGGTTGCCCCTCTTCCCGTTCATCCTCAGGACAAATTGCAACCTGTAGGGAACAGGAGCTTAAAGGTGCTGATTCTCCAAGTAGGGAGATTGCTAGTAAAGTAGCTGGAAAGGCGAACCCTAGCACAAGGAGATGAGAAATGGGGTGCGTTTTAGAAACCTTTCAAAATCACACGGTGTACCATCTTCTGGGTTTCTCATGCATGTTTTCGATGTAGGAAGATGCCCTTGAACCTGGAGATTTGGGACCCATGGGATGGGTACCATGCAGTACTACTTTAAAGGGTCTGAGTTTGCTCACCCAACCTCACCCAACCTCTCAGCCCCAAGAGTGTCCACCCTTATGTCTCATCCAGGTGTGGGTCTAGATATGGTCAATCCAGGTTGCATCACAGCCCCTGAACGAATTTTGTAAGAATTTCTCTCTCTTTCACTGTCTTTGTTTTACGGGTTTTTAAAAGTAATTTATTTTTATAATGGGGTTTAGCTGCTTTTCACGGCTGTGTTTATGCGGCTTTACACCCACTTGGCTCACTTCCAGAGAGATATCAATACATAGGTTTTACGATTCTTACTAGTCAGATATATTCTTGTGCGGTGAATAGGGGGTGTTGAGTCCAGTTCACTGAGCAAGGAGTAGGTCTTGTCTATTACATATTGGGTGTATGGAACAGTATCTGAGCGAATTTGAAACCCTTGTTTTATGCATCACCCCACCTCACCTTTCCCGTTAAGCAGCCATAATGTGTTTTCTAAACGTGTGACTCTGTTCTGTTTTGTAATTCAGTTCAAGTGTAGCGGTTTTTACATTCCCTCTATAAGTGATAGCTTATGATAAGTGTCTTTTTCTGTGTGACTTATTTCACTTAGAATCGTCATACCTAAATCCACTCATCTTGCTTCTACTAGCCTTATGACATTGATTTCATGTCTGAGGGATATTCCTTTGTACATAAGGACCACAACTTCTTTATCCATTTTTCTCTTTCCTGGGATATTTAAGGTGTCATGAAGTGGAGGTTCTTGTCAATATAGCAGCCCTAAACATTGGGGTGCCTGTGCTGTTCTGATTTTTAGTTTTCCCAATTTATACGCCCATGAGTGGACGTGCCCTATGCTCCCTAAGCTGTGTTTTTTCGATGTTTCAGGACACACCGTACACTTCTCCAGAGTGGCTTTTGGCAATTTACATCCCGCCCATCAGCGTAGCAAGGCTGCCATTTCTCCATGGCCTGTCCTGCATTTCTGGTTTTGACACTTTTTGCAGCATGGCCCTTTTGACCGATGGGAAGCGAGACCTCTTTGTAGCGCTGATTTGCCTTTCCAGGTTGCTTGATTGGCCAAAAAGGGCGTATGCATTTTTTCCTGAATATATTCAGGAAAAAACGCATACGCCCTTTTTGGCCAAGGGCATCATTGTCGACGTTTTGCCGCTTTTCATGTGCTTTAAAGGCGATTCGAATCTACCTCCTGAAATCTGTTTCCTGCAATTCTGCCTTGCTTTCAAATCCTCTTCGTTGCCTTCCCTCAATATATCTGTGGATGAGAGTTATCATTTATAACTCTGCGGGTTTGTGAATTGCAGTGTCCCTGAGCTCCATTTTTCAACTTGCTTTTTTGGGAGCTGGCCGCAAAAGCGCGGGATTGCCTCAGGCCCTATTCTGGTTCCTGGCGGCAGGCTGAGCCTGTGGTTAATTCTTCTTCCTGATGGGAAAATAGAGTGACCTGGGCCTGTCCCAACACCTAGATCTAGTCTCTCATTGGTTGCCCCTCTTCCCGTTCATCCTCAGGACAAATTGCAACCTGTAGGGAACAGGAGCTTAAAGGTGCTGGTTCTCCAAGTAGGGAGATTGCTAGTAAAGTAGCTGGAAAGGCGAACCCGAGCACAAGGAGATGAGAAATTGGGTGCGTTTTAGAAACCTTTCAAAATCACACGGTGTACCATCTTCTGGGTTTCTCATGCATGTTTTCGATGTAGGAAGATGCCCTTGAACCTGGAGATTTGGGACCCATGGGATGGGTACCACACAGTATTACTTTAAAGGGTCTGCGTTTGCTCACCCAACCTCACCCAACCTCTCAGCCCCAAGAGTGTCCACCCTTATGTCTCATCCATGTGTGGGTCTAGATATGGTCAATCCAGGTTGCATCACAGCCCCTGAACGAATTTTGTAAGAATTTCTCTCTCTTTCACTGTCTTTGTTTTACGGGTTTTTAAAAGTAATTTATTTTTATAATGGGGTTTAGCTGCTTTTCACGGCTGTGTTTATGCGGCTTTACACCCACTTGGCTCACTTCCAGAGAGATATCAATACATAGGTTTTACGATTCTTACTAGTCAGATATATTCTTGTGCGGTGAATAGGGGATGTTGAGTCCAGTTCACTGAGCAAGGAGTACGTCTTGTCTATTACATATTGGGTGTATGGAACAGTATCTGAGCGAATTTGAAACCCTTGTTTTATGCATCACCCCACCTCATCTTTCCCGTTAAGCAGCCATAGTGTGTTTTCTAAACGTGTGACTCTGTTCTGTTTTGTAATTCAGTTCAAGTGTAGCGGTTTTTACATTCCCTCTATAAGTGATAGCTTATGATAAGTGTCTTTTTCTGTGTGACTTATTTCACTTAGAATCGTCATACCTAAATCCACTCATCTTGCTTCTACTAGCCTTATGACATTGATTTCATGTCTGAGTGATATTCCTTTGTACATAAGGACCACAACTTCTTTATCCATTTTTCTCTTTCCTGGGATATTTAAGGTGTCATGAAGTGGAGGTTCTTGTCAACATAGCAGCCCTAAACATTGGGGTGCCTGTGTCTTGCTGATTTTTAGTTTTCCCAATTTATACGCCCATGAGTGGACGTGCCCTATGCTCCCTAAGCTGTGTTTTTTCGATGTTTCAGGACACACCGTACACTTCTCCAGAGTGGCTGTTGGCAATTTACATCCCGCCCATCAGCGTAGCAAGGCTGCCATTTCTCCATGGCCTGTCCTGCATTTCTGGTTTTGAAAAATTTTGCAGCATGGCCCTTTTGACGGATGGGAAGCGAGACTTCTTTGTAGCGCTGATTTGCCTTTCCAGGTTGCTTGTTTGGCCAAAAAGGGCGTATGCGTTTTTTCCTGAATATATTCAGGAAAAAACGCTTACGCCCTTTTTGGCCAAGGGCATCACTGTCGATGTTTTGCCACTTTTCATGTGCTTTAAAGGCGATTCGAATCTACCTCCTGAAACCTGTTTCCTGCAATTCTGCCTTGCTTTCAACTCCTCTTCGTTGCCTTCCCTCAATATATTTGTGGACGAGAGTTATCATTTATAACTCAGCAGGTTTGTGAATTGCAGTGCCCCTGAGCTCCATTTTTGAACTGTCTTTTTTGGGAGCTGGCCGCAATAGCTCGGGATTGCCTCAGGCCCTATTCTGGTTCCCGGCGGCAGGCTGAGCCTGTGTTTAATTCTTCTTCCTGATGGGAAAATAGAGTGACCTGTGCCTGTCCCAACACCTAGATCTAGTCTCTCATTTGTTTCCCCTCTTCCCGTTCATCCTCAGGACAAATTGCAACCTGTAGGGAACAGGAGGTTAAAGGTGCTGATTCTCCAAGTAGGGAGATTGCTAGTAAAGTAGCTGGAAAGGTGAACCCGAGCACAAGGAGATGAGAAATTGGGTGCGTTTTAGAAACCTTTCAAAATCACATGGTGTACCATCTTCTGGGTTTCTCATGCATGTTTTCGATGTAGGAAGATGCCATTGAACCTGGAGATTTGGGACCCATGGGATGGGTACCACGCAGTATTACTTTAAAGGGTCTGAGTTTGCTCACCCAACCTCACCCAACCTCTCAGCCCCAAGAGTGTCCACCCTTATGTCTCATCCCGGTGTGGGTCTAGATATGGTCAATCCGGGTTGCATCACAGCCCCTGAACAAATTTTGTAAGAATTTCTCTCTCTTTCACTGTCTTTGTTTTACGGGTTTTTAAAAGTAATTTATTTTTATAATGGTGTTTAGCTGCTTTTCACGGCTGTGTTTATGCGGCTTTACACCCACTTGGCTCACTTCCAGAGAGATATCAATACATAGGTTTTACGATTCTTACTAGTCAGATATATTCTTGTGCGGTGAATAGGGGATGTTGAGTCCAGTTCACTGAGCAAGGAGTACGTCTTGTCTATTACATATTGGGTGTATGGAACAGTATCTGAGCGAATTTGAAACCCTTGTTTTATGCATCACCCCACCTCATCTTTCCCGTTAAGCAGCCATAGTGTGTTTTCTAAACGTGTGACTCTGTTCTGTTTTGTAATTCAGTTCAGGTGTAGCGGTTTTTACATTCCCTCTATAAGTGATAGCTTATGATAAGTGTCTTTTTCTGTGTGACTTATTTCACTTAGAATCGTCGTACCTAAATCCACTCATCTTGCTTCTACTAGCCTTATGACATTGATTTCATGTCTGAGTGATATTCCTTTGTACATAAGGACCACAACTTCTTTATCCATTTTTCTCTTTCCTGGGATATTTAAGGTGTCATGAAGTGGAGGTTCTTGTCAACATAGCAGCCCTAAACATTGGGGTGCCTGTGTCTTGCTGATTTTTAGTTTTCCCAATTTATACGCCCATGAGTGGACGTGCCCTATGCTCCCTAAGCTGTGTTTTTTCGATGTTTCAGGACACACCGTACACTTCTCCAGAGTGGCTTTTGGCAATTTACACCCCGCCCATCAGCGTAGCAAGGCTGCCATTTCTCCATGGCCTGTACTGCATTTCTGGTTTTGACACTTTTTGCAGCATGGCCCTTTTGACCGATGGGAAGCGAGACTTCTTTGTAGCGCTGATTTGCCTTTCCAGGTTGCTTGGTTGGCCAAAAAGGGCGTATGCGTTTTTTCCTGAATATATTCAGGAAAAAACGCATACGCCCTTTTTGGCCAAGGGCATCATTGTCGACGTTTTGCCGCTTTTCATGTGCTTTAAAGGCGATTCGAATCTACCTCCTGAAATCTCTTTCCTGCAATTCTGCCTTGCTTTCAAATCCTCTTCGTTGCCTTCCCTCAATATATCTGTGGATGAGAGTTATCAATTATAACTCTGCGGGTTTGTGAATTGCAGTGTCCCTGAGCTCCATTTTTCAACTCGCTTTTTTGGGAGCTGGCCGCAAAAGCGCGGGATTGCCTCAGGCCCTATTCTGGTTCCTGGAGGCAGGCTGAGCCTGTGGTTCATTCTTCTTCCTGATGGGAAAATAGAGTGACCTGTGCCTGTCCCAACACCTAGATGTAGTCTCTCATTGTTTGCCCCTCTTCCCGTTCATCTTCAGGACAAATTGCAACCTGTAGGGAACAGGAGCTTAAAGGTGCTGATTCTGCAAGTAGGGAGATTGCTAGTAAAGTAGCTGGAAAGGCGAACCCTAGCACAAGGAGATGAGAAATGGGGTGCGTTTTAGAAACCTTTCAAAATCACACGGTGTACCATCCTCTGGGTTTCTCATGCATGTTTTCGATGTAGGAAGATGCCCTTGAACCTGGAGATTTGGGACCCATGGGATGGGTACCACGCAGTACTACTTTAAAGGGTCTGAGTTTGCTCACCCAACCTCACCCAACCTCTCAGCCCCAAGAGTGTCCACCCTTATGTCTCATCCAGGTGTGGGTCTAGATATGGTCAATCCAGGTTGCATCACAGCTCCTGAACGAATTTTTTAAGAATTTCTCTCTCTTTCACTGTCTTTGTTTTACAGGTTTTTAAAAGTAATTTATTTTTATAATGGGGTTTAGCTGCTTTTCACGGCTGTGTTTATGCAGCTTTACACCCACTTGACACACTTCCAGAGAGATATCAATACATAGGTTTTACGATTCTTACTAGTCACATATATTCTTGTGCGGTGAATAGGGGGTGTTGAGTCCAGTTCACTGAGCAAGGAGTAGGTCTTGTCTATTACATATTGGGTGTATGGAACAGTATCTGAGCGAATTTGAAACCCTTGTTTTATGCATCACCCCACCTCACCTTTCCCGTTAAGCAGCCATAGAGTGTTTTCTAAACGTGTGACTCTGTTCTGTTTTGTAATTCAGTTCAAGTGTAGCGGTTTTTACATTCCCTCTATAAGTGATATCTTATGATAAGTGTCTTTTTCTGTGTGACTTATTTCACTTAGAATCGTCATACCTAAATCCACTCATCTTGCTTCTACTAGCCTTATGACATTGATTTCATGTCTGAGTGATATTCCTTTGTACATAAGGACCACAACTTCTTTATCCATTTTTCTCTTTCCTGGGATATTTAAGGTGTCATGAAGTGGAGGTTCTTGTCAACATAGCAGCCCTAAACATTGGGGTGCCTTTGTCTTGCTGATTTTTAGTTTTCCCAATTTATACGCCCATGAGTGGACGTGCCCTATGCTCCCTAAGCTGTGTTTTTTCGATGTTTCAGGACACACCATACACTTCTCTAGAGTGGCTGTTGGCAATTTACATACCGCCCATCAGCGTAGCAAGGCTGCCATTTCTCCATGGCCTGTCCTGCATTTCTGGTTTTGACACTTTTTGCAGCATGGCCCTTTTGACCGATGGGAAGCGAGACCTCTTTGGAGCGCTGATTTGCCTTTCCAGGTTGCTTGTTGGCCAAAAAGGGCGTATGCGTTTTTTCCTGAATATATTCAGGAAAAAACGCTTACGCCCTTTTTGGCCAAGGGCATCACTGTCGATGTTTTGCCACTTTTCATGTGCTTTAAAGGCGATTCGAATCTACCTCCTGAAATCTGCTTCCTGCAATTCTGCCTTGCTTTCAAATCCTCTTCGTTGCCTTCCCTCAATATATCTGTGGATGAGAGTTATCATTTATAACTCTGCGGGTTTGTGAATTGCAGTGTCCCTGAGCTCCATTTTTCAACTCGCTTTTTTGGGAGCTGGCCACAAAAGCGCAAGATTGCCTCAGGCCTTATTCTGGTTCCTGGCGGCAGGCTGAACCTGTGGTTAATTCTTCTTCCTGATGGGAAAATAGAGTGACCTGTGCCTCTACCAACACCTAGATCTAGTCTCTCATTGGTTGCCCCTCTTCCCGTTCATCCTCAGGACAAATTGCAACCTGTAGGGAACAGGAGCTTAAAGGTGCTGATTCTCCAAGTAGGGAGATTGCTAGTAAAGTAGCTGGAAAGGCGAACCCTAGCACAAGGAGATGAGAAATGGGGTGCGTTTTAGAAACCTTTCAAAATCACACGGTGTACCATCTTCTGGGTTTCTCATGCATGTTTTCGATGTAGGAAGATGCCCTTGAACCTGGAGATTTGGGACCCATGGGATGGGTCCCACGCAGTACTACTTTAAAGGATCTGCGTTTGCTCACCCAACCTCACCCAACCTCTAAGCCCCAAGAGTGTCCACCCTTATGTCTCATCCAGCTGTGGGTCTAGATATGGTCAATCCAGGTTGCATCACAGCCTCTGAACGAATTTTGTAAGAATTTCTCTCTCTTTCACTGTCTTTGTTTTACGGGTTTTTAAAAGTAATTTATTTTTATAATGGTGTTTAGCTGCTTTTCACGGCTGTGTTTATGCGGCTTTACACCCACTTGGCTCACTTCCAGAGAGATATCAATACATAGGTTTTACGATTCTTACTAGTCAGATATATTCTTGTGCGGTGAATAGGGGATGTTGAGTCCAGTTCACTGAGCAAGGAGTACGTCTTGTCTATTACATATTGGGTGTATGGAACAGTATCTGAGCGAATTTGAAACCCTTGTTTTATGCATCACCCCACCTCATCTTTCCCGTTAAGCAGCCATAGTGTGTTTTCTAAACGTGTGACTCTGTTCTGTTTTGTAATTCAGTTCAGGTGTAGCGGTTTTTACATTCCCTCTATAAGTGATAGCTTATGATAAGTGTCTTTTTCTGTGTGACTTATTTCACTTAGAATCGTCGTACCTAAATCCACTCATCTTGCTTCTACTAGCCTTATGACATTGATTTCATGTCTGAGTGATATTCCTTTGTACATAAGGACCACAACTTCTTTATCCATTTTTCTCTTTCCTGGGATATTTAAGGTGTCATGAAGTGGAGGTTCTTGTCAACATAGCAGCCCTAAACATTGGGGTGCCTGTGTCTTGCTGATTTTTAGTTTTCCCAATTTATACGCCCATGAGTGGACGTGCCCTATGCTCCCTAAGCTGTGTTTTTTCGATGTTTCAGGACACACCGTACACTTCTCCAGAGTGGCTTTTGGCAATTTACACCCCGCCCATCAGCGTAGCAAGGCTGCCATTTCTCCATGGCCTGTACTGCATTTCTGGTTTTGACACTTTTTGCAGCATGGCCCTTTTGACCGATGGGAAGCGAGACTTCTTTGTAGCGCTGATTTGCCTTTCCAGGTTGCTTGGTTGGCCAAAAAGGGCGTATGCGTTTTTTCCTGAATATATTCAGGAAAAAACGCATACGCCCTTTTTGGCCAAGGGCATCATTGTCGACGTTTTGCCGCTTTTCATGTGCTTTAAAGGCGATTCGAATCTACCTCCTGAAATCTCTTTCCTGCAATTCTGCCTTGCTTTCAAATCCTCTTCGTTGCCTTCCCTCAATATATCTGTGGATGAGAGTTATCAATTATAACTCTGCGGGTTTGTGAATTGCAGTGTCCCTGAGCTCCATTTTTCAACTCGCTTTTTTGGGAGCTGGCCGCAAAAGCGCGGGATTGCCTCAGGCCCTATTCTGGTTCCTGGAGGCAGGCTGAGCCTGTGGTTCATTCTTCTTCCTGATGGGAAAATAGAGTGACCTGTGCCTGTCCCAACACCTAGATGTAGTCTCTCATTGTTTGCCCCTCTTCCCGTTCATCTTCAGGACAAATTGCAACCTGTAGGGAACAGGAGCTTAAAGGTGCTGATTCTGCAAGTAGGGAGATTGCTAGTAAAGTAGCTGGAAAGGCGAACCCTAGCACAAGGAGATGAGAAATGGGGTGCGTTTTAGAAACCTTTCAAAATCACACGGTGTACCATCCTCTGGGTTTCTCATGCATGTTTTCGATGTAGGAAGATGCCCTTGAACCTGGAGATTTGGGACCCATGGGATGGGTACCACGCAGTACTACTTTAAAGGGTCTGAGTTTGCTCACCCAACCTCACCCAACCTCTCAGCCCCAAGAGTGTCCACCCTTATGTCTCATCCAGGTGTGGGTCTAGATATGGTCAATCCAGGTTGCATCACAGCTCCTGAACGAATTTTTTAAGAATTTCTCTCTCTTTCACTGTCTTTGTTTTACAGGTTTTTAAAAGTAATTTATTTTTATAATGGGGTTTAGCTGCTTTTCACGGCTGTGTTTATGCAGCTTTACACCCACTTGACACACTTCCAGAGAGATATCAATACATAGGTTTTACGATTCTTACTAGTCACATATATTCTTGTGCGGTGAATAGGGGGTGTTGAGTCCAGTTCACTGAGCAAGGAGTAGGTCTTGTCTATTACATATTGGGTGTATGGAACAGTATCTGAGCGAATTTGAAACCCTTGTTTTATGCATCACCCCACCTCACCTTTCCCGTTAAGCAGCCATAGAGTGTTTTCTAAACGTGTGACTCTGTTCTGTTTTGTAATTCAGTTCAAGTGTAGCGGTTTTTACATTCCCTCTATAAGTGATATCTTATGATAAGTGTCTTTTTCTGTGTGACTTATTTCACTTAGAATCGTCATACCTAAATCCACTCATCTTGCTTCTACTAGCCTTATGACATTGATTTCATGTCTGAGTGATATTCCTTTGTACATAAGGACCACAACTTCTTTATCCATTTTTCTCTTTCCTGGGATATTTAAGGTGTCATGAAGTGGAGGTTCTTGTCAACATAGCAGCCCTAAACATTGGGGTGCCTTTGTCTTGCTGATTTTTAGTTTTCCCAATTTATACGCCCATGAGTGGACGTGCCCTATGCTCCCTAAGCTGTGTTTTTTCGATGTTTCAGGACACACCATACACTTCTCTAGAGTGGCTGTTGGCAATTTACATACCGCCCATCAGCGTAGCAAGGCTGCCATTTCTCCATGGCCTGTCCTGCATTTCTGGTTTTGACACTTTTTGCAGCATGGCCCTTTTGACCGATGGGAAGCGAGACCTCTTTGGAGCGCTGATTTGCCTTTCCAGGTTGCTTGGTTGGCCAAAAAGGGCGTATGCGTTTTTTCCTGAATATATTCAGGAAAAAACGCTTACGCCCTTTTTGGCCAAGGGCATCACTGTCGATGTTTTGCCACTTTTCATGTGCTTTAAAGGCGATTCGAATCTACCTCCTGAAATCTGCTTCCTGCAATTCTGCCTTGCTTTCAAATCCTCTTCGTTGCCTTCCCTCAATATATCTGTGGATGAGAGTTATCATTTATAACTCTGCGGGTTTGTGAATTGCAGTGTCCCTGAGCTCCATTTTTCAACTCGCTTTTTTGGGAGCTGGCCACAAAAGCGCAAGATTGCCTCAGGCCTTATTCTGGTTCCTGGCGGCAGGCTGAACCTGTGGTTAATTCTTCTTCCTGATGGGAAAATAGAGTGACCTGTGCCTCTACCAACACCTAGATCTAGTCTCTCATTGGTTGCCCCTCTTCCCGTTCATCCTCAGGACAAATTGCAACCTGTAGGGAACAGGAGCTTAAAGGTGCTGATTCTCCAAGTAGGGAGATTGCTAGTAAAGTAGCTGGAAAGGCGAACCCTAGCACAAGGAGATGAGAAATGGGGTGCGTTTTAGAAACCTTTCAAAATCACACGGTGTACCATCTTCTGGGTTTCTCATGCATGTTTTCGATGTAGGAAGATGCCCTTGAACCTGGAGATTTGGGACCCATGGGATGGGTCCCACGCAGTACTACTTTAAAGGGTCTGAGTTTGCTCACCCAACCTCACCCAACCTCTCAGCCCCAAGAGTGTCCACCCTTATGTCTCATCCAGGTGTGGGTCTAGATATGGTCAATCCAGGTTGCATCACAGCCCCTGAACGAATTTTGTAAGAATTTCTCTCTCTTTCACTGTCTTTGTTTTACGGGTTTTTAAAAGTAATTTATTTTTATAATGGGGTTTAGCTGCTTTTCACGGCTGTGTTTATGCGGCTTTACACCCACTTGGCTCACTTCCAGAGAGATATCAATACATAGGTTTTACGATTCTTACTAGTCAGATATATTCTTGTGCGGTGAATAGGGGGTGTTGAGTCCAGTTCACTGAGCAAGGAGTAGGTCTTGTCTATTACATATTGGGTGTATGGAACAGTATCTGAGCGAATTTGAAACCCTTGTTTTATGCATCACCCCACCTCACCTTTCCCGTTAAGCAGCCATAATGTGTTTTCTAAACGTGTGACTCTGTTCTGTTTTGTAATTCAGTTCAAGTGTAGCGGTTTTTACATTCCCTCTATAAGTGATAGCTTATGATAAGTGTCTTTTTCTGTGTGACTTATTTCACTTAGAATCGTCATACCTAAATCCACTCATCTTGCTTCTACTAGCCTTATGACATTGATTTCATGTCTGAGGGATATTCCTTTGTACATAAGGACCACAACTTCTTTATCCATTTTTCTCTTTCCTGGGATATTTAAGGTGTCATGAAGTGGAGGTTCTTGTCAACATAGCAGCCCTAAACATTGGGGTGCCTGTGTCTTGCTGATTTTTAGTTTTCCCAATTTATACGCCCATGAGTGGACGTGCCCTATGCTCCCTAAGCTGTGTTTTTTCGATGTTTCAGGACACACCGTACACTTCTCCAGAGTGGCTTTTGGCAATTTACATCCCGCCCATCAGCGTAGCAAGGCTGCCATTTCTCCATGGCCTGTCCTGCATTTCCGGTTTTGACACTTTTTGCAGCATGGCCCTTTTGACCGATGGGAAGCGAGACCTCTTTGTAGCGCTGATTTGCCTTTCCAGGTTGCTTGGTGGGCCAAAAAGGGCGTATGCATTTTTTCCTGAATATATTCAGGAAAAAACGCATACGCCCTTTTTGGCCAAGGGCATCATTGTCGACGTTTTGCCGCTTTTCATGTGCTTTAAAGGCGATTCGAATCTACCTCCTGAAATCTGTTTCCTGCAATTCTGCCTTGCTTTCAAATCCTCTTCGTTGCCTTCCCTCAATATATCTGTGGATGAGAGTTATCATTTATAACTCTGCGGGTTTGTGAATTGCAGTGTCCCTGAGCTCCATTTTTCAACTTGCTTTTTTGGGAGCTGGCCGCAAAAGCGCGGGATTGCCTCAGGCCCTATTCTGGTTCCTGGCGGCAGGCTGAGCCTGTGGTTAATTCTTCTTCCTGATGGGAAAATAGAGTGACCTGGGCCTGTCCCAACACCTAGATCTAGTCTCTCATTGGTTGCCCCTCTTCCCGTTCATCCTCAGGACAAATTGCAACCTGTAGGGAACAGGAGCTTAAAGGTGCTGGTTCTCCAAGTAGGGAGATTGCTAGTAAAGTAGCTGGAAAGGCGAACCCGAGCACAAGGAGATGAGAAATTGGGTGCGTTTTAGAAACCTTTCAAAATCACACGGTGTACCATCTTCTGGGTTTCTCATGCATGTTTTCGATGTAGGAAGATGCCCTTGAACCTGGAGATTTGGGACCCATGGGATGGGTACCACACAGTATTACTTTAAAGGGTCTGCGTTTGCTCACCCAACCTAACCCAACCTCTCAGCCCCAAGAGTGTCCACCCTTATGTCTCATCCATGTGTGGGTCTAGATATGGTCAATCCAGGTTGCATCACAGCCCCTGAACGAATTTTGTAAGAATTTCTCTCTCTTTCACTGTCTTTGTTTTACGGGTTTTTAAAAGTAATTTATTTTTATAATGGGGTTTAGCTGCTTTTCACGGCTGTGTTTATGCGGCTTTACACCCACTTGGCTCACTTCCAGAGAGATATCAATACATAGGTTTTACGATTCTTACTAGTCAGATATATTCTTGTGCGGTGAATAGGGGATGTTGAGTCCAGTTCACTGAGCAAGGAGTACGTCTTGTCTATTACATATTGGGTGTATGGAACAGTATCTGAGCGAATTTGAAACCCTTGTTTTATGCATCACCCCACCTCATCTTTCCCGTTAAGCAGCCATAGTGTGTTTTCTAAACGTGTGACTCTGTTCTGTTTTGTAATTCAGTTCAAGTGTAGCGGTTTTTACATTCCCTCTATAAGTGATAGCTTATGATAAGTGTCTTTTTCTGTGTGACTTATTTCACTTAGCATCGTCATACCTAAATCCACTCGTCTTGCTTCTACTAGCCTTATGACATTGATTTCATGTCTGAGGGATATTCCTTTGTACATAAGGACCACAACTTCTTTATCCATTTTTCTCTTTCCTGGGATATTTAAGGTGTCATGAAGTGGAGGTTCTTGTCAACATAGCAGCCCTAAACATTGGGGTGCCTGTGTCTTGCTGATTTTTAGTTTTCCCAATTTATACGCCCATGAGTGGACGTGCCCTATGCTCCCTAAGCTGTGTTATTTCGATGTTTCAGGACACACCGTACACTTCTCCAGAGTGGCTGTTGGCAATTTACATCCCGCCCATCAGCGTAGCAAGGCTGCCATTTCTCCATGGCCTGTCCTGCATTTCTGGTTTTGAAAAATTTTGCAGCATGGCCCTTTTGACGGATGGGAAGCGAGACTTCTTTGTAGCGCTGATTTGCCTTTCCAGGTTGCTTGTTTGGCCAAAAAGGGCGTATGCGTTTTTTCCTGAATATATTCAGGAAAAAACGCTTACGCCCTTTTTGGCCAAGGGCATCACTGTCGATGTTTTGCCACTTTTCATGTGCTTTAAAGGCGATTCGAATCTACCTCCTGAAACCTGTTTCCTGCAATTCTGCCTTGCTTTCAACTCCTCTTCGTTGCCTTCCCTCAATATATTTGTGGACGAGAGTTATCATTTATAACTCAGCAGGTTTGTGAATTGCAGTGCCCCTGAGCTCCATTTTTGAACTGTCTTTTTTGGGAGCTGGCCGCAATAGCTCGGGATTGCCTCAGGCCCTATTCTGGTTCCCGGCGGCAGGCTGAGCCTGTGTTTAATTCTTCTTCCTGATGGGAAAATAGAGTGACCTGTGCCTGTCCCAACACCTAGATCTAGTCTCTCATTTGTTTCCCCTCTTCCCGTTCATCCTCAGGACAAATTGCAACCTGTAGGGAACAGGAGGTTAAAGGTGCTGATTCTCCAAGTAGGGAGATTGCTAGTAAAGTAGCTGGAAAGGTGAACCCGAGCACAAGGAGATGAGAAATTGGGTGCGTTTTAGAAACCTTTCAAAATCACATGGTGTACCATCTTCTGGGTTTCTCATGCATGTTTTCGATGTAGGAAGATGCCATTGAACCTGGAGATTTGGGACCCATGGGATGGGTACCACGCAGTATTACTTTAAAGGGTCTGAGTTTGCTCACCCAACCTCACCCAACCTCTCAGCCCCAAGAGTGTCCACCCTTATGTCTCATCCCGGTGTGGGTCTAGATATGGTCAATCCGGGTTGCATCACAGCCCCTGAACAAATTTTGTAAGAATTTCTCTCTCTTTCACTGTCTTTGTTTTACGGGTTTTTAAAAGTAATTTATTTTTATAATGGTGTTTAGCTGCTTTTCACGGCTGTGTTTATGCGGCTTTACACCCACTTGGCTCACTTCCAGAGAGATATCAATACATAGGTTTTACGATTCTTACTAGTCAGATATATTCTTGTGCGGTGAATAGGGGATGTTGAGTCCAGTTCACTGAGCAAGGAGTACGTCTTGTCTATTACATATTGGGTGTATGGAACAGTATCTGAGCGAATTTGAAACCCTTGTTTTATGCATCACCCCACCTCATCTTTCCCGTTAAGCAGCCATAGTGTGTTTTCTAAACGTGTGACTCTGTTCTGTTTTGTAATTCAGTTCAGGTGTAGCGGTTTTTACATTCCCTCTATAAGTGATAGCTTATGATAAGTGTCTTTTTCTGTGTGACTTATTTCACTTAGAATCGTCGTACCTAAATCCACTCATCTTGCTTCTACTAGCCTTATGACATTGATTTCATGTCTGAGTGATATTCCTTTGTACATAAGGACCACAACTTCTTTATCCATTTTTCTCTTTCCTGGGATATTTAAGGTGTCATGAAGTGGAGGTTCTTGTCAACATAGCAGCCCTAAACATTGGGGTGCCTGTGTCTTGCTGATTTTTAGTTTTCCCAATTTATACGCCCATGAGTGGACGTGCCCTATGCTCCCTAAGCTGTGTTTTTTCGATGTTTCAGGACACACCGTACACTTCTCCAGAGTGGCTTTTGGCAATTTACACCCCGCCCATCAGCGTAGCAAGGCTGCCATTTCTCCATGGCCTGTACTGCATTTCTGGTTTTGACACTTTTTGCAGCATGGCCCTTTTGACCGATGGGAAGCGAGACTTCTTTGTAGCGCTGATTTGCCTTTCCAGGTTGCTTGGTTGGCCAAAAAGGGCGTATGCGTTTTTTCCTGAATATATTCAGGAAAAAACGCATACGCCCTTTTTGGCCAAGGGCATCATTGTCGACGTTTTGCCGCTTTTCATGTGCTTTAAAGGCGATTCGAATCTACCTCCTGAAATCTCTTTCCTGCAATTCTGCCTTGCTTTCAAATCCTCTTCGTTGCCTTCCCTCAATATATCTGTGGATGAGAGTTATCAATTATAACTCTGCGGGTTTGTGAATTGCAGTGTCCCTGAGCTCCATTTTTCAACTCGCTTTTTTGGGAGCTGGCCGCAAAAGCGCGGGATTGCCTCAGGCCCTATTCTGGTTCCTGGAGGCAGGCTGAGCCTGTGGTTCATTCTTCTTCCTGATGGGAAAATAGAGTGACCTGTGCCTGTCCCAACACCTAGATGTAGTCTCTCATTGTTTGCCCCTCTTCCCGTTCATCTTCAGGACAAATTGCAACCTGTAGGGAACAGGAGCTTAAAGGTGCTGATTCTGCAAGTAGGGAGATTGCTAGTAAAGTAGCTGGAAAGGCGAACCCTAGCACAAGGAGATGAGAAATGGGGTGCGTTTTAGAAACCTTTCAAAATCACACGGTGTACCATCCTCTGGGTTTCTCATGCATGTTTTCGATGTAGGAAGATGCCCTTGAACCTGGAGATTTGGGACCCATGGGATGGGTACCACGCAGTACTACTTTAAAGGGTCTGAGTTTGCTCACCCAACCTCACCCAACCTCTCAGCCCCAAGAGTGTCCACCCTTATGTCTCATCCAGGTGTGGGTCTAGATATGGTCAATCCAGGTTGCATCACAGCTCCTGAACGAATTTTTTAAGAATTTCTCTCTCTTTCACTGTCTTTGTTTTACAGGTTTTTAAAAGTAATTTATTTTTATAATGGGGTTTAGCTGCTTTTCACGGCTGTGTTTATGCAGCTTTACACCCACTTGACACACTTCCAGAGAGATATCAATACATAGGTTTTACGATTCTTACTAGTCACATATATTCTTGTGCGGTGAATAGGGGGTGTTGAGTCCAGTTCACTGAGCAAGGAGTAGGTCTTGTCTATTACATATTGGGTGTATGGAACAGTATCTGAGCGAATTTGAAACCCTTGTTTTATGCATCACCCCACCTCACCTTTCCCGTTAAGCAGCCATAGAGTGTTTTCTAAACGTGTGACTCTGTTCTGTTTTGTAATTCAGTTCAAGTGTAGCGGTTTTTACATTCCCTCTATAAGTGATATCTTATGATAAGTGTCTTTTTCTGTGTGACTTATTTCACTTAGAATCGTCATACCTAAATCCACTCATCTTGCTTCTACTAGCCTTATGACATTGATATCATGTCTGAGTGATATTCCTTTGTACATAAGGACCACAACTTCTTTATCCATTTTTCTCTTTCCTGGGATATTTAAGGTGTCATGAAGTGGAGGTTCTTGTCAACATAGCAGCCCTAAACATTGGGGTGCCTTTGTCTTGCTGATTTTTAGTTTTCCCAATTTATACGCCCATGAGTGGACGTGCCCTATGCTCCCTAAGCTGTGTTTTTTCGATGTTTCAGGACACACCATACACTTCTCTAGAGTGGCTGTTGGCAATTTACATACCGCCCATCAGCGTAGCAAGGCTGCCATTTCTCCATGGCCTGTCCTGCATTTCTGGTTTTGACACTTTTTGCAGCATGGCCCTTTTGACCGATGGGAAGCGAGACCTCTTTGGAGCGCTGATTTGCCTTTCCAGGTTGCTTGGTTGGCCAAAAAGGGCGTATGCGTTTTTTCCTGAATATATTCAGGAAAAAACGCTTACGCCCTTTTTGGCCAAGGGCATCACTGTCGATGTTTTGCCACTTTTCATGTGCTTTAAAGGCGATTCGAATCTACCTCCTGAAATCTGCTTCCTGCAATTCTGCCTTGCTTTCAAATCCTCTTCGTTGCCTTCCCTCAATATATCTGTGGATGAGAGTTATCATTTATAACTCTGCGGGTTTGTGAATTGCAGTGTCCCTGAGCTCCATTTTTCAACTCGCTTTTTTGGGAGCTGGCCACAAAAGCGCAAGATTGCCTCAGGCCTTATTCTGGTTCCTGGCGGCAGGCTGAACCTGTGGTTAATTCTTCTTCCTGATGGGAAAATAGAGTGACCTGTGCCTCTACCAACACCTAGATCTAGTCTCTCATTGGTTGCCCCTCTTCCCGTTCATCCTCAGGACAAATTGCAACCTGTAGGGAACAGGAGCTTAAAGGTGCTGATTCTCCAAGTAGGGAGATTGCTAGTAAAGTAGCTGGAAAGGCGAACCCTAGCACAAGGAGATGAGAAATGGGGTGCGTTTTAGAAACCTTTCAAAATCACACGGTGTACCATCTTCTGGGTTTCTCATGCATGTTTTCGATGTAGGAAGATGCCCTTGAACCTGGAGATTTGGGACCCATGGGATGGGTCCCACGCAGTACTACTTTAAAGGGTCTGAGTTTGCTCACCCAACCTCACCCAACCTCTCAGCCCCAAGAGTGTCCACCCTTATGTCTCATCCAGGTGTGGGTCTAGATATGGTCAATCCAGGTTGCATCACAGCCCCTGAACGAATTTTGTAAGAATTTCTCTCTCTTTCACTGTCTTTGTTTTACGGGTTTTTAAAAGTAATTTATTTTTATAATGGGGTTTAGCTGCTTTTCACGGCTGTGTTTATGCGGCTTTACACCCACTTGGCTCACTTCCAGAGAGATATCAATACATACGTTTTACGATTCTTACTAGTCAGATATATTCTTGTGCGGTGAATAGGGGGTGTTGAGTCCAGTTCACTGAGCAAGGAGTAGGTCTTGTCTATTACATATTGGGTGTATGGAACAGTATCTGAGCGAATTTGAAACCCTTGTTTTATGCATCACCCCACCTCACCTTTCCCGTTAAGCAGCCATAATGTGTTTTCTAAACGTGTGACTCTGTTCTGTTTTGTAATTCAGTTCAAGTGTAGCGGTTTTTACATTCCCTCTATAAGTGATAGCTTATGATAAGTGTCTTTTTCTGTGTGACTTATTTCACTTAGAATCGTCATACCTAAATCCACTCATCTTGCTTCTACTAGCCTTATGACATTGATTTCATGTCTGAGGGATATTCCTTTGTACATAAGGACCACAACTTCTTTATCCATTTTTCTCTTTCCTGGGATATTTAAGGTGTCATGAAGTGGAGGTTCTTGTCAACATAGCAGCCCTAAACATTGGGGTGCCTGTGTCTTGCTGATTTTTAGTTTTCCCAATTTATACGCCCATGAGTGGACGTGCCCTATGCTCCCTAAGCTGTGTTTTTTCGATGTTTCAGGACACACCGTACACTTCTCCAGAGTGGCTTTTGGCAATTTACATCCCGCCCATCAGCGTAGCAAGGCTGCCATTTCTCCATGGCCTGTCCTGCATTTCCGGTTTTGACACTTTTTGCAGCATGGCCCTTTTGACCGATGGGAAGCGAGACCTCTTTGTAGCGCTGATTTGCCTTTCCAGGTTGCTTGGTTGGCCAAAAAGGGCGTATGCATTTTTTCCTGAATATATTCAGGAAAAAACGCATACGCCCTTTTTGGCCAAGGGCATCATTGTCGACGTTTTGCCGCTTTTCATGTGCTTTAAAGGCGATTCGAATCTACCTCCTGAAATCTGTTTCCTGCAATTCTGCCTTGCTTTCAAATCCTCTTCGTTGCCTTCCCTCAATATATCTGTGGATGAGAGTTATCATTTATAACTCTGCGGGTTTGTGAATTGCAGTGTCCCTGAGCTCCATTTTTCAACTCGCTTTTTTGGGAGCTGGCCGCAAAAGCGCGGGATTGCCTCAGGCCCTATTCTGGTTCCTGGCGGCAGGCTGAGCCTGTGGTTAATTCTTCTTCCTGATGGGAAAATAGAGTGACCTGTGCCTGTCCCAACACCTAGATGTAGTCTCTCATTGGTTGCCCCTCTTCCCGTTCATCCTCAGGACAAATTGCAACCTGTAGGGAAAAGGAGCTTAAAGGTGCTGATTCTCCAAGTAGGGAGATTGCTAGTAAAGTAGCTGGAAAGGCGAACCCGAGCACAAGGAGATGAGAAATTGGGTGCGTTTTAGAAACCTTTCAAAATCACACGGTGTACCATCTTCTGGGTTTCTCATGCATGTTTTCGATGTAGGAAGATGCCCTTGAACCTGGAGATTTGGGACCCATGGGATGGGTACCACGCAGTACTACTTTAAAGGGTCTGAGTTTGCTCACCCAACCTCACCCAACCTCTCAGCCCCAAGAGTGTCCACCCTTATGTCTCATCCAGGTGTGGGTCTAGATATGGTCAATCCAGGTTGCATCACAGCTCCTGAACGAATTTTTTAAGAATTTCTCTCTCTTTCACTATCTTTGTTTTACAGGTTTTTAAAAGTAATTTATTTTTATAATGGGGTTTAGCTGCTTTTCACGGCTGTGTTTATGCAGCTTTACACCCACTTGACACACTTCCAGAGAGATATCAATACATAGGTTTTACGATTCTTACTAGTCACATATATTCTTGTGCGGTGAATAGGGGGTGTTGAGTCCAGTTCACTGAGCAAGGAGTAGGTCTTGTCTATTACATATTGGGTGTATGGAACAGTATCTGAGCGAATTTGAAACCCTTGTTTTATGCATCACCCCACCTCACCTTTCCCGTTAAGCAGCCATAGTGTGTTTTCTAAACGTGTGACTCTGTTCTGTTTTGTAATTCAGTTCAAGTGTAGCGGTTTTTACATTCCCTCTATAAGTGATATCTTATGATAAGTGTCTTTTTCTGTGTGACTTATTTCACTTAGAATCGTCATACCTAAATCCACTCATCTTGCTTCTACTAGCCTTATGACATTGATTTCATGTCTGAGTGATATTCCTTTGTACATAAGGACCACAACTTCTTTATCCATTTTTCTCTTTCCTGGGATATTTAAGGTGTCATGAAGTGGAGGTTCTTGTCAACATAGCAGCCCTAAACATTGGGGTGCCTTTGTCTTGCTGATTTTTAGTTTTCCCAATTTATACGCCCATGAGTGGACGTGCCCTATGCTCCCTAAGCTGTGTTTTTTCGATGTTTCAGGACACACCGTACACTTCTCTAGAGTGGCTGTTGGCAATTTACATACCGCCCATCAGCGTAGCAAGGCTGCCATTTCTCCATGGCCTGTCCTGCATTTCTGGTTTTGACACTTTTTGCAGCATGGCCCTTTTGACCGATGGGAAGCGAGACCTCTTTGTAGCGCTGATTTGCCTTTCCAGGTTGCTTGGTTGGCCAAAAAGGGCGTATGCGTTTTTTCCTGAATATATTCAGGAAAAAACGCTTACGCCCCTTTTGTCCAAGGGCAACACTGTCGATGTTTTGCCACTTTTCATGTGCTTTAAAGGCGATTCGAATCTACCTCCTGAAACCTGTTTCCTGCAATTCTGCCTTGCTTTCAACTCCTCTTCGTTGCCTTCCCTCAATATATTTGTGGACGAGAGTTATCATTTATAACTCAGCAGGTTTGTGAATTGCAGTGCCCCTGAGCTCCATTTTTGAACTGTCTTTTTTGGGAGCTGGCCGCAATAGCTCGGGATTGCCTCAGGCCCTATTCTGGTTCCCGGCGGCAGGCTGAGCCTGTGTTTAATTCTTCTTCCTGATGGGAAAATAGAGTGACCTGTGCCTGTCCCAACACCTAGATCTAGTCTCTCATTTGTTTCCCCTCTTCCCGTTCATCCTCAGGACAAATTGCAACCTGTAGGGAACAGGAGGTTAAAGGTGCTGATTCTCCAAGTAAGGAGATTGCTAGTAAAGTAGCTGGAAAGGTGAACCCGAGCACAAGGAGATGAGAAATTGGGTGCGTTTTAGAAACCTTTCAAAATCACATGGTGTACCATCTTCTGGGTTTCTCATGCATGTTTTCGATGTAGGAAGATGCCTTTGAACCTGGAGATTTGGGACCCATGGGATTGGTACCACGCAGTATTACTTTAAAGGGTCTGAGTTTGCTCACCCAACCTCACCCAACCTCTCAGCCCCAAGAGTGTCCACCCTTATGTCTCATCCCGGTGTGGGTCTAGATATGGTCAATCCGGGTTGCATCACAGCCCCTGAACGAATTTTGTAAGAATTTCTCTCTCTTTCACTGTCTTTGTTTTACGCGTTTTTAAAAGTAATTTATTTTTATAATGGTGTTTAGCTGCTTTTCACGGCTGTGTTTATGCGGCTTTACACCCACTTGGCTCACTTCCAGAGAGATATCAATACATAGGTTTTACGATTCTTACTAGTCAGATATATTCTTGTGCGGTGAATAGGGGGTGTTGAGTCCAGTTCACTGAGCAAGGAGTAGGTCTTGTCTATTACATATTGGGTGTATGGAACGGTATCTGAGCGAATTTGAAACCCTTGTTTTATGCATCACCCCACCTCACCTTTCCCGTTAAGCAGCCATAGTGTGTTTTCTAAACGTGTGACTCTGTTCTGTTTTGTAATTCAGTTCAGGTGTAGCGGTTTTTACATTCCCTCTATAAGTGATAGCTTATGATAAGTGTCTTTTTCTGTGTGACTTATTTCACTTAGAATCGTCATACCTAAATCCACTCATCTTGCTTCTACTAGCCTTATGACATTGATTTCATGTCTGAGGGATATTCCTTTGTACATAAGGACCACAACTTCTTTATCCATTTTTCTCTTTCCTGGGATATTTAAGGTGTCATGAAGTGGAGGTTCTTGTCAACATAGCAGCCCTAAACATTGGGGTGCCTGTGTCTTGCTGATTTTTAGTTTTCCCAATTTATACGCCCATGAGTGGACGTGCCCTATGCTCCCTAAGCTGTGTTTTTTCGATGTTTCAGGACACACCGTACACTTCTCCAGAGTGGCTTTTGGCAATTTACACCCCGCCCATCAGCGTAGCAAGGCTGCCATTTCTCCATGGCCTGTACTGCATTTCTGGTTTTGACACTTTTTGCAGCATGGCCCTTTTGACCGATGGGAAGCGAGACTTCTTTGTAGCGCTGATTTGCCTTTCCAGGTTGCTTGGTTGGCCAAAAAGGGCGTATGCGTTTTTTCCTGAATATATTCAGGAAAAAACGCATACGCCCTTTTTGGCCAAGGGCATCATTGTCGACGTTTTGCCGCTTTTCATGTGCTTTAAAGGCGATTCGAATCTACCTCCTGAAATCTCTTTCCTGCAATTCTGCCTTGCTTTCAAATCCTCTTCGTTGCCTTCCCTCAATATATCTGTGGATGAGAGTTATCAATTATAACTCTGCGGGTTTGTGAATTGCAGTGTCCCTGAGCTCCATTTTTCAACTCGCTTTTTTGGGAGCTGGCCGCAAAAGCGCGGGATTGCCTCAGGCCCTATTCTGGTTCCTGGCGGCAGGCTGAGCCTGTGGTTAATTCTTCTTCCTGATGGGAAAATAGAGTGACCTGTGCCTGTCCCAACACCTAGATGTAGTCTCTCATTGTTTGCCCCTCTTCCCGTTCATCTTCAGGACAAATTGCAACCTGTAGGGAACAGGAGCTTAAAGGTGCTGATTCTGCAAGTAGGGAGATTGCTAGTAAAGTAGCTGGAAAGGCGAACCCTAGCACAAGGAGATGAGAAATGGGGTGCGTTTTAGAAACCTTTCAAAATCACACGGTGTACCATCCTCTGGGTTTCTCATGCATGTTTTCGATGTAGGAAGATGCCCTTGAACCTGGAGATTTGGGACCCATGGGATGGGTACCACGCAGTACTACTTTAAAGGGTCTGAGTTTGCTCACCCAACCTCACCCAACCTCTCAGCCCCAAGAGTGTCCACCCTTATGTCTCATCCAGGTGTGGGTCTAGATATGGTCAATCCAGGTTGCATCACAGCTCCTGAACGAATTTTTTAAGAATTTCTCTCTCTTTCACTGTCTTTGTTTTACAGGTTTTTAAAAGTAATTTATTTTTATAATGGGGTTTAGCTGCTTTTCACGGCTGTGTTTATGCAGCTTTACACCCACTTGACACACTTCCAGAGAGATATCAATACATAGGTTTTACGATTCTTACTAGTCACATATATTCTTGTGCGGTGAATAGGGGGTGTTGAGTCCAGTTCACTGAGCAAGGAGTAGGTCTTGTCTATTACATATTGGGTGTATGGAACAGTATCTGAGCGAATTTGAAACCCTTGTTTTATGCATCACCCCACCTCACCTTTCCCGTTAAGCAGCCATAGTGTGTTTTCTAAACGTGTGACTCTGTTCTGTTTTGTAATTCAGTTCAAGTGTAGCGGTTTTTACATTCCCTCTATAAGTGATATCTTATGATAAGTGTATTTTTCTGTGTGACTTATTTCACTTAGAATCGTCATACCTAAATCCACTCATCTTGCTTCTACTAGCCTTATGACATTGATTTCATGTCTGAGTGATATTCCTTTGTACATAAGGACCACAACTTCTTTATCCATTTTTCTCTTTCCTGGGATATTTAAGGTGTCATGAAGTGGAGGTTCTTGTCAACATAGCAGCCCTAAACATTGGGGTGCCTTTGTCTTGCTGATTTTTAGTTTTCCCAATTTATACGCCCATGAGTGGACGTGCCCTATGCTCCCTAAGCTGTGTTTTTTCGATGTTTCAGGACACACCGTACACTTCTCTAGAGTGGCTGTTGGCAATTTACATACCGCCCATCAGCGTAGCAAGGCTGCCATTTCTCCATGGCCTGTCCTGCATTTCTGGTTTTGACACTTTTTGCAGCATGGCCCTTTTGACCGATGGGAAGCGAGACCTCTTTGTAGCGCTGATTTGCCTTTCCAGGTTGCTTGGTTGGCCAAAAAGGGCGTATGCGTTTTTTCCTGAATATATTCAGGAAAAAACGCATACGCCCTTTTTGGCCAAGGGCATCATTGTCGACGTTTTGCCGCTTTTCATGTGCTTTAAAGGCGATTCGAATCTACCTCCTGAAATCTGCTTCCTGCAATTCTGCCTTGCTTTCAAATCCTCTTCGTTGCCTTCCCTCAATATATCTGTGGATGAGAGTTATCATTTATAACTCTGCGGGTTTGTGAATTGCAGTGTCCCTGAGCTCCATTTTTCAACTCGCTTTTTTGGGAGCTGGCCACAAAAGCGCGAGATTGCCTCAGGCCTTATTCTGTTTCCTGGTGGCAGGCTGAGCCTGTGGTTAATTCTTCTTCCTGATGGGAAAATAGAGTGACCTGTGCCTCTACCAACACCTAGATCTAGTCTCTCATTGTTTGCCCCTCTTCCCGTTCATCTTCAGGACAATTTGCAACCTGTAGGGAACAGGAGCTTAAAGGTGCTGATTCTCCAAGTAGGGAGATTGCTAGTAAAGTAGCTGGAAAGGCGAACCCTAGCACAAGGAGATGAGAAATGGGGTGCGTTTTAGAAACCTTTCAAAATCACACGGTGTACCATCTTCTGGGTTTCTCATGCATGTTTTCGATGTAGGAAGATGCCCTTGAACCTGGAGATTTGGGACCCATGGGATGGGTACCACGCAGTATTACTTTAAAGGGTCTGTGTTTGCTCACCCAACCTCACCCAACCTCTCAGCCCCAAGAGTGTCCACCCTTATGTCTCATCCAGGTGTGGGTCTAGATATGGTCAATCCAGGTTGCATCACAGCCCCTGAACGAATTTTGTAAGAATTTCTCTCTCTTTCACTGTCTTTGTTTTACGGGATTTTAAAAGTAATTTATTTTTATAATGGGGTTTAGCTGCTTTTCACGGCTGTGTTTATGCGGCTTTACACCCACTTGGCTCACTTCCAGAGAGATATCAATACATAGGTTTTACGATTCTTACTAGTCAGATATATTCTTGTGCGGTGAATAGGGGATGTTGAGTCCAGTTCACTGAGCAAGGAGTAGGTCTTGTCTATTACATATTGGGTGTATGGAACAGTATCTGAGCGAATTTGAAACCCTTGTTTTATGCATCACCCCACCTCATCTTTCCCGTTAAGCAGCCATAGTGTGTTTTCTAAACGTGTGACTCTGTTCTGTTTTGTAATTCAGTTCAAGTGTAGCGGTTTTTACATTCCCTCTATAAGTGATAGCTTATGATAAGTGTCTTTTTCTGTGTGACTTATTTCACTTAGCATCGTCATACCTAAATCCACTCATCTTGCTTCTACTAGCCTTATGACATTGATTTCATGTCTGAGGGATATTCCTTTGTACATAAGGACCACAACTTCTTTATCCATTTTTCTCTTTCCTGGGATATTTAAGGTGTCATGAAGTGGAGGTTCTTGTCAACATAGCAGCCCTAAACATTGGGGTGCCTGTGTCTTGCTGATTTTTAGTTTTCCCAATTTATACGCCCATGAGTGGACGTGCCCTATGCTCCCTAAGCTGTGTTTTTTCGATGTTTCAGGACACACCGTACACTTCTCCAGAGTGGCTGTTGGCAATTTACATCCCGCCCATCAGCGTAGCAAGGCTGCCATTTCTCCATGGCCTGTCCTGCATTTCTGGTTTTGAAAAATTTTGCAGCATGGCCCTTTTGACGGATGGGAAGCGAGACTTCTTTGTAGCGCTGATTTGCCTTTCCAGGTTGCTTGTTTGGCCAAAAAGGGCGTATGCGTTTTTTCCTGAATATATTCAGGAAAAAACGCTTACGCCCTTTTTGGCCAAGGGCATCACTGTCGATGTTTTGCCACTTTTCATGTGCTTTAAAGGCGATTCGAATCTACCTCCTGAAACCTGTTTCCTGCAATTCTGCCTTGCTTTCAACTCCTCTTCGTTGCCTTCCCTCAATATATTTGTGGACGAGAGTTATCATTTATAACTCAGCAGGTTTGTGAATTGCAGTGCCCCTGAGCTCCATTTTTGAACTGTCTTTTTTGGGAGCTGGCCGCAATAGCTCGGGATTGCCTCAGGCCCTATTCTGGTTCCCGGCGGCAGGCTGAGCCTGTGTTTAATTCTTCTTCCTGATGGGAAAATAGAGTGACCTGTGCCTGTCCCAACACCTAGATCTAGTCTCTCATTTGTTTCCCCTCTTCCCGTTCATCCTCAGGACAAATTGCAACCTGTAGGGAACAGGAGGTTAAAGGTGCTGATTCTCCAAGTAGGGAGATTGCTAGTAAAGTAGCTGGAAAGGTGAACCCGAGCACAAGGAGATGAGAAATTGGGTGCGTTTTAGAAACCTTTCAAAATCACATGGTGTACCATCTTCTGGGTTTCTCATGCATGTTTTCGATGTAGGAAGATGCCATTGAACCTGGAGATTTGGGACCCATGGGATGGGTACCACGCAGTATTACTTTAAAGGGTCTGAGTTTGCTCACCCAACCTCACCCAACCTCTCAGCCCCAAGAGTGTCCACCCTTATGTCTCATCCCGGTGTGGGTCTAGATATGGTCAATCCGGGTTGCATCACAGCCCCTGAACGAATTTTGTAAGAATTTCTCTCTCTTTCACTGTCTTTGTTTTACGGGTTTTTAAAAGTAATTTATTTTTATAATGGTGTTTAGCTGCTTTTCACGGCTGTGTTTATGCGGCTTTACACCCACTTGGCTCACTTCCAGAGAGATATCAATACATAGGTTTTAAGATTCTTACTAGTCACATATATTCTTGTGCGGTGAATAGGGGGTGTTGAGTCCAGTTCACTGAGCAAGGAGTAGGTCTTGTCTATTACATATTGGGTGTATGGAACGGTATCTGAGCGAATTTGAAACCCTTGTTTTATGCATCACCCCACCTCACCTTTCCCGTTAAGCAGCCATAGTGTGTTTTCTAAACGTGTGACTCTGTTCTGTTTTGTAATTCAGTTCAGGTGTAGCGGTTTTTACATTCCCTCTATAAGTGATAGCTTATGATAAGTGTCTTTTTCTGTGTCACTTATTTCACTTAGAATCGTCGTACCTAAATCCACTCATCTTGCTTCTACTAGCCTTATGACATTGATTTCATGTCTGAGTGATATTCCTTTGTACATAAGGACCACAACTTCTTTATCCATTTTTCTCTTTCCTGGGATATTTAAGGTGTCATGAAGTGGAGGTTCTTGTCAACATAGCAGCCCTAAACATTGGGGTGCCTGTGTCTTGCTGATTTTTAGTTTTCCCAATTTATACGCCCATGAGTGGACGTGCCCTATGCTCCCTAAGCTGTGTTTTTTCGATGTTTCAGGACACACCGTACACTTCTCCAGAGTGGCTTTTGGCAATTTACACCCCGCCCATCAGCGTAGCAAGGCTGCCATTTCTCCATGGCCTGTACTGCATTTCTGGTTTTGACACTTTTTGCAGCATGGCCCTTTTGACCGATGGGAAGCGAGACTTCTTTGTAGCGCTGATTTGCCTTTCCAGGTTGCTTGGTTGGCCAAAAAGGGCGTATGCGTTTTTTCCTGAATATATTCAGGAAAAAACGCATACGCCCTTTTTGGCCAAGGGCATCATTGTCGACGTTTTGCCGCTTTTCATGTGCTTTAAAGGCGATTCGAATCTACCTCCTGAAATCTCTTTCCTGCAATTCTGCCTTGCTTTCAAATCCTCTTCGTTGCCTTCCCTCAATATATCTGTGGATGAGAGTTATCAATTATAACTCTGCGGGTTTGTGAATTGCAGTGTCCCTGAGCTCCATTTTTCAACTCGCTTTTTTGGGAGCTGGCCGCAAAAGCGCGGGATTGCCTCAGGCCCTATTCTGGTTCCTGGAGGCAGGCTGAGCCTGTGGTTAATTCTTCTTCCTGATGGGAAAATAGAGTGACCTGTGCCTGTCCCAACACCTAGATGTAGTCTCTCATTGTTTGCCCCTCTTCCCGTTCATCTTCAGGACAATTTGCAACCTGTAGGGAACAGGAGCTTAAAGGTGCTGATTCTGCAAGTAGGGAGATTGCTAGTAAAGTAGCTGGAAAGGCGAACCCTAGCACAAGGAGATGAGAAATGGGGTGCGTTTTAGAAACCTTTCAAAATCACACGGTGTACCATCCTCTGGGTTTCTCATGCATGTTTTCGATGTAGGAAGATGCCCTTGAACCTGGAGATTTGGGACCCATGGGATGGGTACCACGCAGTACTACTTTAAAGGGTCTGAGTTTGCTCACCCAACCTCACCCAACCTCTCAGCCCCAAGAGTGTCCACCCTTATGTCTCATCCAGGTGTGGGTCTAGATATGGTCAATCCAGGTTGCATCACAGCTCCTGAACGAATTTTTTAAGAATTTCTCTCTCTTTCACTGTCTTTGTTTTACAGGTTTTTAAAAGTAATTTATTTTTATAATGGGGTTTAGCTGCTTTTCACGGCTGTGTTTATGCAGCTTTACACCCACTTGACACACTTCCAGAGAGATATCAATACATAGGTTTTACGATTCTTACTAGTCACATATATTCTTGTGCGGTGAATAGGGGGTGTTGAGTCCAGTTCACTGAGCAAGGAGTAGGTCTTGTCTATTACATATTGGGTGTATGGAACAGTATCTGAGCGAATTTGAAACCCTTGTTTTATGCATCACCCCACCTCACCTTTCCCGTTAAGCAGCCATAGTGTGTTTTCTAAACGTGTGACTCTGTTCTGTTTTGTAATTCAGTTCAAGTGTAGCGGTTTTTACATTCCCTCTATAAGTGATATCTTATGATAAGTGTCTTTTTCTGTGTGACTTATTTCACTTAGAATCGTCATACCTAAATCCACTCATCTTGCTTCTACTAGCCTTATGACATTGATTTCATGTCTGAGTGATATTCCATTGTACATAAGGACCACAACTTCTTTATCCATTTTTCTCTTTCCTGGGATATTTAAGGTGTCATGAAGTGGAGGTTCTTGTCAACATAGCAGCCCTAAACATTGGGGTGCCTTTGTCTTGCTGATTTTTAGTTTTCCCAATTTATACGCCCATGAGTGGACGTGCCCTATGCTCCCTAAGCTGTGTTTTTTCGATGTTTCAGGACACACCGTACACTTCTCTAGAGTGGCTGTTGGCAATTTACATACCGCCCATCAGCGTAGCAAGGCTGCCATTTCTCCATGGCCTGTCCTGCATTTCTGGTTTTGACACTTTTTGCAGCATGGCCCTTTTGACCGATGGGAAGCGAGACCTCTTTGTAGCGCTGATTTGCCTTTCCAGGTTGCTTGGTTGGCCAAAAAGGGCGTATGCGTTTTTTCCTGAATATATTCAGGAAAAAACGCATACGCCCTTTTTGGCCAAGGGCATCATTGTCGACGTTTTGCCGCTTTTCATGTGCTTTAAAGGCGATTCGAATCTACCTCCTGAAATCTGCTTCCTGCAATTCTGCCTTGCTTTCAAATCCTCTTCGTTGCCTTCCCTCAATATATCTGTGGATGAGAGTTATCATTTATAACTCTGCGGGTTTGTGAATTGCAGTGTCCCTGAGCTCCATTTTTCAACTCGCTTTTTTGGGAGCTGGCCACAAAAGCGCAAGATTGCCTCAGGCCCTATTCTGGTTCCTGGCGGCAGGCTGAGCCTGTGGTTAATTCTTCTTCCTGATGGGAAAATAGAGTGACCTGTGCCTGTCCCAACACCTAGATCTAGTCTCTCATTGGTTGCCCCTCTTCCCGTTCATCCTCAGGACAAATTGCAACCTGTAGGGAACAGGAGCTTAAAGGTGCTGATTCTCCAAGTAGGGAGATTGCTAGTAAAGTAGCTGGAAAGGCGAACCCGAGCACAAGGAGATGAGAAATGGGGTGCGATTTAGAAACCTTTCAAAATCACACGGTGTACCATCTTCTGGGTTTCTCATGCATGTTTTCGATGTAGGAAGATGCCCTTGAACCTGGAGATTTGGGACCCATGGGATGGGTACCACGCAGTACTACTTTAAAGGGTCTGAGTTTGCTCACCCAACCTCACCCAACCTCTCAGCCCCAAGAGTGTCCACCCTTATGTCTCATCCAGGTGTGGGTCTAGATATGGTCAATCCAGGTTGCATCACAGCCCCTGAACGAATTTTGTAAGAATTTCTCTCTCTTTCACTGTCTTTGTTTTACGGGTTTTTAAAAGTAATTTATTTTTATAATGGGGTTTAGCTGCTTTTCACGGCTGTGTTTATGCGGCTTTACACCCACTTGGCTCACTTCCAGAGAGATATCAATACATAGGTTTTACGATTCTTACTAGTCAGATATATTCTTGTGCGGTGAATAGGGGGTGTTGAGTCCAGTTCACTGAGCAAGGAGTAGGTCTTGTCTATTACATATTGGGTGTATGGAACAGTATCTGAGCGAATTTGAAACCCTTGTTTTATGCATCACCCCACCTCACCTTTCCCGTTAAGCAGCCATAGTGTGTTTTCTAAACGTGTGACTCTGTTCTGTTTTGTAATTCAGTTCAGGTGTAGCGGTTTTTACATTCCCTCTATAAGTGATATCTTATGATAAGTGTCTTTTTCTGTGTGACTTATTTCACTTAGAATCGTCGTACCTAAGTCCACTCATCTTGCTTCTACTAGCCTTATGACATTGATTTCATGTCTGAGTGATATTCCTTTGTACATAAGGACCACAACTTCTTTATCCATTTTTCTCTTTCCTGGGATATTTAAGGTGCCATGAAGTGGAGGTTCTTGTCAACATAGCAGCCCTAAACATTGGGGTGCCTGTGTCTTGCTGATTTTTAGTTTTCCCAATTTATACGCCCATGAGTGGACGTGCCCTATGCTCCCTAAGCTGTGTTTTTTCGATGTTTCAGGACACACCGTACACTTCTCCAGTGTGGCTTTTGGCAATTTACATCCCGCCCATCAGGGTAGCTAGGCTGCCATTTCTCCATGGCCTGTACTGCATTTCTGGTTTTGACACTTTTTGCAGCATGGCCCTTTTGACCGATGGGAAGCGAGACTTCTTTGTAGCGCTGATTTGACTTTCCAGGTTGCTTGGTTGGCCAAAAAGGGCGTATGCGTTTTTTCCTGAATATATTCAGGAAAAAACGCATACGCCCTTTTTGGCCAAGGGCATCATTGTCGACGTTTTGCCGCTTTTCATGTGCTTTAAAGGCGATTCGAATCTACCTCCTGAAATCTCTTTCCTGCAATTCTGCCTTGCTTTCAAATCCTCTTCGTTGCCTTCCCTCAATATATCTGTGGATGAGAGTTATCATTTATAACTCTGCGGGTTTGTGAATTGCAGTGTCCCTGAGCTCCATTTTTCAACTCGCTTTTTTGGGAGCTGGCCGCAAAAGCGCGGGATTGCCTCAGGCCCTATTCTGGTTCCTGGCGGCAGGCTGAGCCTGTGGTTAATTCTTCTTCCTGATGGGAAAATAGAGTGACCTGTGCCTGTCCCAACACCTAGATCTAGTCTCTCATTGGTTGCCCCTCTTCCCGTTCATCCTCAGGACAAATTGCAACCTGTAGGGAACAGGAGCTTAAAGGTGCTGATTCTCCAAGTAGGGAGATTGCTAATAAAGTAGCTGGAAAGGCGAACCCGAGCACAAGGAGATGAGAAATTGGGTGCGTTTTAGAAACCTTTCAAAATCACACGGTGTACCATCTTCTGGGTTTCTCATGCATGTTTTCGATGTAGGAAGATGCCCTTGAACCTGGAGATTTGGGACCCATGGGATGGGTACCACGCAGTACTACTTTAAAGGGTCTGAGTTTGCTCACCCAACCTCACCCAACCTCTCAGCCCCAAGAGTGTCCACCCTTATGTCTCATCCAGCTGTGGGTCTAGATATGGTCAATCCAGGTTGCATCACAGCTCCTGAACGAATTTTTTAAGAATTTCTCTCTCTTTCACTGTCTTTGTTTTACAGGTTTTTAAAAGTAATTTATTTTTATAATGGGGTTTAGCTGCTTTTCACGGCTGTGTTTATGCAGCTTTACACCCACTTGACACACTTCCAGAGAGATATCAATACATAGGTTTTACGATTCTTACTAGTCACATATATTCTTGTGCGGTGAATAGGGGTTGTTGAGTCCAGTTCACTGAGCAAGGAGTAGGTCTTGTCTATTACATATTGGGTGTATGGAACAGTATCTGAGCGAATTTGAAACCCTTGTTTTATGCATCACCCCACCTCACCTTTCCCGTTAAGCAGCCATAGTGTGTTTTCTAAACGTGTGACTCTGTTCTGTTTTGTAATTCAGTTCAGGTGTAGCGGTTTTTACATTCCCTCTATAAGTGATAGCTTATGATAAGTGTCTTTTTCTGTGTCACTTATTTCACTTAGAATCGTCGTACCTAAATCCACTCATCTTGCTTCTACTAGCCTTATGACATTGATTTCATGTCTGAGTGATATTCCTTTGTACATAAGGACCACAACTTCTTTATCCATTTTTCTCTTTCCTGGGATATTTAAGGTGTCATGAAGTGGAGGTTCTTGTCAAAATAGCAGCCCTAAACATTGGGGTGCCTGTGTCTTGCTGATTTTTAGTTTTCCCAATTTATACGCCCATGAGTGGACGTGCCCTATGCTCCCTAAGCTGTGTTTTTTCGATGTTTCAGGACACACCGTACACTTCTCCAGTGTGGCTTTTGGCAATTTACATCCCGCCCATCAGCGTAGCAAGGCTGCCATTTCTCCATGGTCTGTACTGCATTTCTGGTTTTGACACTTTTTGCAGCATGGCCCTTTTGACCGATGGGAAGCGAGACTTCTTTGTAGCGCTGATTTGAATTTCCAGGTTGCTTGGTTGGCCAAAAAGGGCGTATGCGTTTTTTCCTGAATATATTCAGGAAAAAACGCATACGCCCTTTTTGGCCAAGGGCATCATTGTCGACGTTTTGCCGCTTTTCATGTGCTTTAAAGGCGATTCGAATCTACCTCCTGAAATCTGTTTCCTGCAATTCTGCCTTGCTTTCAAATCCTCTTCGTTGCCTTCCCTCAATATATCTGTGGATGAGAGTTATCATTTATAACTCTGCGGGTTTGTGAATTGCAGTGTCCCTGAGCTCCATTTTTCAACTCGCTTTTTTGGGAGCTGGCCGCAAAAGCGCGGGATTGCCTCAGGCCCTATTCTGGTTCCTGGCGGCAGGCTGAGCCTGTGGTTAATTCTTCTTCCTGATGGGAAAATAGAGTGACCTGTGCCTGTCCCAACACCTAGATCTAGTCTCTCATTGGTTGCCCCTCTTCCCGTTCATCCTCAGGAAAAATTGCAACCTGTAGGGAACAGGAGCTTAAAGGTGCTGATTCTCCAAGTAGGGAGATTGCTAGTAAAGTAGCTGGAAAGGCGAACCCGAGCACAAGGAGATGAGTAATTGGGTGCGTTTTAGAAACCTTTCAAAATCACACGGTGTACCATCTTCTGGGTTTCTCATGCATGTTTTCGATGTAGGAAGATGCCCTTGAACCTGGAGATTTGGGACCCATGGGATGGGTACCACGCAGTACTACTTTAAAGGGTCTGAGTTTGCTCACCCAACCTCACCCAACCTCTCAGCCCCAAGAGTGTCCACCCTTATGTCTCATCCAGCTGTGGGTCTAGATATGGTCAATCCAGGTTGCATCACAGCTCCTGAACGAATTTTTTAAGAATTTCTCTCTCTTTCACTGTCTTTGTTTTACAGGTTTTTAAAAGTAATTTATTTTTATAATGGGGTTTAGCTGCTTTTCACGGCTGTGTTTATGCAGCTTTACACCCACTTGACACACTTCCAGAGAGATATCAATACATAGGTTTTACGATTCTTACTAGTCACATATATTCTTGTGCGGTGAATAGGGGTTGTTGAGTCCAGTTCACTGAGCAAGGAGTAGGTCTTGTCTATTACATATTGGGTGTATGGAACAGTATCTGAGCGAATTTGAAACCCTTGTTTTATGCATCACCCCACCTCACCTTTCCCGTTAAGCAGCCATAGTGTGTTTTCTAAACGTGTGACTCTGTTCTGTTTTGTAATTCAGTTCAGGTGTAGCGGTTTTTACATTCCCTCTATAAGTGATAGCTTATGATAAGTGTCTTTTTCTGTGTCACTTATTTCACTTAGAATCGTCGTACCTAAATCCACTCATCTTGCTTCTACTAGCCTTATGACATTGATTTCATGTCTGAGTGATATTCCTTTGTACATAAGGACCACAACTTCTTTATCCATTTTTCTCTTTCCTGGGATATTTAAGGTGTCATGAAGTGGAGGTTCTTGTCAAAATAGCAGCCCTAAACATTGGGGTGCCTGTGTCTTGCTGATTTTTAGTTTTCCCAATTTATACGCCCATGAGTGGACGTGCCCTATGCTCCCTAAGCTGTGTTTTTTCGATGTTTCAGGACACACCGTACACTTCTCCAGTGTGGCTTTTGGCAATTTACATCCCGCCCATCAGCGTAGCAAGGCTGCCATTTCTCCATGGTCTGTACTGCATTTCTGGTTTTGACACTTTTTGCAGCATGGCCCTTTTGACCGATGGGAAGCGAGACTTCTTTGTAGCGCTGATTTGAATTTCCAGGTTGCTTGGTTGGCCAAAAAGGGCGTATGCGTTTTTTCCTGAATATATTCAGGAAAAAACGCATACGCCCTTTTTGGCCAAGGGCATCATTGTCGACGTTTTGCCGCTTTTCATGTGCTTTAAAGGCGATTCGAATCTACCTCCTGAAATCTGTTTCCTGCAATTCTGCCTTGCTTTCAAATCCTCTTCGTTGCCTTCCCTCAATATATCTGTGGATGAGAGTTATCATTTATAACTCTGCGGGTTTGTAAATTGCAGTGTCCCTGAGCTCCATTTTTCAACTCGCTTTTTTGGGAGCTGGCCGCAAAAGGGCGGGATTGCCTCAGGCCCTATTCTGGTTCCTGGCGGCAGGCTGAGCCTTTGGTTAATTCTTCTTCCTGATGGGAAAATAGAGTGACCTGTGCCTGTCCCAACACCTAGATCTAGTCTCTCATTGGTTGCCCCTCTTCCCGTTCATCCTCAGGACAAATTGCAACCTGTAGGGAACAGGAGCTTAAAGGTGCTGATTCTCCAAGTAGGGAGATTGCTAGTAAAGTAGCTGGAAAGGCGAACCCGAGCACAAGGAGATGAGAAATTGGGTGCGTTTTAGAAACCTTTCAAAATCACACGGTGTACCATCTTCTGGGTTTCTCATGCATGTTTTCGATGTAGGAAGATGCCCTTGAACCTGGAGATTTGGGACCCATGGGATGGGTACCATGCAGTACTACTTTAAAGGGTCTGAGTTTGCTCACCCAACCTCACCCAACCTCTCAGCCCCAAGAGTGTCCACCCTTATGTCTCATCCAGCTGTGGGTCTAGATATGGTCAATCCAGGTTGCATCACAGCTCCTGAACGAATTTTTTAAGAATTTCTCTCTCTTTCACTGTCTTTGTTTTACAGGTTTTTAAAAGTAATTTATTTTTATAATGGGGTTTAGCTGCTTTTCACGGCTGTGTTTATGCAGCTTTACACCCACTTGACACACTTCCAGAGAGATATCAATACATAGGTTTTACGATTCTTACTAGTCACATATATTCTTGTGCGGTGAATAGGGGTTGTTGAGTCCAGTTCACTGAGCAAGGAGTAGGTCTTGTCTATTACATATTGGGTGTATGGAACAGTATCTGAGCGAATTTGAAACCCTTGTTTTATGCATCACCCCACCTCACCTTTCCCGTTAAGCAGCCATAGTGTGTTTTCTAAACGTGTGACTCTGTTCTGTTTTGTAATTCAGTTCAGGTGTAGCGGTTTTTACATTCCCTCTATAAGTGATAGCTTATGATAAGTGTCTTTTTCTGTGTCACTTATTTCACTTAGAATCGTCGTACCTAAATCCACTCATCTTGCTTCTACTAGCCTTATGACATTGATTTCATGTCTGAGTGATATTCCTTTGTACATAAGGACCACAACTTCTTTATCCATTTTTCTCTTTCCTGGGATATTTAAGGTGTCATGAAGTGGAGGTTCTTGTCAAAATAGCAGCCCTAAACATTGGGGTGCCTGTGTCTTGCTGATTTTTAGTTTTCCCAATTTATACGCCCATGAGTGGACGTGCCCTATGCTCCCTAAGCTGTGTTTTTTCGATGTTTCAGGACACACCGTACACTTCTCCAGTGTGGCTTTTGGCAATTTACATCCCGCCCATCAGCGTAGCAAGGCTGCCATTTCTCCATGGTCTGTACTGCATTTCTGGTTTTGACACTTTTTGCAGCATGGCCCTTTTGACCGATGGGAAGCGAGACTTCTTTGTAGCGCTGATTTGAATTTCCAGGTTGCTTGGTTGGCCAAAAAGGGCGTATGCGTTTTTTCCTGAATATATTCAGGAAAAAACGCATACGCCCTTTTTGGCCAAGGGCATCATTGTCGACGTTTTGCCGCTTTTCATGTGCTTTAAAGGCGATTCGAATCTACCTCCTGAAATCTGTTTCCTGCAATTCTGCCTTGCTTTCAAATCCTCTTCGTTGCCTTCCCTCAATATATCTGTGGATGAGAGTTATCATTTATAACTCTGCGGGTTTGTAAATTGCAGTGTCCCTGAGCTCCATTTTTCAACTCGCTTTTTTGGGAGCTGGCCGCAAAAGGGCGGGATTGCCTCAGGCCCTATTCTGGTTCCTGGCGGCAGGCTGAGCCTTTGGTTAATTCTTCTTCCTGATGGGAAAATAGAGTGACCTGTGCCTGTCCCAACACCTAGATCTAGTCTCTCATTGGTTGCCCCTCTTCCCGTTCATCCTCAGGACAAATTGCAACCTGTAGGGAACAGGAGCTTAAAGGTGCTGATTCTCCAAGTAGGGAGATTGCTAGTAAAGTAGCTGGAAAGGCGAACCCGAGCACAAGGAGATGAGAAATTGGGTGCGTTTTAGAAACCTTTCAAAATCACACGGTGTACCATCTTCTGGGTTTCTCATGCATGTTTTCGATGTAGGAAGATGCCCTTGAACCTGGAGATTTGGGACCCATGGGATGGGTACCACGCAGTACTACTTTAAAGGGTCTGAGTTTGCTCACCCAACCTCACCCAACCTCTCAGCCCCAAGAGTGTCCACCCTTATGTCTCATCCAGGTGTGGGTCTAGATATGGTCAATCCAGGTTGCATCACAGCTCCTGAACGAATTTTTTAAGAATTTCTCTCTCTTTCACTGTCTTTGTTTTACAGGTTTTAAAAGTAATTTATTTTTATAATGGGGTTTAGCTGCTTTTCACGGCTGTGTTTATGCAGCTTTACACCCACTTGACACACTTCCAGAGAGATATCAATACATAGGTTTTACGATTCTTACTAGTCACATATATTCTTGTGCGGTGAATAGGGGTTGTTGAGTCCAGTTCACTGAGCAAGGAGTAGGTCTTGTCTATTACATATTGGGTGTATGGAACAGTATCTGAGCGAATTTGAAACCCTTGTTTTATGCATCACCCCACCTCACCTTTCCCGTTAAGCAGCCATAGTGTGTTTTCTAAACGTGTGACTCTGTTTTGTTTTGTAATTCAGTTCAGGTGTAGCGGTTTTTACATTCCCTCTATAAGTGATAGCTTATGATAAGTGTCTTTTTCTGTGTCACTTATTTCGCTTAGAATCGTCGTACCTAAATCCACTCATCTTGCTTCTACTAGCCTTATGACATTGATTTCATGTCTGAGTGATATTCCTTTGTACATAAGGACCACAACTTCTTTATCCATTTTTCTCTTTCCTGGGATATTTAAGGTGTCATGAAGTGGAGGTTCTTGTCAACATAGCAGCCCTAAACATTGGGGTGCCTGTGTCTTGCTGATTTTTAGTTTTCCCAATTTATACGCCCATGAGTGGACGTGCCCTATGCTCCCTAAGCTGTGTTTTTTCGATGTTTCAGGACACACCGTACACTTCTCCAGAGTGGCTGTTGGCAATTTACATCCCGCCCATCAGCGTAGCAAGGCTGCCATTTCTCCATGGCCTGTTCTGCATTTCTGGTTTTGACACTTTTTGCAGCATGGCCCTTTTGACCGATGGGAAGCGAGACCTCTTTGTAGCGCTGATTTGCCTTTCCAGGTTGCTTGGTTGGCCAAAAAGGGCGTATGCGTTTTTTCCTGAATATATTCAGGAAAAAACGCATACGCCCTTTTTGGCCAAGGGCATCATTGTCGACGTTTTGCCGCTTTTCATGTGCTTTAAAGGCGATTCGAATCTACCTCCTGAAATCTGTTTCCTGCAATTCTGCCTTGCTTTCAAATCCTCTTCGTTGCCCTCCCTCAATATATCTGTGGATGAGAGTTATCATTTATAACTCTGCGGGTTTGTGAATTGCAGTGTCCCTGAGCTCCATTTTTCAACTCGCTTTTTTGGGAGCTGGCCGCAAAAGCACGGGATTGCCTCAGGCCCTATTCTGGTTCCTGGCGGCAGGCTGAGCCTGTGGTTAATTCTTCTTCCTGATGGGAAAATAGAGTGACCTGTGCCTGTCCCAACACCTAGATCTAGTCTCTCATTGGTTGCCCCTCTTCCCGTTCATCCTCAGGACAAATTGCAACCTGTAGGGAACAGGAGCTTAAAGGTGCTGATTCTCCAAGTAGGGAGATTGCTAGTAAAGTAGCTGGAAAGGCGACCCCGAGCACAAGGAGATGAGAAATTGGGTGCGTTTTAGAAACCTTTCAAAATCACACGGTGTACCATCTTCTGGGTTTCTCATGCATGTTTTCGATGTAGGAAGATGCCCTTGAACCTGGAGATTTGGGACCCATGGGATGGGTACCACGCAGTACTACTTTAAAGGGTCTGAGTTTGCTCACCCAACCTCACCCAACCTCTCAGCCCCAAGAGTGTCCACCCTTATGTCTCATCCAGGTGTGGGTCTAGATATGGTCAATCCAGGTTGCATCACAGCTCCTGAACGAATTTTTTAAGAATTTCTCTCTCTTTCACTGTCTTTGTTTTACAGGTTTTTAAAAGTAATTTATTTTTATAATGGGGTTTAGCTGCTTTTCACGGCTGTGTTTATGCAGCTTTACACCCACTTGACACACTTCCAGAGAGATAACAATACATAGGTTTTACGATTCTTACTAGTCACATATATTCTTGTGCGGTGAATAGGGGTTGTTGAGTCCAGTTCACTGAGCAAGGAGTAGGTCTTGTCTATTACATATTGGGTGTATGGAACAGTATCTGAGCGAATTTGAAACCCTTGTTTTATGCATCACCCCACCTCACCTTTCCGTTAAGCAGCCATAGTGTGTTTTCTAAACGTGTGACTCTGTTCTGTTTTGTAATTCAGTTCAGGTGTAGCGGTTTTTACATTCCCTCTATAAGTGATAGCTTATGATAAGTGTCTTTTTCTGTGTCACTTATTTCACTTAGAATCGTCGTACCTAAATCCACTCATCTTGCTTCTACTAGCCTTATGACATTGATTTCATGTCTGAGTGATATTCCTTTGTACATAAGGACCACAACTTCTTTATCCATTTTTCTCTTTCCTGGGATATTTAAGGTGTCATGAAGTGGAGGTTCTTGTCAACATAGCAGCCCTAAACATTGGGGTGCCTGTGTCTTGCTGATTTTTAGTTTTCCCAATTTATACGCCCATGAGTGGACGTGCCCTATGCTCCCTAAGCTGTGTTTTTTCGATGTTTCAGGACACACCGTACACTTCTCCAGAGTGGCTGTTGGCAATTTACATCCCGCCCATCAGCGTAGCAAGGCTGCCATTTCTCCATGGCCTGTTCTGCATTTCTGGTTTTGACACTTTTTGCAGCATGGCCCTTTTGACCGATGGGAAGCGAGACCTCTTTGTAGCGCTGATTTGCCTTTCCAGGTTGCTTGGTTGGCCAAAAAGGGCGTATGCGTTTTTTCCTGAATATATTCAGGAAAAAACGCATACGCCCTTTTTGGCCAAGGGCATCATTGTCGACGTTTTGCCGCTTTTCATGTGCTTTAAAGGCGATTCGAATCTACCTCCTGAAATCTGTTTCCTGCAATTCTGCCTTGCTTTCAAATCCTCTTCGTTGCCTTCCCTCAATATATCTGTGGATGAGAGTTATCATTTATAACTCTGCGGGTTTGTGAATTGCAGTGTCCCTGAGCTCCATTTTTCAACTCGCTTTTTTGGGAGCTGGCCGCAAAAGCGCGGGATTGCCTCAGGCCCTATTCTGGTTCCTGGCGGCAGGCTGAGCCTGTGGTTAATTCTTCTTCCTGATGGGAAAATAGAGTGACCTGTGCCTGTCCCAACACCTAGATCTAGTCTCTCATTGGTTGCCCCTCTTCCCGTTCATCCTCAGGACAAATTGCAACCTGTAGGGAACAGGAGCTTAAAGGTGCTGATTCTCCAAGTAGGGAGATTTCTAGTAAAGTAGCTGGAAAGGCGAACCCGAGCACAAGGAGATGAGAAATTGGGTGCGTTTTAGAAACCTTTCAAAATCACACGGTGTACCATCTTCTGGGTTTCTCATGCATGTTTTCGATGTAGGAAGATGCCCTTGAACCTGGAGATTTGGGACCCATGGGATGGGTACCACGCAGTACTACTTTAAATGGTCTGAGTTTGCTCACCCAACCTCACCCAACCTCTCAGCCCCAAGAGTGTCCACCCTTATGTCTCATCCAGGTGTGGGTCTAGATATGGTCAATCCAGGTTGCATCACAGCTCCTGAACGAATTTTTTAAGAATTTCTCTCTCTTTCACTGTCTTTGTTTTACAGGTTTTTAAAAGTAATTTATTTTTATAATGGGGTTTAGCTGCTTTTCACGGCTGTGTTTATGCAGCTTTACACCCACTTGACACACTTCCAGAGAGATATCAATACATAGGTTTTACGATTCTTACTAGTCACATATATTCTTGTGCGGTGAATAGGGGTTGTTGAGTCCAGTTCACTGAGCAAGGAGTAGGTCTTGTCTATTACATATTGGGTGTATGGAACAGTATCTGAGCGAATTTGAAACCCTTGTTTTATGCATCACCCCACCTCACCTTTCCCGTTAAGCAGCCATAGTGTGTTTTCTAAACGTGTGACTCTGTTCTGTTTTGTAATTCAGTTCAAGTGTAGCGGTTTTTACATTCCCTCTATAAGTGATATCTTATGATAAGTGTCTTTTTCTGTGTGACTTATTTCACTTAGAATCGTCATACCTAAATCCACTCATCTTGCTTCTACTAGCCTTATGACATTGATTTCATGTCTGAGTGATATTCCTTTGTACATAAGGACCACAACTTCTTTATCCATTTTTCTCTTTCCTGGGATATTTAAGGTGTCATGAAGTGGAGGTTCTTGTCAACATAGCAGCCCTAAACATTGGGGTGCCTGTGTCTTGCTGATTTTTAGTTTTCCCAATTTATACGCCCATGAGTGGACGTGCCCTATGCTCCCTAAGCTGTGTTTTTTCGATGTTTCAGGACACACCGTACACTTCTCTAGAGTGGCTGTTGGCAATTTACATCCCGCCCATCAGCGTAGCAAGGCTGCCATTTCTCCATGGCCTGTCCTGCATTTCTGGTTTTGACACTTTTTGCAGCATGGCCCTTTTGACCGATGGGAAGCGAGACCTCTTTGTAGCGCTGATTTGCCTTTCCAGGTTGCTTGGTTGGCCAAAAAGGGCGTATGCGTTTTTTCCTGAATATATTCAGGAAAAAACGCATACGCCCTTTTTGGCCAAGGGCATCATTGTCGACGTTTTGCCGCTTTTCATGTGCTTTAAAGGCGATTCGAATCTACCTCCTGAAATCTGCTTCCTGCAATTCTGCCTTGCTTTCAAATCCTCTTCGTTGCCTTCCCTCAATATATCTGTGGATGAGAGTTATCATTTATAACTCTGCGGGTTTGTGAATTGCAGTGTCCCTGAGCTCCATTTTTCAACTCGCTTTTTTGGGAGCTGGCCACAAAAGCGCGAGATTGCCTCAGGCCTTATTCTGGTTCCTGGCGGCAGGCTGAGCCTGTGGTTAATTCTTCTTCCTGATGGGAAAATAGAGTGACCTGTGCCTCTACCAACACCTAGATCTAGTCTCTCATTGGTTGCCCCTCTTCCCGTTCATCCTCAGGACAAATTGCAACCTGTAGGGAACAGGAGCTTAAAGGTGCTGATTCTCCAAGTAGGGAGATTGCTAGTAAAGTAGCTGGAAAGGCGAACCCTAGCACAAGGAGATGAGAAATGGGGTGCGTTTTAGAAACCTTTCAAAATCACACGGTGTACCATCTTCTGGGTTTCTCATGCATGTTTTCGATGTAGGAAGATGCCCTTGAACCTGGAGATTTGGGACCCATGGGATGGGTACCACGCAGTATTACTTTAAAGGGTCTGAGTTTGCTCTCCCAACCTCACCCAACCTCTCAGCCCCAAGAGTGTCCACCCTTATGTCTCATCCAGGTGTGGGTCTAGATATGGTCAATCCAGGTTGCATCACAGCCCCTGAACGAATTTTTTAAGAATTTCTCTCTCTTTCACTGTCTTTGTTTTACGGGTTTTTAAAAGTAATTTATTTTTATAATGGGGTTTAGCTGCTTTTCACGGCTGTGTTTATGCGGCTTTACACCCACTTGGCTCACTTCCAGAGAGATATCAATACATAGGTTTTACGATTCTTACTAGTCAGATATATTCTTGTGCGGTGAATAGGGGGTGTTGAGTCCAGTTCACTGAGCAAGGAGTAGGTCTTGTCTATTACATATTGGGTGTATGGAACGGTATCTGAGCGAATTGGAAACCCTTGTTTTATGCATCACCCCACCTCACCTTTCCCGTTAAGCAGCCATAGTGTGTTTTCTAAACGTGTGACTCTGTTCTGTTTTGTAATTCAGTTCAAGTGTAGCGGTTTTTACATTCCCTCTATAAGTGATAGCTTATGATAAGTGTCTTTTTCTGTGTGACTTATTTCACTTAGAATCGTCATACCTAAATCCACTCATCTTGCTTCTACTAGCCTTATGACATTGATTTCATGTCTGAGGGATATTCCTTTGTACATAAGGACCACAACTTCTTTATCCATTTATCTCTTTCCTGGGATATTTAAGGTGTCATGAAGTGGAGGTTCTTGTCAACATAGCAGCCCTAAACATTGGGGTGCCTGTGTCTTGCTGATTTTTAGTTTTCCCAATTTATACGCCCATGAGTGGATGTGCCCTATGCTCCCTAAGCTGTGTTTTTTCGATGTTTCAGGACACACCGTACACTTCTCCAGAGTGGCTTTTGGCAATTTACATCCCGCCCATTAGCGTAGCAAGGCTGCCATTTCTCCATGGCCTGTACTGCATTTCTGGTTTTGTCACATTTTGCAGCATGGCCCTTTTGACCGATGGGAAGCGAGACTTCTTTGTAGCGCTGATTTGCCTTTCCAGGTTGCTTGGTTGGCCAAAAAGGGCGTATGCGTTTTTTCCTGAATATATTCAGGAAAAAACGCTTACGCCCTTTTTGGCCAAGGGCATCACTGTCGACGTTTTGCCACTTTTCATGTGCTTTAAAGGCGATTCGAATCTACCTCCTGAAACCTGTTTCCTGCAATTCTGCCTTGCTTTCAAATCCTCTTCGTTGCCTTCCCTCAATATATCTGTGGATGAGAGTTATCATTTATAACTCTGCAGGTTTGTGAATTGCAGTGCCCCTGAGCTCCATTTTTCAACTGTCTTTTTTGGGAGCTGGCCGCAAAAGCACGGGATTGCCTCAGGCCCTATTCTGGTTCCCGGGGGCAGGCTGAGCCTGTGTTTAATTCTTCTTCCTGATGGGAAATTAGAGTGACCTGTGCCTGTCCCAACACCTAGATCTAGTCTCTCATTGGTTGCCCCTCTTCCCGTTCATCCTCAGGACAAATTGCAACCTGTAGGGAACAGGAGCTTAAAGGTGCTGATTCTCCAAGTAGGGAGATTGCTAGTAAAGTAGCTGGAAAGGCGAACCCGAGCACAAGGAGATGAGAAATTGGGTGCGTTTTAGAAACCTTTCAAAATCACACGGTGTACCATCTTCTGGGTTTCTCATGCATGTTTTCGATGTAGGAAGATGCCCTTGAACCTGGAGATTTGGGACCCATGGGATGGGTACCACACAGTATTACTTTAAAGGACCTGCGTTTGCTCACCCAACCTCACCCAACCTCTAAGCCCCAAGAGTGTCCACCCTTATGTCTCATCCAGCTGTGGGTCTAGATATGGTCAATCCAGGTTGCATCACAGCCTCTGAACGAATTTTGTAAGAATTTCTCTCTCTTTCACTGTCTTTGTTTTACGGGTTTTTAAAAGTAATTTATTTTTATAATGGGGTTTAGCTGCTTTTCACGGCTGTGTTTATGCGGCTTTACACCCACTTGACTCACTTCCAGACAGATATCAATATATAGGTTTTAAGATTCTTACTAGTCACATATATTCTTGTGCGGTGAATAGGGGGTGTTGAGTCCAGTTCACTGAGCAAGGAGTAGGTCTTGTCTATTACATATTGGGTGTATGGAACGGTATCTGAGCGAATTTGAAACCCTTGTTTTATGCATCACCCCACCTCACCTTTCCCGTTAAGCAGCCATAGTGTGTTTTCTAAACGTGTGACTCTGTTCTGTTTTGTAATTCAGTTCAAGTGTAGCGGTTTTTACATTCCCTCTATAAGTGATATCTTATGATAAGTGTCTTTTTCTGTGTGACTTATTTCACTTAGAATCGTCATACCTAAATCCACTCATCTTGCTTCTACTAGCCTTATGACATTGATTTCATGTCTGAGTGATATTCCTTTGTACATAAGGACCACAACTTCTTTATCCATTTTTCTCTTTCCTGGGATATTTAAGGTGTCATGAAGTGGAGGTTCTTGTCAACATAGCAGCCCTAAACATTGGGGTGCCTGTGTCTTGCTGATTTTTAGTTTTCCCAATTTATACGCCCATGAGTGGACGTGCCCTATGCTCCCTAAGCTGTGTTTTTTCGATGTTTCAGGACACACCGTACACTTCTCTAGAGTGGCTGTTGGCAATTTACATCCCGCCCATCAGCGTAGCAAGGCTGCCTTTTCTCCGTGGCCTGTCCTGCATTTCTGGTTTTGACACTTTTTGCAGCATGGCCCTTTTGACCGATGGGAAGCGAGACCTCTTTGTAGCGCTGATTTGCCTTTCCAGGTTGCTTGGTTGGCCAAAAAGGGCGTATGCGTTTTTTCCTGAATATATTCAGGAAAAAACGCATACGCCCTTTTTGGCCAAGGGCATCATTGTCGACGTTTTGCCGCTTTTCATGTGCTTTAAAGGCGATTCGAATCTACCTCCTGAAATCTGCTTCCTGCAATTCTGCCTTGCTTTCAAATCCTCTTCGTTGCCTTCCCTCAATATATCTGTGGATGAGAGTTATCATTTATAACTCTGCGGGTTTGTGAATTGCAGTGTCCCTGAGCTCCATTTTTCAACTCGCTTTTTTGGGAGCTGGCCACAAAAGCGCGAGATTGCCTCAGGCCTTATTCTGGTTCCTGGCGGCAGGCTGAGCCTGTGGTTAATTCTTCTTCCTGATGGGAAAATAGAGTGACCTGTGCCTCTACCTACACCTAGATCTAGTCTCTCATTGGTTGCCCCTCTTCCCGTTCATCCTCAGGACAAATTGCAACCTGTAGGGAACAGGAGCTTAAAGGTGCTGATTCTCCAAGTAGGGAGATTGCTAGTAAAGTAGCTGGAAAGGCGAACCCTAGCACAAGGAGATGAGAAATGGGGTGCGTTTTAGAAACCTTTCAAAATCACACGGTGTACCATCTTCTGGGTTTCTCATGCATGTTTTCGATGTAGGAAGATGCCCTTGAACCTGGAGATTTGGGACCCATGGGATGGGTACCACGCAGTATTACTTTAAAGGGTCTGAGTTTGCTCTCCCAACCTCACCCAACCTCTCAGCCCCAAGAGTGTCCACCCTTATGTCTCATCCAGGTGTGGGTCTAGATATGTTCAATCCAGGTTGCATCACAGCCCCTGAACGAATTTTGTAAGAATTTCTCTCTCTTTCACTGTCTTTGTTTTACGGGTTTTTAAAAGTAATTTATTTTTATAATGGGGTTTAGCTGCTTTTCACGGCTGTGTTTATGCGGCTTTACACCCACTTGACTCACTTCCAGAGAGATATCAATACATAGGTTTTCCGATTCTTACTAGTCACATATATTCTTGTGCGGTGAATAGGGGGTGTTGAGTCCAGTTCACTGAGCAAGGAGTAGGTCTTGTCTATTACATATTGGGTGTATGGAACGGTATCTGAGCGAATTTGAACCCCTTGTTTTATGCATCACCCCACCTCACCTTTCCCGTTAAGCAGCCATAGTGTGTTTTCTAAACGTGTGACTCTGTTCTGTTTTGTAATTCAGTTCAAGTGTAGCGGTTTTTACATTCCCTCTATAAGTGATAGCTTATGATAAGTGTCTTTTTCTGTGTGACATATTTCACTTAGAATCGTCATACCTAAATCCACTCATCTTGCTTCTACTAGCCTTATGACATTGATTTCATGTCTGAGGGATATTCCTTTGTACATAAGGACCACAACTTCTTTATCCATTTATCTCTTTCCTGGGATATTTAAGGTGTCATGAAGTGGAGGTTCTTGTCAACATAGCAGCCCTAAACTTTGGGGTGCCTGTGTCTTGCTGATTTTTAGTTTTCCCAATTTATACGCCCATGAGTGGATGTGCCCTATGCTCCCTAAGCTGTGTTTTTTCGATGTTTCAGGACACACCGTACACTTCTCCAGAGTGGCTTTTGGCAATTTACATCCCGCCCATTAGCGTAGCAAGGCTGCCATTTCTCCATGGCCTGTACTGCATTTCTGGTTTTGTCACTTTTTGCAGCATGGCCCTTTTGACCGATGGGAAGCGAGACTTCTTTGTAGCGCTGATTTGCCTTTCCAGGTTGCTTGGTTGGCCAAAAAGGGCGTATGCGTTTTTTCCTGAATATATTCAGGAAAAAACGCATACGCCCTTTTTGGCCAAGGGCATCATTGTCGACGTTTTGCCGCTTTTCATGTGCTTTAAAGGCGATTCGAATCTACCTCCTGAAATCTGCTTCCTGCAATTCTGCCTTGCTTTCAAATCCTCTTCGTTGCCTTCCCTCAATATATCTGTGGATGAGAGTTATCATTTATAACTCTGCGGGTTTGTGAATTGCAGTGTCCCTGAGCTCCATTTTTCAACTCGCTTTTTTGGGAGCTGGCCGCAAAAGCGCGGGATTGCCTCAGGCCCTATTCTGGTTCCTGGCGGCTGGCTGAGCCTGTGGTTAATTCTTCTTCCTGATGGGAAAATAGAGTGACCTGGGCCTGTCCCAACACCTAGATCTAGTCTCTCATTGGTTGCCCCTCTTCCCGTTCATCCTCAGGACAAATTGCAACCTGTAGGGAACAGGAGGTTAAAGGTGCTGATTCTCCAAGTAGGGAGATTGCTAGTAAAGTAGCTGGAAAGGCGAACCCGAGCACAAGGAGATGAGAAATTGGGTGCGTTTTAGAAACCTTTCAAAATCACACGGTGTACCATCTTCTGGGTTTCTCATGCATGTTTTCGATGTAGGAAGATGCCCTTGAACCTGGAGATTTGGGACCCATGGGATGGGTACCACACAGTATTACTTTAAAGGATCTGCGTTTGCTCACCCAACCTCACCCAACCTCTAAGCCCCAAGAGTGTCCACCCTTATGTCTCATCCAGCTGTGGGTCTAGATATGGTCAATCCAGGTTGCATCACAGCCTCTGAACGAATTTTGTAAGAATTTCTCTCTCTTTCACTGTCTTTGTTTTACGGGTTTTTAAAAGTAATTTATTTTTATAATGGGGTTTAGCTGCTTTTCACGGCTGTGTTTATGCGGCTTTACACCCACTTGACTCACTTCCAGACAGATATCAATATATAGGTTTTAAGATTCTTACTAGTCACATATATTCTTGTGCGGTGAATAGGGGGTGTTGAGTCCAGTTCACTGAGCAAGGAGTAGGTCTTGTCTATTACATATTGGGTGTATGGAACGGTATCTGAGCGAATTTGAACCCCTTGTTTTATGCATCACCCCACCTCACCTTTCCCGTTAAGCAGCCATAGTGTGTTTTCTAAACGTGTGACTCTGTTCTGTTTTGTAATTCAGTTCAAGTGTAGCGGTTTTTACATTCCCTCTATAAGTGATATCTTATGATAAGTGTCTTTTTCTGTGTGACTTATTTCACTTAGAATTGTCATACCTAAATCCACTCATCTTGCTTCTACTAGCCTTATGACATTGATTTCATGTCTGAGTGATATTCCTTTGTACATAAGGACCACAACTTCTTTATCCATTTTTCTCTTTCCTGGGATATTTAAGGTGTCATGAAGTGGAGGTTCTTGTCAACATAGCAGCCCTAAACATTGGGGTGCCTGTGTCTTGCTGATTTTTAGTTTTCCCAATTTATACGCCCATGAGTGGACGTGCCCTATGCTCCCTAAGCTGTGTTTTTTCGATGTTTCAGGACACACCGTACACTTCTCCAGAGTGGCTGTTGGCAATTTACATCCCGCCCATCAGCGTAGCAAGGCTGCCATTTCTCCATGGCCTGTCCTGCATTTCTGGTTTTGACACTTTTTGCAGCATGGCCCTTTTGACCGATGGGAAGCGAGACCTCTTTGTAGCGCTGATTTGCCTTTCCAGGTTGCTTGGTTGGCCAAAAAGGGCGTATGCGTTTTTTCCTGAATATATTCAGGAAAAAACGCATACGCCCTTTTTGGCCAAGGGCATCATTGTCGACGTTTTGCCGCTTTTCATGTGCTTTAAAGGCGATTCGAATCTACCTCCTGAAATCTGTTTCCTGCAATTCTGCCTTGCTTTCAAATCCTCTTCGTTGCCTTCCCTCAATATATCTGTGGATGAGAGTTATCATTTATAACTCTGCGGGTTTGTGAATTGCAGTGTCCCTGAGCTCCATTTTTCAACTCGCTTTTTTGGGAGCTGGCCGCAAAAGCGCGGGATTGCCTCAGGCCCTATTCTGGTTCCTGGCGGCAGGCTGAGCCTGTGGTTAATTCTTCTTCCTGATGGGAAAATAGAGTGACCTGTGCCTGTCCCAACACCTAGATCTAGTCTCTCATTGGTTGCCCCTCTTCCCGTTCATCCTCAGGACAAATTGCAACCTGTAGGGAACAGGAGCTTAAAGGTGCTGATTCTCCAAGTAGGGAGATTGCTAGTAAAGTAGCTGGAAAGGCGAACCCGAGCACAAGGAGATGAGAAATTGGGTGCGTTTTAGAAACCTTTCAAAATCACACGGTGCACCATCTTCTGGGTTTCTCATGCATGTTTTCGATGTAGGAAGATGCCCTTGAACCTGGAGATTTGGGACCCATGGGATGGGTACCACACAGTATTACTTTAAAGGGTCTGCGTTTGCTCACGCAACCTCACCCAACCTCTAAGGCCCAAGAGTGTCCACCCTTATGTCTCATCCAGCTGTGGGTCTAGATATGGTCAATCCAGGTTGCATCACAGCCTCTGAACGAATTTTGTAAGAATTTCTCTCTCTTTCACTGTCTTTGTTTTACGGGTTTTTAAAAGTAATTTATTTTTATAATGGGGTTTAGCTGCTTTTCACGGCTGTGATTATGCAGCTTTACACCCACTTGACACACTTCCAGAGAGATATCAATACATAGGTTTTACGATTCTTAGTAGTCACATATATTCTTGTGCGGTGAATAGGGGTTGTTGAGTCCAGTTCACTGAGCAAGGAGTAGGTCTTGTCTATTACATATTGGGTGTATGGAATGGTATCTGAGCGAATTTGAAACCCTTGTTTTATGCATCACCCCACCTCACCTTTCCCGTTAAGCAGCCATAGTGTGTTTTCTAAACGTGTGACTCTGTTCTGTTTTGTAATTCAGTTCAAGTGTAGCGGTTTTTACATTCCCTCTATAAGTGATAGCTTATGATAAGTGTCTTTTTCTGTGTGACTTATTTCACTTAGAATCGTCATACCTAAATCCACTCATCTTGCTTCTACTAGCCTTATGACATTGATTTCATGTCTGAGGGATATTCCTTTGTACATAAGGACCACAACTTCTTTATCCATTTATCTCTTTCCTGGGATATTTAAGGTGTCATGAAGTGGAGGTTCTTGTCAACATAGCAGCCCTAAACATTGGGGTGCCTGTGTCTTGCTGATTTTTAGTTTTCCCAATTTATACGCCCATGAGTGGATGTGCCCTATGCTCCCTAAGCTGTGTTTTTTCGATGTTTCAGGACACACCGTACACTTCTCCAGAGTGGCTTTTGGCAATTTACTTCCCGCCCATTAGCGTAGCAAGGCTGCCATTTCTCCATGGCCTGTACTGCATTTCTGGTTTTGTCACTTTTTGCAGCATGGCCCTTTTGACCGATGGGAAGCGAGACTTCTTTGTAGCGCTGATTTGCCTTTCCAGGTTGCTTGGTTGGCCAAAAAGGGCGTATGCGTTTTTTCCTGAATATATTCAGGAAAAAACGCTTACGCCCTTTTTGGCCAAGGGCATCACTGTCGACGTTTTGCCACTTTTCATGTGCTTTAAAGGCGATTCGAATCTACCTCCTGAAACCTGTTTCCTGCAATTCTGCCTTGCTTTCAAATCCTCTTCGTTGCCTTCCCTCAATATATCTGTGGATGAGAGTTATCATTTATAACTCTGCAGGTTTGTGAATTGCAGTGCCCCTGAGCTCCATTTTTCAACTGTCTTTTTTGGGAGCTGGCCGCAAAAGCACCGGATTGCCTCAGGCCCTATTCTGGTTCCCGGCGGCAGGCTGAGCCTGTGTTTAATTCTTCTTCCTGATGGGAAATTAGAGTGACCTGTGCCTGTCCCAACACCTAGATCTAGTCTCTCATTGGTTGCCCCTCTTCCCGTTCATCCTCAGGACAAATTGCAACCTGTAGGGAACAGGAGGTTAAAGGTGCTGATTCTCCAAGTAGGGAGATTGCTAGTAAAGTAGCTGGAAAGGCGAACCCGAGCACAAGGAGATGAGAAATTGGGTGCGTTTTAGAAACCTTTCAAAATCACACGGTGTACCATCTTCTGGGTTTCTCATGCATGTTTTCGATGTAGGAAGATGCCCTTGAACCTGGAGATTTGGGACCCATGGGATGGGTACCACACAGTATTACTTTAAAGGATCTGCGTTTGCTCACCCAACCTCACCCAACCTCTAAGCCCCAAGAGTGTCCACCCTTATGTCTCATCCAGCTGTGGGTCTAGATATGGTCAATCCAGGTTGCATCACAGCCTCTGAACGAATTTTGTAAGAATTTCTCTCTCTTTCACTGTCTTTGTTTTACGGGTTTTTAAAAGTAATTTATTTTTATAATGGGGTTTAGCTGCTTTTCACGGCTGTGTTTATGCGGCTTTACACCCACTTGACTCACTTCCAGACAGATATCAATATATAGGTTTTAAGATTCTTACTAGTCACATATATTCTTGTGCGGTGAATAGGGGGTGTTGAGTCCAGTTCACTGAGCAAGGAGTAGGTCTTGTCTATTACATATTGGGTGTATGGAACGGTATCTGAGCGAATTTGAAACCCTTGTTTTATGCATCACCCCACCTCACCTTTCCCGTTAAGCAGCCATAGTGTGTTTTCTAAACGTGTGACTCTGTTCTGTTTTGTAATTCAGTTCAAGTGTAGCGGTTTTTACATTCCCTCTATAAGTGATATCTTATGATAAGTGTCTTTTTCTGTGTGACTTATTTCACTTAGAATTGTCATACCTAAATCCACTCATCTTGCTTCTACTAGCCTTATGACATTGATTTCATGTCTGAGTGATATTCCTTTGTACATAAGGACCACAACTTCTTTATCCATTTTTCTCTTTCCTGGGATATTTAAGGTGTCATGAAGTGGAGGTTCTTGTCAACATAGCAGCCCTAAACATTGGGGTGCCTGTGTCTTGCTGATTTTTAGTTTTCCCAATTTATACGCCCATGAGTGGACGTGCCCTATGCTCCCTAAGCTGTGTTTTTTCGATGTTTCAGGACACACCGTACACTTCTCCAGAGTGGCTGTTGGCAATTTACATCCCGCCCATCAGCGTAGCAAGGCTGCCATTTCTCCATGGCCTGTCCTGCATTTCTGGTTTTGACACTTTTTGCAGCATGGCCCTTTTGACCGATGGGAAGCGAGACCTCTTTGTAGCGCTGATTTGCCTTTCCAGGTTGCTTGGTTGGCCAAAAAGGGCGTATGCGTTTTTTCCTGAATATATTCAGGAAAAAACGCATACGCCCTTTTTGGCCAAGGGCATCATTGTCGACGTTTTGCCGCTTTTCATGTGCTTTAAAGGCGATTCGAATCTACCTCCTGAAATCTGTTTCCTGCAATTCTGCCTTGCTTTCAAATCCTCTTCGTTGCCTTCCCTCAATATATCTGTGGATGAGAGTTATCATTTATAACTCTGCGGGTTTGTGAATTGCAGTGTCCCTGAGCTCCATTTTTCAACTCGCTTTTTTGGGAGCTGGCCGCAAAAGCGCGGGATTGCCTCAGGCCCTATTCTGGTTCCTGGCGGCAGGCTGAGCCTGTGGTTAATTCTTCTTCCTGATGGGAAAATAGAGTGACCTGTGCCTGTCCCAACACCTAGATCTAGTCTCTCATTGGTTGCCCCTCTTCCCGTTCATCCTCAGGACAAATTGCAACCTGTAGGGAACAGGAGCTTAAAGGTGCTGATTCTCCAATTAGGGAGATTTCTAGTAAAGTAGCTGGAAAGGCGAACCCGAGCACAAGGAGATGAGAAATTGGGTGCGTTTTAGAAACCTTTCAAAATCACACGGTGTACCATCTTCTGGGTTTCTCATGCATGTTTTCGATGTAGGAAGATGCCCTTGAACCTGGAGATTTGGGACCCATGGGATGGGTACCACGCAGTACTACTTTAAAGGGTCTGAGTTTGCTCACCCAACCTCACCCAACCTCTCAGCCCCAAGAGTGTCCACCCTTATGTCTCATCCAGGTGTGGGTCTAGATATGGTCAATCCAGGTTGCATCACAGCTCCTGAACGAATTTTTTAAGAATTTCTCTCTCTTTCACTGTCTTTGTTTTACAGGTTTTTAAAAGTAATTTATTTTTATAATGGGGTTTAGCTGCTTTTCACGGCTGTGTTTATGCAGCTTTACACCCACTTGACACACTTCCAGAGAGATATCAATACATAGGTTTTAAGATTCTTACTAGTCACATATATTCTTGTGCGGTGAATAGGGGGTGTTGAGTCCAGTTCACTGAGCAAGGAGTAGGTCTTGTCTATTACATATTGGGTGTATGGAACGGTATCTGAGCGAATTTGAAACCCTTCTTTTATGCATCACCCCACCTCACCTTTCCCGTTAAGCAGCCAAAGTGTGTTTTCTAAACGTGTGACTCTGTTCTGTTTTTTTTTTTTTTTTTTTTTTTTTTTTAAACATCTTTATTGAAGTATAATTGCCTTACAATGGTGTGTTAGCTTCTGCTTTATAACAAAGTGAATCAGTTATACATATACAATATGTTCCCATTTCTCTTCCCTCTTGCATCTCCCTCCCTCCCACCCTCCCCATCCCACCCCTCTAGGTGGTCAAAAAGCACCGAGCTGATCTCCCTGTGCTATGCGGCTGCTTCCCACTAGTTATCTATTTTACATTTGGTAGTGTATATATGTCCATGACACTCTCTTACCCTGTCACATCTCACCCCACCCCCTCCCCATATCCTCAAGTCCATTCTCTAGTAGGTCTGTGTCTTTATTCCCGTCTTGCCACTAGGTTCTTCATGGCCTTTTTTTTTTTTTTTTTTTTTTTTTTTTTTCCTTAGATTCCGTATATATGTGTTAGCATACTGTATTTGTTTTTCTCTTTCTGACTTACTTCACTCTGTATGACAGACTCTAACTCCATCCACCTCATTACAAATACCTCCATTTCATTTCTTTTTATGGCTGAGTAATATTCCATTGTATATATGTGCCACATCTTCTTTATCCATTCATCTGTCGATGGACATTTAGGTTGCTTCCATGTCCTGGCTATTGTAAATAGAGCTGCAATGAACATTTTGGTACATGACTCTTTTTGACCTATGGTTTTCTCAGGGTATATGCCCAGTATTGGGATTGCTGGGTCGTATGGTAGTTCTATTTGTAGTTTTTTCAGGAACCTCCATACTGTTCTCCATAGTGGCTGTATCAATTTACATTCCCACCAACAGTGCAAGAGTGTTCCCTTTCCTCCACACCCTCTCCAGCATTTATTGTTTCTAGATTTTTTGATGATGGCCATTCTGACCGGCGTGAGATGATATCTCATTGTAGTTTTGATTTGCATTTCTCTAATGATTAATGATGTTGAGCATTCTTTCATGTGTCTGTAGGCCATCTGTATATCTTCTTTGGAGAAATGTCTATTTAGGTCTTCTGCCCATTTTTGGATTGGGTTGTTGGTTTTTTTGTTATTGAGCTGCATGAGCTGCTTGTAAATCTTGGAGATTAATCCTTTGTCAGTTGCTTCATTTGCAAATATTTTCTCCCATTCTGATGGTTGTCTTTTGGTCTTGTTTATGGTTTCCTTTGCTGTGCAAAAGCTTTTAAGTTTCATTAGGTCCCATTTGTTTATTTGTGTTCTTATTTCCATTTCTCTGGGAGCTGGGTCAAAAAGAATCTTGCTGTGATGTATGTCATAGAGTGTTCTGCCTATGTTTTCCTCTAAGAGTTTGATAGTGTCTGCCCTTACACTTAGGTCTTTAATCCATTTTGAGTTTATTTTTGTGCATGGTGTCAGGGAGTGTTCTAATTTCATACTTTTACATGTACCTGTCCAATTTTCCCAGCACCACTTATTGAAGAGGCTGTCTTTTCTCCACTGTATATTCTTGCCACCTTTATCAAAGATAAGGTGACCATATGTGTGTGGGTTTTATCTCTGGGCTTTCTATCCTGTTCCATTGATCTATATTTCTGTTTTTGTGCCAGTACCAAACTGTCTTGATTACTGAAGCTTTGTAATATAGTCTGAAGTCAGGGAGCCTGATTCCCCCAGCTCCATTTTTCGTTCTCAAGATTGCTTTGGCTATTCGGGGTCTTTTGTGTTTCCATACAAATTGTGAAATTTTTTGTTCTAGTTCTGTGAAAAATGCCAGTGGTAGTTTGATAGGGACTGCATTGAATCTGTAGATTGCTTTGGGTAGTAGAGTCATTTTCACAATGTTGATTCTTCCAATCCAGGAACATGGTATATCTCTCCATCTATTTGTATCATCTTTAATTTCTTTCATCAGTGTCTTATAATTTTCTGCATACAGGTCTTTTGTCTCCTTAGGTAGGTTTATTCCTAGATATTTTATTCTTTTTGTTGCAATGGTAAATGGGAGTGTTTTCTTAATTTCACTTTCAGATTTTTCGTCATTAGTGTATAGAAATGCAAGAGATTTCTGTGCATTTATTTTGTATCCTGCTACTTTACCAAATTCATTGATTAGCTCTAGGAGTTTTCTGGTAGCATCTTTAGGATTCTCTATGTATAGTATCATGTCATCTGCAAATAGTGACAGCTTTACTTCTTCTTTTCCGATTTGGATTCCTTTTATTTTCTTTGTCTTCTCTGATTGCTGTGGCTAGCACTTCCAAAACTATGTTGAATAATAGTGGTGAGAGTGGGCAACCTTGTCTTGTTCCTGATCTTAGTGGAAATGGTTTCAGTTTTTTCACCACTGAGGACAATGTTGGCTGTGGGTTTGTCATATATGGCCTTTATTATGTTGAGGAAAGTTCCCTCTATGCCTGCTTTCTGCAGGGCTTTTATCATAAATGGATGTTGAATTTTGTCGAAAGCTTTCTCTGCATCTATTGAGATGATCATATGGTTTTTCTCCTTCAATTTGTTAATATGGTGTATCACATTGATTGATTTGCGTATATTGAAGAATCCTTGCATTCCTGGGATAAACCCCACTTGATCATGGTGTATGATCCTTTTAATGTGCTGTTGGATTCTGTTTGCTAGTATTTTGTTGAGGATTTTTGCATCTATGTTCATCAGTGATATTGGCCTGTAGTTTTCTTTCTTTGTGACATCTTTGTCTGGTTTTGGTATCAGGGTGATGGTGGCCTCGTAGAATGAGTTTGGGAGTGTTCCTCCCTCTGCAATATTTTGGAAGAGTTTGAGAAGGATAGGTGTTAGCTCGTCTCTAAATGTTTGATAGAATTCACCTGTGAAGCCATCTGGTCCTGGGCTTTTGTTTGTTGGAAGGTTTTTAATCACAGTTTCAATTTCAGTGCTTGTGATTGGTCTGTTCATATTTTCTATTTCTTCCTGGTTCAGTCTCGGCAGTTTGTGCATTTCTAAGAATCTGTCCATTTCTTCCAGGTTGTCCATTTTATTGGCATAGAGTTGCTTGTAGTAATCTCTCATGATCTTTTGTATTTCTGCATTGTCAGTGGTTACTTCTCCTTTTTCATTTCTAATTCTATTGATTTGAGTCTTCTCCCTTTTTCTCTTGATGAGTCTGGCTAATGGTTTATCAATTTTGTTTATCTTCTCAAAGAACCAGCTTTTAGTTTCATTGATTTTTTGCTATTGTTTCCTTCATTTCTTTTTCATTTATTTCTGACCTGATCTTTATAATTTCTTTCCTTCTGCTGGCTTTGGGGTTTTTTTTGTTCTTCTTTCTCTAATTGCTTCAGGTGCAAGGTTAGGTTGTTTATTCGAGATGTTTCCTGTTTCTTGAGGTAGGCTTGTATTGCTATAAACTTCCCTCTTAGCACTGCTTTTGCTGCGTCCCATAGGTTTTGGGTCGTCGTATCTCCATTGTCATTTGTTTCTAGGTATTTTTTGATTTCCCCTTTGATTACTTCAGTAATCATTTCGTTATTAAGTAGTGTATTGTGTAGCCTCCATGTGTTTGTATTTTTTACAGATCTTTTCCTGTAATTGATATCTAGGTCTCATAGCGTTGTGGTCGGAAAAGATACTTGATACAATTTCAATTTTCTTAAATTTACCAAGGCTTGATTTGTGACCCAAGATATGATCTATCCTGGAGAATGTTCCATGAGCACTTGAGAAAAATGTGTATTCTGTTGTTTTTGGGTAGAATGTCCTATAAATATCATTTAAGCCCATCTTGTTTAGTATGTCATTTAAAGCTTGTGTTTCCTTATTTATTTTCATTTTGGATGATCTGTCCATTGGTGAAAGTGGGGTGTTAAAGTCCCCTACTATGATTGTGTTGCTGTCGATTTCCCCTTTTATGGCTGTTAGTATTTGCCTTATGTATTGAGGTGCTCCTATGTTGGGTGCATAAATATTTACAATTGTTATAGCTTCCTCTTGGATCAATCCCTTGATCATTATATAGTGTCCTTCTTTGTCTCTTGTAATAGTCTTTATTTTAAAGTCTATTTTGTCTGATATGAGAATTGCTACTCCAGCTTTCTTTTGATTTCCATTTGCATGGAATATCTTTTTCCATCCCCTCACTTTCAGTCTGTATGTGTCTCTAGGTCTGAAGTGGGTCTCTTGTAGACAGCATATATATGGGTCTTGTTTTTGTATCCATTCAGCCAGCCTGTGTCTTTTGGTGGGAGCATTTAATCCATTTACATTCAAGGTAATTATCGATATGTATGTTCCTATTCCCATTTTCTTAAATGTTTTTGGTTTGTTATTGTAGGTGTTTTCCTTCTCTTGTGTTTCTTGCCTAGAGAAGTTCCTTTAGCATTTGTTGTAAAGCTGGTTTGGTGGTGCTGAACTCTCTCAGCTTATGCTTGTCTGTAAAGGTTTTAATTTCTCCATCGAATCTGAATGAGATCCTTGCTGGGTAGAGTAATCTTGGTTGTAGGTTTTTCTCCTTCATCACTTTAAGTATATCCTGCCACTCCCTTCTGGCTTGCAGAGTTTCTGCTGAAAGATCAGATGTTAACCTTATGGGGATTCCCTTGTGTGTTATTTGTTTTTTTTCCCTTGCTGCCTTTAATATGTTTTCCTTATATTTAATTTTTGACAGTTTGATTAATATGTGTCTTGGCGTGTTTCTCCTTGGGTTTATCCTGTATGGGACCTCTCTGTGCTTCCAGGACTTGATTAACTATTTCCTTTCCCATATTAGGGAAGTTTTCAACTATAATCTCTTCAAATATTTTCTCAGTCCCTTTCTTTTTCTCTTCTTCTTCTGGGACCCCTATAATTCGAATGTTGGTGCGTTTAATGTTGTCCCAGAGGTCTCTGAGACTGTCCTCAGTTCTTTTCATTCTTTTTTCTTTATCCTGCTCTGTAGTAGTTATTTCCACCATTTTATCTTCCAGGTCACTTATCCTTTCTTCTGCCTCAGTTATTCTGCTATTGATCCCATCTAGAGTATTTTTAATTTCATTTATTGTGTTTTTCATCATTGCTTGGTTCCTCTTTAGTTCTTCTACGTCCTTGTTAAATGTTTCTTGCATTTTGTCTATTCTATTTCCAAGATTTTGGATCATCCTTACTATCATTATTCTGAATTCTTTTTCAGGTAGACTACCTATTTCCTCTTCATTTGTTAAGTCTAGTGTGCTTTGACCCTGCTCCTTCATCTGCTGTGTGTTTTTTTGTCGTCTCATTTTGCTTATCTTACTGTGTTTGGGGTCTCCTTTTCACAGACTGCAGGTTTGTAGTTCCCGTTGTTTTTGGTATCTGTCCCCAGTGGCTAAGTTTGGTTCAGTGGGTTGA